>NC_090934.1:240363533-240666563 GCF_040938575.1 Ambystoma mexicanum
AAAGTAGTACACAGGCACAATATGGAGAAGCACAAGGGACGATGATTATGAGTTAAATATTTATCTAGACAGTACAGCACATTTGGGGAATAACATGTGGTATCAGAACATGAAAGAGGTGGGAAAAAGTACCTCTAAGGAGAGTTGCTATGTTTGTGCTCTCCTACTTTATGCTATGGGGAATTCCAAGATATTCATAGCTATAGAAATAGCAGTCCAGACAGCTCATTGTCTGACACACCTTGGACTCTGCCATACGAGAGTTCCGTTCCAGGGTCGAACAGCATCCATGGTATGGGTGACTGAATGGACAGCTCTAGAAAAAGATGATTATGTGCAAGATTTAAAGACAAGGGAGAGACCACACACCAGAGATCATGTGATAAGATACGAACAGCCTGGGATGAAGGGGGCAGGAATCCGATGGAAAGTAAATAAAAAGCTCAATTGTCAAGGAAATAATTATGAATAAATATGAAGATGCAAGGAGATAGGCCAGATGCAAATAAGGGGAACAGTACTTTCTCCAGATGGTTGAGAGGAAGGCATAGTTGTGTGCAGAGATGTGGCAGCAACAGGACATCACAAACCAGTTATAGATTATGTGGAAAAGGGATGCACACCTCTATGACTGAAGCTTGCAAATCTGCTGACATGGGTTGAGACAAAGGAGACCTGTTGTAGATAGTGCCTCTGGCTACTACAGCGCTATGCTTCAGAAACAATGGCACAAGTAAAGTTGGAGAGAATCAGCAGTGCTGTCGAATCTTGGATGTACCAGGAATGAAGGATGGAACAGAAGTAATAATGGACCACTACTGGGGCTGTGGATCCAGAGCATACATGAAATTGCCCAATGACTGGGGGTGGATGTGTTCTATAGTACGTGTCCATGCTCCAGCATTGGTGATTCTGAAGAATTACCTGAACATTGGAGAGTTTCCAAAAGCAGATGTTCACCTGAGAAAGATGGGATCAGTTACATTTCTCAATCGAACCAACAGAGAGAACTACTTTTCATCTAAATCAATAGAAGCCTTTGATTCTATTCCGTATTAACACAGTTTGTTCAGTCAGACTTCGGCAGTATTCGCAACAATCTTTATGCCAGGGATCCAGACAATGGCAAATGCTTAATGGTTACAGATTACCAGATGGGAGCTCCTGCAGATGATCAACACTACCATAAAGGGATTCAACACTATCAAGGAAGAATTGAGAGCCATAAGACTGATGACTCTTCAGATTAGATATGTCTTGAATATGATTACAGCCATCGATGGAGGTGTTTGTGGCAAAATCAGAGAATTATGTTATACATTCAGACCTTCTCATGATGAAGAGAATGGGACCTTGACAGAGGCCATAACGATTCTGACAAACTTGCACATCAAGATGGAAGATGAAGTAGAAGATATTGCAGATGAGAGCTGGTTTGCGTCAATCTTCTCATGGGTTCCACAATGGATGGCAAATATCTTCAAGTTCCTTGGAACATTGATGGTGATGATCATGTTTGGATTCTTTGTGATCAGAATAATAATCACACATTGCAAGAAGACAGCAAAGAAAGCAGTAGGAATGAAGATCATGATCAATGTTGAGTCAGGTTTTGGACCCAAAGAGCTGACAGATGAAGAAATCCAAACATATATAGAAGCATTCATTCAAGCACCTAAGGGAACGAAGTTCCTGTATCCGGGAAACCAGAACAAATATGTGGGAAGATGGATGTACTGAAGCCTGAATGGACAATGTAGTCTCATGACCTGGAGCGTTGATGTGCATGTAAAATCAGCAGGGTCTCTGAGAGTAATAATGAACATATGGACTCCTAAGAAGCACTTTTTTAGACAAGGATGTCTATATGTAAAGACTGATGGGAGAGTGGTCGATGAATCAACCAGAGGGGTTGAGTGTAGAGGAGGAGCCACGTGCCTCTACCGGAAGTCCCACCCCATTTTGCCTATTTGTTGGAAACTGGAAATTGTGAATTTTGCGCAATGCCAATGATGGTACCTATACCGCGATGAGTCCTTGAACCAAGGTATCCATTGAGAAAACCCAGCATGATGTAGCTGTGGAGAAATGACAGTCTTCTGAAGGAAGTTCCGGAAGATGTATGAAGATGAATGAAAGAGAAGACTGGTGATGTCACATGAAGCAGAAGTGACACACTCAGAAGAGATACCAATGAGGAGAGTACATAGACCTTATAGAATCTGACGGCGAAGAGAAGAAATGAACAACATTTTATGAGCAAAATTAAGATTGCACGTGCAGAGAGCACTGAAGAAAATGCAAGCCGTTTTATAATTGTACAGATGCAGTAACACAAGTAGTCCAAGTACTCATGAATGCTGGCTATACATATTGAATAGACTGCAGGCGGTGCTGCCAATTACATGGCCTGCGGTAGCAGCCATGTAGTTATGGTTAAGTTGTTCATCTCATAGGAGGAGCACTTTTTGGGTGGCTTATTACTTCGCTCCCCCTGGACAAACCCTCACCAAACTTTGCAAAAAAAGTATATGGCCCACTCAGAATTCCTTTGCAAAGTTTGGTGAGGTTTGGTCCATGGGGGGCAAAGTTATAGGAGGGGTTCCAAAATTAATTTTTTTCCCATAGACTGAATGGGGAAAAAAACCTTGCTCATGCCTATAGACGAAACCGCTGGACAGATGTTCACCAAATTTGCGGCAGGAGCAGCGGCTTGGTCCCGAAAGCGTTCTTTTGTAAATTTGGTGAAAGTCCGTCCAGTAGTTTTTTTTTAAAATGACCAAAAAGTAGGTCTAAAAAAATTAGTGATATCTATGTCCGCTTTGCGGACACACTTCCCTGTTCGCTCCGTGGACAGGACACTGATTGCTTAATCAGCTTGCGTCATGTCCGTGGACATGAAACATGTTCGCTGATTGGATGGTGAAGAGCGTGAAGTGAATCAGATTTTTGGAAACGCCCGCCATCTTGGATTCGCAGACATCTGCCGGTGTCCGCGAACATCGCAGTAAAAACATATTAAAAAACACAACATTGCACTTGTCAAACTTAGCAAATAATCCCTGGGGAGTTGAGGTGTGATGAGGATGGGATGGGATATGGCTGCAAGAAGCAGAAAAACTGGTTATTTTTGCAACGAAAGTCCGCAAACAGTTGGATGTTCGCAAACAGTCCTGAAAAATTTGAGGACACCTCAGCATTACAGGGTTGGTGAAATGCAGTTCTTGAATGGCTTATAACTTTGGCGCCACTTAATAGAACTGCATGCATATTTCTGACCTGATTCTGAATGAGTTTACAAAGTTTGGTGGGATTCTGTCATGAGGGGGCAAAATTAGAGGGGGGGGTCCCAAAATAATGTAATGGCTTATAAATGAGATGCCATTTGACTAATCTACATTTAATTTGGCAAAATAATACAAGATCTAGATATAATGTTTTTGCAAAGTTTGGTGGGATTTTGTCAAGAGGGGACACAATTAGAGGGGGGGTGCCAAAATAATGTAAAGGCTTATAAATGAGGTGCCATTTGACGAATCTACACTTAATTTGGCAAACTGATAATTTATCTAGATATACATGTTTTTGCAAAGTTTTGTGGGATTCTGTCAAGAGGGAGGAAAATTAGAAGTGGGGGCTCCAAAACATTGTAAAGGCTTATAAATGTGGTGCTATTTGACAAATCTACACAACAGTTTTCAAAAAGATTATAGATCTAGATATAAATGTTTTCGTAAAGTCTGAATGTATTTTGTCAAGTGGCGGCTAGGTTATATAACAATTGTATGTGCATACATTCGACACATTTGAAAAAATAAAACATGGGTGGATTTCCAGCAAACTTGCGAAAGGAGCATTGGCAAGGACCTACAAGCATGGTTTTGGAAATTTGACAGTGTTTTATTTTTTGACAAGTGTCATAATGTAGCTACAAAATACAGCGGTATACCTTCAGTGACTGAGGGGTAGCCTGTGGCCATGGGCAGTGGCCAGATTGTCTGGGTCATGGAATAAGGTCATGATCCGGACAATCTGGCTACTGGCCATGACCACAAGGGACAAAGCATAGGATTAAAGTGGCCATGTCCACCTGGGACTGGCTTTCTGGTAAAGTTCTTCGAAATTGGGATAGATTTGAAAGGGAAGAAAAATGTGCTTGTGTTAATATGGTCATAGGATTCTCTTTTTGCCTTTTGCAGGCTGCCATGGAAAGAGAAGAGGGGCCCTGTGTGGAACCCCCGCCTTCCCTTTCCATGGTGGCTATCTTGGAAAAGGATTTTCATTCCTACACCGGGACGCTGCAGGCGTCCCGCTGTAGGAAGACAAAGCCTCTTTTTTAGCACCCCGGGTTCCCGCTTTGGGAACCTAGGCTGCTAATGCCCTTCATCCCCCATTTCAGGGGCTGGAATGGGGGGATAATGGTCCAGAGAATGTGTTATCCAACCTCGCTTCTCTTGGGCTGATAACTTGGGCTGCTGGGCCGGTATCCACCATTCCAGTCCCTGGAACGGCAGATGAACGACACAATATTCCCATTAGCATAACACAAAATGCAAATGGAAATGTTGGAAAATCTTATTGAGTCTATGTACTTTACTGAGAAATATAAAGTAGATGGAGCTATATGTTTTTTTAGCTCTATCTTTTAACTCTGAAAGGTGGTTCCTAAAGGAACATTTCTTTTGTTGTTTTTGGATGTATTTTTTTGGCAGGAGAGCTAAGAACGAAAGGTGGGGATGGAAATGAGGGAAGAGGAACCAAACACTAATATGGAGGGGTAGGTGGACAAGGGAAAATGTTGCGCATGTATTATTTCTATGGTATGGGGCAATGTTTCTCATGCTCCTTGATTACAGCAGTGGTGGTGCCTCTTGGGGAGGAGGGATGGCATTAGCTGATGCCATTTTAAGATAAATAGTAGTTTTTCTAAAAGTGTGTACTGTGTACTAGATTGTTTATGGATAATGAGTAGGAATAGGTTTTGGAGCTGTCCAAGGGAAATGTTGAAGTTGAAAGTTCCTAGATCAGTAGTAACTGGTGAATTTCTGGGATTTTTCGGTTTTACTTGAAACCATAAAGTCCCTTTAACAAAGTTTTTCTTTGAATTTCATAGGTTTTTTATTAGTCCAACTTAACCATAACGCCCCTTTAACAAAGTTTTTTTCAGTGAATATATATATATATAGAATCTGGATGTTCCACAACGCATTTTAGCAAACTAGGACACTGTGAATAGAAGGGCCGAAAGTATGGCGCAGTCGAAGAAAACAGCTGACATTGAAGGAAGATTCGAGAAGGCTTGTCTGGCCCAGTGTCAAGGGTTGGGGCAGCCAAGAAACTGGTTATCGATTCGAGAAGATACAATGAACGTGAGAAGCGAGACGAACACCTGTTGAGGTGTAATGGCAAAACACTAGAAGTGGCAGGTTTTATTACTTTAATAGTGTTAAATGCGAAGAAGGAGCTCAAATCACGGTCTCCTGTCACATGGTCAAGTTGAAAATAGACTTTGGGCGAGCTGCACCGAGACCAGAAGATAAGACCATGCTCACACTCCCTTTTATTCTCAGGCACAGTGATCGTTTGCAAGGCTAAGTTCAAAAGACAAATTTGAATGGCAAACAGTAGGAGTGATGATGAATGTTGGGCTAATTGGGTGGCGAGGCATGATCAAGTCCAATCCTCCAGCACCTGGGGAACCAGCTGCTAGCGAGTGGAATATTCCAGAAGGGTACAAGCGTGCCAACCAATTACAGAGGGCCACGTAGCAAAGAGCCCTATAGGTTGAAGGCCAATGAAACGTTGTGTATTTTATGACACAGAAGATGAGTTTCAGTAGGGGCAGGCATAGCTGTCCACCTGACTATAGAGACCCAATCACACTCCTGTTCCCCTTAGAAAATATACTTAGATGTTCCCCTTAAGCCTATCATAAACCCCAGTAGGCTTATTGTGCCACATAGTATGACATCACACATGATGAGTTTTTGCTATAAATATGTGTTTTTTCATGTGAAACATTGAGAATGCTTGTGCAGCGTCCGTTGATGCCTGTTGTACTCCCTGTTTTAGATACTTGTTGATAAAACAGCCAAAGATTTGCCAACTTCTTGAGTCGGTCTGATTATTGGTGTGAGAGTAAGATCTGCATCCCTATCCATCCCATTGAGCACCACCTCACTTAAAGGGCCTATGGGTTCAGCGCCATAGGTGTGCATGTTGTAGGTGCATGTTTTATAGGTACACGTGTCATCAGAGCGTGCGTCATAAGAGCATTTGCTGTAAGAGTGTTAAGAGTGTGTGTCGTAGGAGTGTGTGTTGTAGAAGCATGTGTTGTAGGAGTGCGAATTGTAGGAACAATGGTCCTAGGAGGGCAAGTCGTGGGAGAGCGTTTTCATAGGAGCGTGTGTCATAGACGTGCATGTCATAGGATTGGTATGTCATAAGGGTGTATGTTGTAGGACCTTGTATTGCAGGTGCATGTGTCGTAGGTGTGTGTGTTGTAGGTTCACATGTTATAGGTGCACATGTTGTGGATGCTCTTGTTGTAGGTGAGCGTGTCATAGGAGCGTGTGTCCTAGGAGCTTGTGTCATAAGAACTGGAGCATGTGTAGGTGCTTTTGTCATGGTTGCATGTGTCATAGGTCCTTTTGCCCTAGGAGCTTGTGTCATAAGAACTTGTGTCATACGACCTTGTGTTTTAGGAGTGTATCATACCAGTGTGAGTGGCTTAGGAAGGCGTGGCTTAGGTGCATTGGTCTTTTTAGAGGGTGTCACAGTTGCGCATGTTGTAGGTGCACGTGCCATAAGAGCATGTGGCTTAAGAGTGTGTGTCATAAGAGTGTTTGTCTTAGTAGCGCATGTCATAGGAGCATGTGTCATAGGAGTGTGTGTTGTAGAAACATGTATTGTAGGGGCACAATTCATACCCTCAGTGTCATGATGTGAGTTTTAGGAGATAGACATTGCGTAATGTGTTGCACTTAGGAGCATTGTTGGGGGTTGGAAATCTATCACAGTTAGTAGGATTGTTGGGGGGTAAGAAATGTGGCACTCTTAGAAGGGTTGTTGGGGGTAGGATATCTATTGCACTCAGATGGACTGTTGGGGGTAGGAAATCTATTGCACTCAGATGGACTGTTGGGGTTAGGAAATGTATTGCACTTAGATGGACTGTTGGGGTAGAGAATGCATTGCACTTAGATGGACTCTTGGGGGTACACAATATGTCACACTTAGATGGACTATCGGGGGTAAGAAATATGTTTCCAATAGAATGGTTATTGGGGGTAGGAAATGTATCACACTTAAATGGGCGGTTGGGGGTATGAAATGTATTGAACTTAGATGGACTGTTGTGGGTAAGAAATGTGTCGCACTGAGACTGGTGGGAGTTGGAAATGTGATGCTACTGATGATCCATACTAAACACTCACCACTCTGCATACTTACCCTCAAACTCTGAACAAAACACAACCATATCTGTACCGCACCACAAACTGCATGCACTTCACAACGCCCAACATGAAACCAAACCGTGCACAATCATACCTCAACACCACATGACGGCTGCCAGCTGAAAATGCACCTAAGCTCAGTGACCGGTTACTCCGAAATGAAGCTGCCAACATCACATCAAAGCTCTCTTGCGCTTCTCCCTCTCAATCCCACTAAAAAGCTCTCAACCCTCCTTCCATTGCAGATCCACAGGAGAGTCAGGAGACCACACAAGTGTCAATGGTGAACAGTACAAGACCACATAACATTAACATTAAATTAATGTACGGACTGTGAAACTCTTATGCATCTTTCTGCAGTTCATGCATTTTGATTTCATTTGAAAACTGACTTCATAGATAGCCTTGGCTTTCATGTGGATTCAGGAGATGCAATGGTGTAATATATGAGCTGTGAAACTCATACAACTCTTTGACAGTTCTTATAAAAGATGTCCAATTACATCTTCTGAAAACTGACATCCAAGTAAGCCCTGATATGTGAGTGTTCAGATGTAAAGTGTGTAATGTATGAACTGTAAAACTCATACACCTCTTTTGTAAAGTGTGTGCATGTTAATTACATCTCGCAATAACTGACATCCAAGTTAGCCCAGACTTTCATATGAGTTTTCAGGAGATGTAATGGCATGATGTGTGAAATGTGCAACTCATACGCCTTGTACTACAGTTCGTATAAAATATGCACATTAATTCTGGCATTGTGCCAAATATATACATCTTAAAATGTTAATATCTCAAAATTGGTCAAGTCAATTATCAACATGTTTTTCAGTCCATGAATTCCTGATGAAATCTAGATCAATGTGAACAATTGGGAACATTGACGGACCCATTTTAAGATATTTGGGCCGAAAATATATGTTTTTTCCTACAGGTAACCCCCATGATAAAAGCTGTTAAAAATGCAATCAGAGGAACATTTTATTAAAATATGAAGCCATTCATAAAACATTTGAAGGTTTGCCTACAGATACAGCTAGCTCAAAACTTTACTGTGAATTTTCTTCAGATTATTTCATGTAAGGGTTAAAAATTGATCCAGAACTATTTTTTTCTGGAACTCTGTAAGGACTTTATCTTAACCTTAACAATGCCATTCCATGGCATAACAATATTTATATTAAATGAAAAAACTTTGTTAAGGGGACGTTATGGTTACAAGTAAAACCGAAAAAAACTCAGAAATTCGCCAGTTGTAGTAAGTTAAGCAACCATAACTCGCCCCACCACCTTGCACTACTAAGCCTAACACCCAGGACATCAAAGGTGACATCACAAATGTCATTGATGACATCACTTAATGGAAATGAAGCAGGGAACAATCAAGTCATTATGAAGGATAACTTAAAAGGAAGCAATAATCTGCCAAACACAGATCAAAGAAAGCAGTCAAAGGTGACACAAACCGACAAACACCCATCTAATATGGTCCAAAACAATCCATCATTGGTAAATGAAGTTTCTGACTCAAGGGTCAAGTGGAGCGAGATACCCCAAATCAACACTGCATCTCCCCGGCATAATCAAGATTGCTGTCCAACCTCCCCACTAAAACACTGCAAGGAAAGAAACCAACTCCTGAAAGAAGATATGAAAATAACTCCCAGTATAGGAACCCTTGCAGTGAAAAGAGCACAAAAGAGGGGAGTTTTCATCAACTGCAGTCAACATGCCAGGATGGGTTCTTGCTAGAAACCAGGATGGAGCCATCAGACGATGGCCTGATAATAAACTGGTCCAACGTAGTTTGATTGTTTCATCATGTTCCAAGTTAACGACTCCTGTCCTCAGATGATCTGGTGACAGTTGAATTCTTCGATGAGACTTGAACAGACAGGGTTGCCTTGTATCCATATACACCACTGACCACCAAGCTTTTAGTGGAGGAGGCTAGACGCCTGAGACCTCTGGCATTTGACCTGATGGAGTATAGTTCGCAAAGAAGGCACCCCCGATTGGCATATTTGAGTCGAAGAAAATCCTCAAACTGCACTTGGAACAGGAGACAAGATCGTAGAAGAGACAATAGCAGGAGATCATCAAAGATCCAAAGGAGGAGTTCTAGATCTAAATCTGCAAGGTCAAGAAGTGCTAATCCACATATCAAGGGAAGGAGGCACGGAACCCAGGACCAGAGAGAGAAACACTCTGATCGTGGAAAGTCCAGGAGAATAGAAAGTGTAACGACTGATACAACCCCCATTCGCTTGAAAAATGCCAAAAATCCAAACGATCAGAAGGGGACTGATGTCAACTGGAAATGGTTGGTGTGCCTTTTGGCCGACAAAATCAAGATCACATAATGTCAACAGTCTGGAGAAGAGGATGCAATGACCCTCGCCTGCTGGAATACGGGGAGCTTTGTGCACTTATTTGTTGGAGGGGACAAATCCCTTGGAGAACATGATATAATCTGTCTCCAAGAGACATGGTTAAGAGAAGAGCCTATTTTAGACAGTTACAAAGTCTATTTGAATCCAGCAATCAAGGATCCCAAAGGTAGGCTGTCATCGGGCCTGCTGATCGCGATCAAAGACCAGCTTTGGTTTCACCATCTTGAGTCGCTTTCTCCGAATCCATACATTCAAATAGTGGTGGGCACTTTGACTATGGGCCAGATGAGGGCCAAGAAGATCCTAGTCCTCATGAACCTTTATTGGAACACGGCGCGCCGAGAATGTGAGGCATATACTGACCAAGTGGCCGACTTAATTGATGACCTGCGTCTAAAGTGGAAAGACTCTTGGATATCCTATGTGGAGACTGTGTTCATGTTTATGAAAGTGCTTATGTTTTGACATCAAAGGAGAACTCTGGGACGCAAATCTTGCTCAAACTATGGCCTCTGAAAAGCAGGGCTTATGCTGGCAGCAGATAATAACTCAGAAGGAGACAGTAATTCTTAACAGCTACATTGACGGTGATATCCCATTGGCTATCTGTCTGTCAGGAAGCAGGCATAAATAGGCACAACGATTTAGAAATAACATTAGGTCGAAATAAGCTGTAAATACCTGCCAGTAAAATTAACCAGATATCAAGGAATCTGGAAGAAAAAAATCGACCTACTGAAATCTACAAGAGAAAAGGTGAGATTGGACTACACCCCTATGTTCAACAATTTTGAAGTGAGCAAAGGGAAGATCACGCGACAGGCGCTTCGTCATACTCATATGTATGATCAAGCGGCCGCAATGAAAAAAGAAAACAGAGACACAAACTTAAGAAACTAAGAAAAGATCTTCCTAAGGACAAGGACGAGTTAATTCGCAAAGTGAAACAGCAGTACAGGAACTGGGCGAAAAAGCTTAACAAAAATCTGCTCAGAAAAGATGCAGAACTTATGTTTGAAAAGATAAGATCTCGTAATACTGGAGAAATTTGGTCAATAATAAATCGGCTAGATGCATCTCAGGAAGCTCTATTGATAAATCCCTTCAAAGTAGCAACATGGATGGAGCACTTTAAGAAATGTTCAGAAAGTAGGCCCTATGACATCTGTGGCGACCGGTCGAAGGATGAAAAGTGGGATGGTGTCAATCTTTCTCCGGAATTGATTCTGGTGATTATCAACAAGCTTAGCAACTCACGAGCCCCTGGGCCCGATGGGTTGACAAATGCGATGCTTAGGAAAAATCCAGCACAATGGGCTAATTTCTAGTCAGTGCTGTTTTCATATATTGCTGAGACAAGGATGACTTCCATGTCATGAAAGACATTGATAATCGTCCCCATTTACAAAAAGGGCCAGAGGTCGGACGCAGTGAACTACTGACCGATAGCACTGCAAGATGTGGCTGGGAACATTTTTGCCATGTTTACATTGAAGAATTCATCCCAGTGGTCATTAACATATGGGCACAGGGATAGTTGGCAATCTGGTTTTGTGAAGGGGGTGGGAACATCCCTTAGCATCTTTATAATAAACATCCTATAATCATGTCCTGAGAGAAATAGAGCTAAAAGGACATATCTGGTTTGTATGGACTTAACACAAGCTTTCGCAACCATCGATTGCCCGGTTTCATGGAAACAAATGAACCAATGGGGCTGTCCAGGGTTCATCATGGAGCCAGTCAGAGATCTGTATACAGACACAATCCTAAAGGTAAGGGCTAACGCCATGGGAGAATTATCTAGACTGATATATACGACCAAAGGATTGAAACAATGGTGCCCGTTGGCTCCGGAATCATTCAATCTATTTATATCTGATATTGACCAAGTTTTCCTTGGCATAAAATGCTTCCCTCTGAAGTTGGGAGCTGAGGAAGTAGGCTGATTATTATTTGCTGACCATATCGTCCTGGCTGACCAAACGCCGGTGGGTCTTCAGAGGCAATTAGATGCTTTGCAAACATACATATCATCAAATGGTTTGCTGATAAAACCTGCAAAATCAAAGGTTATGGCCTTTGGCGAACCAGCAAATAAAATAAAACTAGATCAAATGCATGGTATCTGCAGGGAGAAAGAATACCGGAGGTAAAGTCTCTTACCTATTTGGGAGTCTGTCTTAACATCAGTGCCTGCAATGCCCCTAGAATTGCTAATCTCAAAAATACAGCTAAGAATCTGGCATCCCAAGCTCGAGTACTTATGTAAAAGTTATGTGGCTACTCGATGATCCCGGTGGTAGACCTTTACAGGATGAAAGCCATACCTATATTAACATATGGTGCCAAAACTCCCTTGAACTGCGATATTAAAATCTGGAAAATCATTGAAGGTCTATTCTGGAAGAAGGTCCTAGGTCTACCGAAAAGTGTGCCTATGCAGGCTATACGGATGGAACTTTGACTAGCTTCTCTTGAAGCAATTGTTAGGTGGAAAACGCTCCAGCTTTGCAGAAAGCGCATCGAAGATCAGCCGAGGAGTGGCTTTAGTGTTCTGCAGAGAGCAATAAAGGGAAAACCAGAGACCTCCATGATAGAATGGGAAGGTGTTAGCAAAAGGGTGTTACTCGACATGGGAGAAACTGACCTATCACTTGTCCAAAACCCTGATAGGGTAAAAAAAAATATTGTATAGACGAGATTGGATCCAGACCCATGATGAAAGACAGCTATTAAAACTCTACGGAAGGGCTCTGAAGGAGGAAAAATAAATTGAACTGCTTACCACAATATCTACAGCTTTTCCCCAACTGGTTCTTTAGGTCCCAATTTCTGAGAATTCGCCTGAACTTGTTCCCGACGAGGGAAAGTTTGAAATCAGTAGGAACGGCGAGGAATCTTATCTTGACGGTTATGCGAAGTAGACTCATCAGTGAAATCCCTCAATCACCTAGTAATGACATGCCCTGCAACAAAAGATCTAAGAGTGAAACTAACGACAGAAGTAGTTGAGAAATATGGTAATAGAACTACAAAAGCATGGTGGACAATTCTACTGGCAGGAGAGAAAGTCTCAATCACTTTGGCCCTTGTTAAGCTGGTTATCACTATCGTCCAGAGATTGGAACCACCAACGTCTGCATCTTAAACCCAAAATGGCAGAAACTGGAAAGGATTAAAGCTTGCACGAAACACGCACATTTGAAGCGATTTTAAGTGTATTATAGCTGTTGGATAAGATGGCTTAAACGTTTTCGTTTTGTATAACCATGAAATAGCCAATAAAAATAAATAAAAATAAGTGGTGAATTTCAAGGGTTTTTTGGTTTTACTTGTAACCATAATGTCCTTTTAATAGAGTTTTTTCACTGAATTTCCTAGGTTTTATTAGTGCAATTTAACCATAATGTCCCTTTTACAAAGGTTTTCAGTCAACAAACTATGTTGGATATGTTGTAGAGAGGTTGATGGTGGGTTTTCAGAGGCAATTTGTATTTTGGTTCTGTTTGGCATGGCAGCAGCTCATTAGATGTGCTGAGCAAGCATGGGTAAAGCCGAAGACCATGTGCCAAAGAGGAGTAATTAATGTGATGACTGATTGAGATGGCCCTGAGGAAGATGTACAAAGGATACATGGTAGTGTAGAAGGGTGGCTGTACGGTGGATGGGGGTGCCCTCAATGTAGATACAGCCACCCTTCTACACTACCATGTATCCTTTGTACATCTTCCTCAGGGCATTATAGCTTGCAGTCATGAAGGGTAGGTGAACCATTTTAGCTTTGCGGCAAAAAGCACTGACCTATCACCATTTTAAGATTGAGGCCTAGACCGTCCAGGCAGTAGCACATCGTAGTATTTCAACAATAACACACTTTCCCATCCCCAAACCCTGCGCAGGCAGCAGACAAAAAGATCTTCACACCAATCAGATGCAACCTTCCCAATGTCTCACATGGCAGGCCGATGCAACTAGAAAGGAATGTGAAGAGCCAAGCGAGAGCAGGGCTGCACCTGTCTCTGAAGGACGATCTTCTGGGAGCCAGGGCAGAGGTCTTGCACTGCCAAAATAGCCCCGTTCAGATTTCGGGACCTGCTGCTCCCATGATACTGGTCACCCTATTTGAACTACCAGATGACCACAATTATAACTCTTAAATCCCTCACAAGCTGATTGATTAGTATGGTCTGGGCAGAGCCCAGGTGAAGGTCCAGGTAGGGGGATGCTGCTAAGGGGGGGAGTACCTACCAGGATGCCTTGTTATTTGTGCTACAAGGTGCACGGGGTGAGGATAACCAGTCTAGGTCAGTGCCAGGGAAGCATGGTGGGGTGCCTGCATGTCTGGGATCCAAACAGCACCTCTCATTTCAGAGGGCCACTATGACCATAAGAGCATCCACTGAGCTCAAGTACGACTACCAGGTGCACATCCCATGAGTTGTCCATGGGGAGAGTAGCAGTCTCAGTTAGGGATCCAATCGCCTCTCTGGGACCCAACAGTAACAAGGCCAGAGACCACATGGAAGGGGAGTGGCTCAACTTAATACTAACCAACCACTTGGCATCCCATATGGAGATGGTGGTTTGTATATAGGGGAGGCTCAATGAGCAGGGGGAAATTAGTATTGTATATTGCTTGCATCATTTGTGATGATATTTCGTCTTAAAATGCCTTGTTTTACTTTGAACCAGTAGGTGCTCTCCATGGCAGTAGTGTGTGAACGCTCCTGCTGACATGTTATTTTCTTTATTTGTGAAATAAAATCTTGTTTTCCTTGCAAGAGGTGCAACACGCCTTTTTCCTTAAAGGATTGTCAGCTTCTCATCTGGTTGGCAGTAGTCTACCCATCACTTTAAATTCTAAGTTTCTCTATCTCCTCAACCAGCCAATGTGTACTTCAATCTTGAAAACATGTTTAGTGACCTCACATGCATACCGTACACACTGACGCTGCTGTGTTAACTTAAAAAAAGTAGGAAGAATGGGAACCTGTGTGGGCATGATGGGATTAGAACCTCCATTCTACAAGCAGGGAGGCTTGGTGGATTCCAGCAGCCTGGGTAACATTCCAGTGCAGCGAAACTTGGGGTTTCAAGCAGTTTCACTTTGTGACACCTGTTTAAAGGTGTTGTAAAATGGGGTTATAATAAGAGCAATGAAGATGTACACAGAGGCTGTTTGTCCACTGAATCCCTAGGGTTAGAGGGAGGGAACCACAGAACAGATATACTTGTTAGGTGGCCAGGTGGGGGAGAATGAAGGTGTCAATATCATATCGTGACTGTTGTAAACATCAGAAAAAAGTTGGTCGACTGACATTTGCCTGGTAGGTTAATGGCCAGTGCAACCCCCTCCAAAGGATACCTATGGAACCATGAAGTGGTTGCATTACACAGCTGTCTCATTTCATGGGCACATGGTGCAACACACAGAAGCGCTTCTACAGAGGACTCACAATTGCCTCAGCATCATCTTTCTCATTAATTACTTTCTGGGCTCCATTATACCACAGGTGCCAGCTTTCTAACATCCCCAGATTACTGCCATCTAAGTAATTCATTAAAATATATAATTCTACAAAAGCAGAGGCACCTTGCTGCAAAAGTGTCAGGCTGTAGAGTGGCCACAAGCTGTCTTATTTTCAGAGAATTGATTCAAATTGATCTAAATAAATGTTATTATAAAACCATAAACATAATATTAGGAGTGTATTTCCAACCTCATGGAGGCATCTTGGCATCGATAACAGATGTTCTTTTTTAACCAAATCAATAGTACTTATGTTATTGACAACTGAAGGCTGAAGGACTGAGTTGACCTGCCATGATTGAAACCTGTGAGAAAGAGTTCAAGAACAAATCTTTATAGTGGTTGCATTAGTCAACTGAGCAGCACAAGAGAGGGATAAGAAAGAATACGCAATTTCTTCTAAAGGCTTTGAAATTTCAGGAAAAAATTATAACCTTGACTTTCAAAGTTATGTTAATAGCTCCACAATCACCACCTGGATGGCCACCCACTTCCCCAAGCTCAACCCTTACAAATCAGAATACCTCCTCATCTGGCCCCCAAACACAGACAAAGGGCCTCATTACGACTCTGGCGTTAACCACGGCGCTATTAGCGCCATGGTTGACACCGGTATTTTACCAACCTCGCCATGGTGAATGCCGGAATGACCGCCCCATTCCAAGGTTGGGGCGGTAATTCCCCATTCACCATTGGCCTTTCCCCATTCCCATTTTTGCCCCCATAGTGCTCAATGGGAATGGGGAAGGCAGTAATTACGGTACCGCAAATTGCGGTACCGTAATTACCTCGAAAGTCCCTTTGTGGGTTCCTTCCTTAATGGCTGGTAAAACCAGCCGTTAAGGTCGGGACCCGCAAAGGGACCTCATAATTAGGCGGTAAGGGTTTAACGGCGCCGACACCTTTTACGGTGCCATTAACCCCTTACCGCCTGGGTCGTAATGAGGCCCAAAAACTCACCCCCTGGATCAAAGAACTTACCATGGACAACCTACACATATCCCTCTCCACGCCTGTCAAATCCTTTGGCTTCACCATCGACCCC
The DNA here is from genome assembly GCF_040938575.1 of Ambystoma mexicanum. Classification (NCBI taxonomy): domain Eukaryota; kingdom Metazoa; phylum Chordata; class Amphibia; order Caudata; family Ambystomatidae; genus Ambystoma; species Ambystoma mexicanum. The sequence goes on from NC_090934.1 coordinate 240,379,965, forward strand.
CACCTTTCCTTCACACACCATATAGCTTCTGTCACCAAAGAATGCAATCTACAATTAGACCTCCTACGCACTGATCCATCCATCTATCCTCCTGTTGACTTCTGCCCTGCAGTCCAAGCACTGGTTATCTACAAGCTGGACTACAACAATGCTCTCCTCACCGGACTCCCCACAGTATCCCCCTCCACAAGACATACAAACTGCAGCAGCCAGACACACCTACCCAAACATTCACACACCACCTCAGCTGTCACTCAGCTCCACTTGTACCACGTGCCCCAAATAATGCACTTAAATGGACCCTGCATTGCATCTCAAAGCCATCCACCACAAACCCCATCTTACCTTCAGGACAAACTTAAACCCATCACCCACACAAAGACCAAACAAGCAAGCCAGCATCTCCTACACATTGGACTTTGTAAACTAATATGCAAACAAAATGAAGCACATACCCACTGGGCACCCAGGGCCTGGAACACCCTACCTCTTCACATACACACTGCATCCTCCATCCCATCTTTCACAAAGAGGCTATATATATATATATATATATATATATATATATATATATATATATGTTTCCCCACACATACCCCTGCCCCTTCACCTCCCTATCACTCGTCTATCCTAATCGTCGTATCCTATCCAGAAAATATTTCACTTCGCACCTTTTCAACCTTTGAACCTTGTAAGGCACTCTGATAGGGTCAGCGCCGAACAAAACTTCCAATACAATAATAGCAGATGAAACGTTACAGATACAGACTCTTCTCTGGTTCGTTTATCGTTTATTGAACTCGTGGTTAGAATACTGATACTACTTCAATACATTAAGAAACCACATGTATCCATTCAACATTAATTAGCATTCGTTTATTGTCTCCAATCTGATAACAGGCAACACACAGTTGTGTAACAAGTGAACTAAGTATGATGATATTTTTACCATCCTGAAGAATTGCCATAGCCATTGCAGTTGACAGAAACACAGACTGATAAATGAAGTCATTGAAGAACATCAGTGACTCAAACTATTGTGTGTTTGTTCAATATCATTGAAATCACAATTGATAGGGTTGATATTTGGCCTTGTACAGCAACACTTAAATGCTGGCCAAGTCATCTGCCCTGGACGGTAAGATTGAGAGCAATTAGAGCATCAGAGTTTACTATTAGCTCACGTCAGGCTATGAATTGAGGTCAAATGGCAAGGAATCACATTAAAGTTTGCCAAGGTGCAGACTGGAATCATGCCGGATTTCCTGATAGGTCGCAGTGCTAGGGCAGTGTCGGACATATGTCTGGCTCTGGTTCATATGTGACTGACTCAGTCCCGGTAGCTGCAGAGCCACATGCTAAGATATCCTTGACATGGGAAGGACTCTATCCCAGCACCAGTGGCCTCTCTGCGGTGCCATTGGTTTGATGATAACTCCCTTACGTTTCTATCAGGCCAGGATTTCACAGGCGTGAAGCTGATCCCTCAGAGCACAATGACAGCGCCAGTAAGGCCCAATGATTCCTGGCCCACCTTTCACAACACTGCTGGGGTCTTTTAAGATGTTGTTTTCTCCTCAATGTTTTTCTTGGAAACCAATGACTTGGTTGCCCACAAGCCACAATGCACTGTATGCTGCTGTGTAGGCTTTCCCCCTGTTTGACCTTTGCCCTTTCTTTTGAGCCGACTGAGAGGCTGCTGGCCTCTGGTGCAGCCTGCTCTGTGCAAGTTAAAATTCTGGCAAGTCTGACTTCCTGTGCTCCCTACATGGATGCCTGTATGACATCCAGGAACTGTAAGGAACTGTGAAGCACACTCTAGTGTTTGGGTGTGGCTGCCTATATAAGCCACACCCAAGAATTGGTCCATGTTTCATGTGCTTTCTGTAGCCTTGCGCACAGGCTCACCGCAGCCTGGATCATTGCCTGTTTTCCTCCGTTCTGCAGCTTGGAACAACCCTACCTGTTTCGCTCTCCCACCGCTCGGATATCCAGAAATCTCCCGTCAGCTGTTTTCTTCGCGATCGAGGCAGATTTTTTCTCGGCTCTGCTGTTCAGTGCGCCAGACCTGATTTTCAGCTCTTCAGCACTCTGGACCCGATCTTCAGCTCTTCAGTGCTCCGGACCCGACCTATGGAAGAAAGAAGAAAACAAGTTAGAACTAGTAAGCGCACGCATGCAAATAAAGCCTCAGTGTCCTGCGCAAGCACAGAAACTTATCTTTTGAGGCGAGTCAAGCGGAACTCTTCTCTCTGCGCCCGCATCCAGCTGGCAGCCCGTTCCGAGACCTGAAAAGACAACAAACTCATTATAACGCTCAGCTTTTCCCCAATCTACCGCCCACCTTGAAACCTGCACGCAAACCAGTGAAGTAACTGGTTTCCATTGAACTTACCTTTCGCTCACAGTTGGACTAACCTGTGGGCTCCTGGACTAAAGCCCATTCTTTGAACACACGGACATACCCAATGCTGTAACTGGGCAAACTCTGAAGAGTGCGTTTCGCACTTACACCTGCCTGAACCTAGTGAAGCAACTAGCTCTGATTCCCAGACTTCAGCGTCCCTGCAGATGCAGGATGGAGAGCACGCCACATTAAGCCAAAAGGTGAGCCACAACCTAGTAAGGGAACACACTCCACTGGGACACAGGGAGGGCGGAGGGAGGTTTAAGAAGTCAATTTACGGAACCCTCTAAACACCCATTCTTTTGGCAGGTCAGCTTCCCAGTCCCAGGGTTACGAGAGGAAGAATCCGGAGGACTCCATTGCTCCCGCAGAGACCCAGGTGAGCGTGACATTAAGGCACCGGGAGAAGATGGCTACACGAAAGGATTCTACAAAAAACACTCAAGAGTCCTAGCACAGCATATGGTAAAACTGTATAATCATATCTTAGAAAAAAGGAGAAGCCCCAGGGACATTTAGTAATGCCTTTATAACGGTAATCCCAAAAGAGGGGAGGAACCCTACCAACTGTGCCTCATACCACCCAATTTCGCTATTTAATGTGGATGAGAAGATATTCACGAGAATATTGGCAACATGCTTAGAAGCCAAAATGCCCCCATAGTGCAACCAGACCAAATGGGATTCATAGCAGGGAGACAGAGCCCGGATGCAATTCGGAAAACATTGCACCTTATGGAACAAGCAAAGGGGGAGATGGGTGAAAGGGCACTGTTAAGCTTAGATGCCGAGAAGGCTTCTTCTTTGTGATATTGTGGAAGATAGGGCTGGGGGAAAGGATGCGTCGGGCAATCAGAGCTATTTACTCTGGACCCAAGTCAAGGGTAATAGTAAACGGGACAAGATCATGGGAGGTTAAACTAGGCAGAGACACAAGGCAGGGTTACCCCCTGCCACCTCTGCTATTTGCCCTGAATATGGAACCACTAAAGGAAAGAATACGAGGGGACAACCAGATTACAGGTAGGGGAGAAGAGTTATAAGGTGAGTATGCACACTGATGATATACTATTATACTTAACGGATATCAAGGGACCGGTTAAAAGGGTGCTTAGAATTTTACATGAATACGGGGAAGTGTTGGGTTTCAAGGTAAATGTTAACAAATCAACCCACCTCCCACTACAGGATTGCTCCGCACAGCAATGCGATGAGTGGACAAGCCTGGCTATCCCAATAGAAAAAGACAGTCTAAAGTATTTAGGAGTGCTAATACCCAAAGACCTGGACGATTTATATGAGTGTAACTTTCCCGGGCTCATGCCCAAACTCTTCGGCGAACTAGAGGCCTGCTCACAACTGACGATCTCGTGGCTGGGAAGACTGAATGCGCTCAAAATGATGCTCCTTCCCAAAGTGCTATATTTATACCAGGCACTACCAATAGAACTCTCTGACTCCCATTTTGTCTAACTTAAAAAGAGGATAGTACGATTCTTGTGGCAAGGGGAAAAACAGAGAGTAGCCTACAGGCTACTGGTACAACCAAAAGAGAAAGGAAGTGTGGGGTTACCTGAGATACGTACCTACTCTAGAGCCGCCCATTTCAGGGCACTTATCCCCCATCTACGCATGGACAGAGACAAACAATGGGTAGACATAGAGAACTTCCTGTTCCAACCAGTCACACTGGGAGAATGACTCTGTGCGTCGGACCAGAGCAGCCCCGGTCAGGGTTCACTTGCATAAGATCATGGGCCCACTTTGGAGACTATGGAGGGTCAGGAGGGAGATGGGCGGAGTCATGACATGGCCATCACCATTGAGGCATATATAGGCCCCACCGATACGTGACTGCATACCGGATCATGAGAGGTTTTGGGGCTGGAACGGGTAGGACAGGTCCTTAAAACGGACACATTTGTGGCGATAACAGACCTGGAGGGTTCCCTGGGGATACAGAAGATGTTGGTATTTAAGTGCCTTCAACTCAAAGGGGTGTTGATGTCCAGGGAGTGAAAGGTGGAGGTACAGAGGGAACTGACATGAACTGAGAAACTGCTGGATACAGCGAGGGGGACAAGGGGTCTCATATCTAGAATGTTTCAAGCTCTATTGGAAGCAAGAGGGGAAGACATTTCTGCACTTAAAAAGAAATGGGGCGGTGATATGGGGTTACAAATCGAGCTGAAACAGTGGAGGATATTATGTCTCAATATGCACCATACTTCAGTGTGTAGTCAATATAAACTATATGGGCTCAAACACATGTATAGATGGGAATGGGATCCAGTACGGATATCGAAGATGTTCCCGGGGGTAGACCCTCACTGCTGGAGGAGATGCAGGCAAAGGACAGACTACTGGCATATGTGGTGGGGATGTGGTAGGGTGCAGAGGTATTGGAAAGAGGTGTTGGGATGGATAAAGGTGCTAGAGGGAATAGAGAGGACCCTAGATCCCCTACTGGTACTGTTCAATATGGAAACAATAGAGGGAGAATGGATGAGACTCCTGCACATGCCACACTACCTGCTGTTAGCGACTAGGACATGCTTGGTTGGTGGCTGGAAAAGAGAAGAACTCCCAAAAGAAAGGGAATGTGCCGCAAGGGCACTAGACCTGTATAGGATGGAGGAGCTTACTAGACAACTATATGATCAGATCCCGACGAAGGCTATAGAATGGGCACCCTTCCTTGCAAAATATGACCCTGAGAAACCATGACTGAAAGGGGGAAGGAAAGATATGAGGACTGAGGAGCCTGGCACAAGATGGGGTCTATTGAGGACCTAGAAGAAATACAGGAGAAACGAAAGGGGGAAATGGCAACAGTACACATTCTGCAGGGATAGAGGTAAGAGCGCTAGATGAACGCCCCGATTGGAACCCAGACAATAAACAGGGACCCCATTGGAGCATATGGTAGGGGCTGGTTTACCAAGCAATTTGACGACTGGAACATAAGGCTCATGGAAACCGCTGACGTGGTGATCCTGTAGACACAAATGATGTAAGGATAAAGTTGACAGGGGAAAGAGGGAGGATGGGGTGTGTGGGAGGTAAGGGGAGTTTCAGTTTCTTGTTGGGGGGAGGGAGAAAACAGAAAACGTATATGGTGAATGTATGAAATGTAACATGGAAGTTTATTAAGTATGCTGTACCAATGCAAATTCACCAATAAAAAACATATTGGAAAAAAAAATAGTCCTAAAAGGAATCATATTACAGCGGCAAGGAAAGACCTCCATTGGTTGCCAGTTGAGTCCAGGATTTTGTTTAAAATCAGTTCATTGACACACAAATGTTTCCATGGAACGGCCCCTACATACTTCAAAGAAAGTCTATCCCTGTAACTACAAGGGAGATTGACTAGATCCAAGAACACCTATCGGCTAATATGCCCTAAGGAGAAAAGAACTAGAGGGAATTCCCTGTTCAGGCGACACGTGCATGGTACAGATTGCCAGTGGGTCTTCGTAGAGAAAAGAACCTTTTTGCATTCCGCAAATGCTTGAAGACATTACTATTCAATTAACATTCACAAGGACTGTTAAATTTTCTGTTTATGTTGCTGGTTTTGTGTGCGCCCTGATGCCTGAGGGCTGCGGCACATTATAAAAATTATAAGAATATAGTAAATAAATAAAAATGAAGACATTGAAAGATTTTCATTAATCTGCGAAAAAAATAAATGGTTTGCAGAGCAAAGCTAAGAAAATACAATTATGAAGTCAAGATACATATGTACAAAAATGTGCAATCTGCAAAGCAGTGAAATAAATGTGTAATCATCAGAATGTGCCTATCTGAAGATGAATACCTAACACAAAGAATCAATACATCCTTGGACCTCAGGCAGGGATGTATCCTCGCACCAATGCCAATTATCTGTATCTTTCTGACATTGCAACTCTGTGGGCGGAGACCAGGGCACTGTTGGTTAGATGGGGTGCAGTAGATCTGAATTGGTTCACCTTTGCTGATGCTGTATTTATATTCAACCCCACTCCTATAGGTCTTCACAGAAAGCTAATTCCATTCTAGACGTATGCAGTATATAATAATCTGCTAGTGAATGGAGAAAAATCAAAACCTTTAATCATTTCAAATAAAAGAACTCTGAAACAGATGAATTGGAGAGTGGGAGTACAAAAATTGGAATCAGTAAAATGTTTGAAACCCGTGGGATTCCGTGTATATCAGAATTCTACTGTATCCAATGCTCAAGAGATGTTTCGAGCTAGAGTTCCTCCACCGAGAGCCCAACTAAAAACAGTATATGGTTTATACTGTAAATGGTAAGGAAATAGTACTGTGAGAAACGTATTCCAGCATTAACCTATGGTCTGGAGATTTGTCTTTATGATCAAGGGTCTTTTTAAAATTCTTTAGAAGGAATTATCTGGAAAAGAGTTTCCGGTCTGCCTTTATGCTTACCTAATTGCATTATTCGAAATGAGTTAGGACGGTCAAAGATTTACTGATGTGGAAGAAACTTGGTTTATGTGCTAAGAATTTGGATCCCTTGCAATGACTCTTTTAGCAGACAAACACCAATTTGAATCAAGGAAATGGGACAGATGCTTTGGGTAACTTTGCTTTTCAACTGAATCTATTATTTGAGACTATTAACAGTGACATAAGCAAATTGACCAACTCTCCAACTAAAACAAAGCTTAAGCGTTATGGAAATGATTGGAGCACGTCTGCCGATGGTATACAACTCCATAATGATTATACAGAGTATTCTAAAATAATAAGGAAAGGAGGAGATTTATCTAAATACTTGATTTTATTTTCTTGTCAAAAACGTAGATACTTATATGTGAAATTTAAATTGAATCTCTTATCTACCTTAGAATGTATGGGTCCTAGATTGGGCATTCTGAGTGACCAAAGAACATGTGGATTTGGTATTGATGATTCTAAAATGGAAAGCCTAAAAGCATCTTACAATTTTTTGCCCTCACTTATTTTGTTGAATGTACGTATCTGCACGATGAAAACGCTGGTGAGAATATCGGGACCAGTTTCCTCTTGGTTGATAATATTTCATTGATTTTAAATCTTTGTCGTTTTTTAAAGTTGCCACTTGATAATGTTCTTCTAAAATGGTTTTGTTAAAAGTTTTTCGTCAACAATTAAGTTGCATTATAATGACTGTGTTTTTTATGATTGTTATTGTGTTTTTACAACGCTGTGTTTTTTGTAATGTCTTTGTGAACGGTTTTCTTTATAAACCAATTAACAATAAAAAAAATAAAAAAAACATGTGCACTCTTACCACCACACCACTTCTGGTTGTAAGTGCACATTTTATAAAGAACCCCATGCATAAACCAGGAGAGTTCTGGGAGTCGTTCAGCCGGCCATTAGTCCCGATGGTTTGAGAGTCTTAGCCAGATTCTTTAGCTCACTATCTCTTTTCACAGAGGAAAAATATCCAACACATATCAGTCTTTGTCCTGCGCTGAGGAAGTCCAGCACCGAAAAAATCAGGCAATTCTCCTCTGAACAAGTGTAGCCAGAGCAACCACAGACATGTGTATTGGCCTGATTGGGCTTCATCGGTAGGGTGGTAGCTGTGCCTCTCTAAGAGCAGTGAGCAAGGGTTCCATATCTGGATTACCCCTTGCTCACTGTTCCTAGAGAGGCACAGCTCCGCCTCACAGACGAGGCCCGACCAGGACAAAAAACATGTCTGGGGTTGCTGTTGGTATCTTGTTCAGAAGAGAATTAACTGGCATTTCGGTGCTGGACGGACATTGGGCAGGACAAAGACTGATATGTAGTGGACATTTCTCTTCTGTGAAAGGATGGTGAGCTAAAGACTCTGTTTGAGACTCTAACCCGGGATATGGGCCGGTAGAGAGACACTTCCAAAACCCCCCATGTTTGTGCACATAGAAACCCACACAAGCTTTCCATTTGATCATTATATTTGTATGGGGTCTTTGTTTCACACTGGCCATTTTTCACAAAAAGAATATGTCTTGATATTGGGAAAATCTTCCTCGGGACCAGCCCTTGAGAGCAAAAATTACCCAATTCAGCCCAAAATACAGGTTCTATTGTGCCGAGCAGTGAACTCATGCTAGTGACAAATGACACCTTCAAAAAGTTTTAGCATTTATTCTAAACAGTGAATTTCAGCAACATCCTGGGATTCAAGTTAGAGAAGAAACACAAAACTTAGAGAAATGCAAAATATAGAGAAACATAGAACTTAGAGAAACATAGAGAAACACATTCTTACACCCCTTCAATCAGCACTGGGAGACCATGGCCCTCATAAGCTAGCTGTTGCCAGCCCCGCTCAGAGGACAGCGCTGCAGGGTGCCGACAGGGCAGCAGGTTCTGGACACTCGATTTTGCTTGAACCAAGTCCACAGATCGATCTCCCACCTGAGTCATGAGGGCATGCATTTTTATAATCTCGTGCTGTCAGTCCATGACGCACAGTTCTAGAACCTTCCCTGTGCAAAATATAGGCTTGCTCATGGAAAAACCCAACTCTGTGAATTTCCACTGTGCTCCTTTCCTGTGCCCCTCCCTGCTTGGAGCCCATCTGCGCGAAAACTCAGGAATGTCTAATCAGTGCCTTCCCAGAGAAAAGAGGATTTGTTTACGAAACCATGCAGGGCTACAGTTAGAAAGGCAGAATATTCTAAGAGAAGTCGAGATGAATTAAGCCTATGTGAGCAAGCTCAAATAGGCATGCACTCATAGCTTAGTGTTCATAGCACTTAAAATTGGCTAGCTAAGCGCTATATAGGTGCCATAACGTTCCAAACACTCCAATAATTTCTATTAGCTACAGAACTGGGGCCTTCGCCCTGCCTGTCTATCTACAATGCATAATGTGACCTACCACTCCTACTAGGCCTGCATATTCCTTGTAGCTCACTACTGCGTAATGGAAGTGCTACAACAGACTACTGTCAGCATTTTTGGCACATACTTTGAATAAACTATTGGCTTTCAGCGGCTAATGCTGTCATCTAAAGCCCTGATTGGCAAATTTGCAATTTTGTGTATCACTACACTCCAGCCCTGTTCAAAGTGTGTGCAACAATGCTGGCTAATACCCATCAACATAGTATGTAGTGCAGTGATAAAGACCTTGGGGCTTTGCAAAAGGTTTAAGCAAACTATCTTCTAGTGGTTAGTCAGCGTGGCATGCAAGGTTAGTAAAAACACTACTTAAACAAAAATGTACACAAAGTGAACAGTGACATATCCCCTTGCCAAAACCTGGCCTACACAAAAATACCTACACAAAGTGAACATGGACATTTACTCTAGCCAAAACCTGGCCTACACAAAAATACCTAAATAATTATTGTATAACTGATTGTCAGTTAAAAAGCAGCATGCAGTTAGAATGTCAAGGCAATCCGGTGTAGTCTAATCTACAATGCACTATTGCATTTATGTATGGTTACCAATTCTAAACCTGGCAGCCTTTCACTCTACTGGCCTACCCTCCCCCTGATCCCAGGGCATTCACACGTGACTATGGGCTGTGTGATTAGACACTTCCCCCATGTATGTGGAACCCAACCAAAAAACATCTAATTTCATGAGCAAGGTGAACCCATGGGCACCAGGTTATCTAAATAAAAACAATTCTACTAATTTGCATTAAAGCATGGCATGTGTTATTCATGCAATCAAAAGCAAGCGGTTTGATCCATATGTTTGCTGGTAACTGTAGCTCTGTGTGCCAGTGGGTTTAGGATGGTCGCCCCCACTCGGAGCGAAAAGCCAACACCTGCTGATTTAACAATGTTTGCCATAAAATGCAATGTGTGTATTTAGCAGTCTTGTTGACATGACCTATGGCAGAAAAAATGTCTTCATAACTAAAGTTTTGCCATCTGAAGTGGTGGCCAATACTTGTAGCAGTGTTGGGCATATCAATGGACCCCACTAGGCCAGAGGTTTTATAGCAGAGCTGGCATCAGAACCCATAGTGGCTAGCTTATTGTGCACAGTTTCTATGTCAAAATCGTATAAAGCTCCTGTTACTCCCCGCTGCTCCCGCAATTAATGAATCTAGCTCCTTTGCTACGCGCACTCTGGTGATGGGCCATAGAAATGGACTCCATTTGTAGCAGCTTGGTAGTACTAAGGAAACCTTGCCTCATGATAAATCTATGTCTAAGTGTATCACTGTAATAATAGAGGTGTGCATTACCAGCCTACAATTGAAATGTTGCCTTACTACTGAAAAATCTAGCATGTTCACAGTTTCTACCTTGTGTGACTTGGAGAATACCCTTCTTCAAGTGGGATGCCTACCATATACAATATTTGTTTTAGATACAAACACCATACTACCATCCGGCAGTAGCTGTTTCATCGTACCATTGTGTGAAATGCATTTAGTCAAGTTATAGTCCATAAAATCTTGGCGGGAACACTCGCTGCAGTTCTTGGTCAGAAAAAACATAAAACAAACAAATTGTTGGATCTATTCACTGAAACTTTTGGGCCTAGGATTTCATAAGCACCAGTCATATGAGTCAGTGACAAAAGATGCCCGACAATGTGCCAGGCCAGTACGCTAACAATTCCATGTGGATACTCATTTGTAGCGCTGTTCCAAGGAATTATTCTACATGTCTACAATCAAAAGGTGACTCTTTGCATTAGTGTGCTGGAGACAGCTGTCCCCACATAAACATGAAATTGGTTGGTTTAACAAAAACTGTGTCACACACTGTGTCATAAAATCAAATATCAAGTCAGTCATGGTTTCATTTACCCGCCTTAAGGCTGGCTGTAAAAGTATCCAGTGTTTCAAAGGTTACCATCTCAAATTAGAGCTCACACACTTGGCAGCATTACTTCAAATTAAGAACCTTAACCTACGCACAGCTGACTTTGGTGTGCGCACTCTTTTTATCTCAAAATATATTACGCTCCTGCTTGCATAATCCTGCTGCCCACACAATTCATAAATAATTTTCCTGCCTACGTGCAATGTAGTAGTTTTAGAAAAGGTAAAACATCTCTGGTTAAAGCAATTCAGTTGGAAAAGCAAAACATTTCGTTTTTTCAGATTCATGTAAAAAAATGCATTTAAAAACCCTTTTTCAATGTGTTAGCATTCAAGTGCTGCGTCACACAGCTGTTTGTGGTGCATGATGTCACAGTCCACAACCCATTGTCCACAGTCCTTTAAACAAGAAAGGCAAAACATATCAACCAGGTTATTTCCAGCAATTGAATCATTTGAGTGTGCAGCATTAAATGTTTGATAACTAGCCAAGTCTGCACCGTGCCAGTTCAGCAAAAGTTATTACTCTGTTGGATACTTCTCACAAGTTGCAGAACAAATGTCCTCATACGTCATGCATGTTAGCAGCATTGAGTGCGGTGCAGGACAGGTTCAAAGTTCACATATCATCTCGCAGTGACTCGCTTTCTCTGAGAATGCGTCTGCTTGACTGATCAGTGTCACCCGCAAATTGCACACATCTACCCCAATCATGGCACGCAACTGTCTTGGTTTTTTGCCTAGGCAAAATACAAACAGAAATGTTAGGATTTCATCAAAAGTACAATGTCATTGTTCTTCACGTTAGGATATCATCAAAACTACAATATCAGCGTTAACCACCCCTTCCCTTAACACCACCCCCACCTTCAGAAGTCTCATCAGGTAACTACACACTTTATCATTGCTACCACAATTATTTGTCACCCTTCTGCATGTTACTGGGGGCTTATTTACACTCAACCATACGGGGTGTAATTGCCTAATCACAAACTCATTTGTGCAATGCGATCATAGTTGGGCAATGGTACTTCAGACTGATCTGTGATTTTACAAAAGCCATATAATAAGTACCCAGGTCGCACTTCTCAATGGATCAATGCTTTTCTTTTTTACCAAAGCGATCATGAATGCCAGGCGCCAACTTGCTTCCAGTGTCTCATGATCTTGATTTAGTTTGCCCTGCTGGAATCACTCCATTTTTCAAAGGTAAAGTCCTTCAGTCCCATACCGCCTGCAGTTGCACAAGCAGCTTTGTTTATTTTTCTCCATACAGCTAGTGTCTTTCAAGCCTCTGGTTTTCCACTTGTCATTTTCCCAAAGGGTGCCTGCTGATTTCTTGGGCCACCCCTTTGAGCGCGATAGTCTGAATCAGTTCCTTTATTTGCTTCAACAAATCATTCATTCTTGCACTAAGCCGTGAGGCTTCTGGATCATGGCTAATGTGCAGTGTGCATGTTATACTCCAAAGCCCCGCTCTGCATGTTGTTTCTTGCAAAACGGCTACCTTTGTCAGTTTTGATTCCATCTGGAACACAATAATGTCTTTGTCAGTAACTCCAGCCCTGGCAATGTAGCTTGCATTTTTGCCAGCTGTTTATTTTCACTTCTCAAAGCGCCTAGAGGTTTCGTCTCCAGTGCACAGCGCTTTACTTCAGTTCACATCACATGGAGTACTGGGATGCAGCTTGCACGGCAATGTCTCTTGAAATGGGCTGCTGTCTTTTCTTAGTCCATTCACAGATGCACAGGTTCCCCAAATGTTCAGATGCAATGTGCCCATTCTGCATGCAGCATTTATTTTCCTTCCAGTGTTGATACTGGGCAAATTCTTCTTCTCATCAGCTCATCAGCTCTGTTATTGCATGCCAGTGTCAGAAAGCATGCGTACGTCAGCATATGTAAGGTAGATTACACTCTTTTTCATCTTCTCACTCACAACAATGATTGTCTTCAGTTCTGTTTCAGCATTCTGTCTTTGCACCCCCCTCCTCAGTCTTTGCTCACACTGACGGTGTCTCTCACAGGGGATGGAATGCAGGAATGTCATTGTTTATCTTTCCTGTGCACATGGCAGTGCCATACCACGCAGCAAGCTTAGCTCTTTGCCTATAACTCTTAAACTGTGGCGGCTTCAATGGAAGGCACTCGTTTCAGACAGTTCATCCAGATTAACTGTTTCCTGCACTGCTTCAGCAACTCAGAAAAGCTCCCATATCTGCCAGCTTCTGTAAACACCATTTTACTGAACAGGAGTGCAGCATTCTGCTTTCCTGCCTTCCTCCAACAGTTTTTTTTTCTTTCACGCACCTCGCCCAAGACAGTGCAAGTTATCTTCAAGGCACAAGCTCTGCACAGCAAGACTCTTATTTTCAAAAGAGGCACATTTCTTGTCATCAGATTCTACTCGATGTAATTTTGCAAAATGTCTTTTTATCCTGTTTTAAACTGATCAATGTCCCATGTAAAGGCATACATTTTTCTTTTTCCTCGTAACCTTGTAGTTTGGCTTCAAAAACTCACTCCAATGCAATGTGCGATCTTTCAAAAGAACCCGCAACCCACTAAATCGTTGTGCTGTCTTATCACACACAGACTTTTCATTCTGTTGTACCATTGCCAAATAAAAACCAATTATTTCAGTGCATTTAAAACATGTCATGTGTAGTGCAGCTCCCTGCATGTTTTTCCTGCAAAAGCAACCCACACTCTATATGGCTTGTGGGCTGTTAATGTGTCAACAACATTTTTCACCATGTATCACAGTTAACAGGTCACTATTTCCAAAACATACATCACTTATAACGCAACAGTACTTTAATCCATGGCATAGCGTGGGAACAGTCAAAAATACTCCAGGGGCAATTTAGGGGCAATTTAGAAAAATATAAATTGTCTTTTCCCCCAAACCATTGCAAACTGATTTTGCAATTTCAAATCAATACACAAAAATCGAAAAGCCAAATGCCATTCACTCACTTTCTCTTTTAAGTGAGTCTCTCACCCATTGTAAGCATGGCACAGCTAAAATGCAATGTAGCCATTTTAGAGTGTTTCCTTAAACAGAATGCACCACCAGCACATGGAATTTACAGTTGCCAAAAAAACAAACCCTTTAGGCTCTCAACACAGATGTTACTCTTTCTCCTAAACTCCGCTCATTCCCCACGTTATCTTCAGGAATGTCAACACTTCAAAAGCATACATTTAAAAAGCGAACCTTAGCCTCCTTACATTACAGCCCCCCACTCGCTAGCACACTGGGGCTGAATCACAATGGTTAGATCTATTCACAATTTACATGTCAAATCCTCGCAACTATTTTTCCTGCCCTCATGACAGAATAGAGTTGAGAACTCCGTCTCACTTTGCATTTCAAATTGCAACTTTAAACTGGGGAAACCGCATGATAAAATTCTTTCCTAATTGAACATAAATCTTTCTTGACCATTCATCGGAGCGCTTTAAACATAGCCATTTCCCGCTTGTTTATCACCTTGTGCTCCCTGGCTTCGTTCCCAAGCAATAAGTCAGCCACGACTGATTTACTGAAGGGGAAACCACACAAGCTATCGGCCGCGGCAAGCCGACACAAACATTGCTGTCTTTTGTGTCTAACAGCTGCAGTGAGACCACCAAGGAAATGCGACAGCCTGCTCATCACTCTGCACACAATTTGTCATTTCACAGCAAGGCACTGCTCTGCACAAATCCCACCGCTGCCACCAAATGTCTTCATATTGGGAAAATCTTCCTCGGGACCAGCCCTTGAGAGCAAAAATGACCCAATTCAGCCCAAAATACAGGTTCGATTGTGCCGAGCAGTGAACTCATGCTAGTGACAAATGACACCTTCAAAAAGTTTTAGCATTTATTCTAAACAGTGAATTTCAGCAACATCTTGGGATTCAAGTTAGATAAGATTACAAAACAAAAAACTTAGAGAAATGCAAAATATAGAGAAACATAGAACTTAGAGAAACATAGAGAAACACAATCTTACGCCCCTTCAATCAGCACTGGGAGACCCTGGCCCTCATAAGCTAGCTATTGCCAGCCCCGCTCAGAGGACAGCGCTGCAGGGTGCCGACAGAGCAGCAGGTTCTGGACAATCGATTTTGCTCTAACCAAGTCCACAGATCGATCTCCCACCTGGGTCATGTGGGCATGCATTTTTATAATCTCGGGCTGTCAGTCCATGACGCACAGTTCTAGAACCTTCCCTGTGCAAAATCTAGGCTTGCTCATGGAAAAACCCAACTCTGTGAATTTCCACTGTGCTCCTTTCCTGTGCCCCTCCCTGCTTGGAGCCCATCTGCGCGAAAACTCAGGAATGTCTTATCAGTGCCTTCCCAGAGAAAAGAGGATTTGTTTACGAAACCATGCAGGGCTACAGTTAGAAAGGCAGAATATTCTAAGAGAAGTCGAGATGAATTAAGCCTATGTGAGCAAGCTCTAAAAGGCATGCACTCATAGCTTAGTGTTCATAACGCTTAAGATTGGCTGTCTAAGCGCTATATAGGTGCCATAATGTTCCAAACACTCCAATAATTTCTATTAGCTACAGAACTGGGGCCTTCGCCCTGCCTGTCTATCTACAATGCATAATGCGACCTACCACTCCTACTAGGCCTGCATATTTCTTGTAGCTCACTACTGCGTAATGGAAGTGCTACAACAGACTACTGTCAGCATTTTTGGCACATACTTTGAATAAACTATTGGCTTTCAGCGGCTAATGCTGTCATCTAAAGCCCTGATTGGCAAATTTGCAATTTTGTGTATCACTACAGTCATATTTGTAAAAATATATATTGTGCCTTAGCATTTTCTTTACCCAGATGTTCTCTGCTGCTATTGTGTTTTCAGCTGTATGCATGGGGAGATGGGGAGAGCCTCTATCAGCTCTCCCCCTTCTCCTTCGTCTGAAGCCAGAAACCTTGGAGTCATCTTCAACTCCTCCGTTTCCTTCCTCCTCAAAGGAATCTTTCCTTTCCTCACTTTTCCAAGAAGCTCAATGTCTCTAGACCTCTGGCACTCTCAAAGCTGAACTACTGCAACAGCCTCTTCCTTAATCTATCTTCGTCCTCTCTATGTCCCCTTCAGTTTATCAAGAATAGGGCTGTAAGACTTATCCTTGGCCTTAAGCCCAGGGGCTGCATCTCTCGAGTCCTAAAATCCCTCCACTTGCTCCCGGTTGCTTCAAGAATCAAATTGAAATCCCTCTTCATCATCCACAAGACTGTCTGGGGCCGGGGACCACGCTGTCTACAACTGGCTCTCACCAAATACTCTCCCTCCTGATCTTTAAGCTCCTCTGGTGCCAACTCTCGGCGTGTCAAGCGCTTCTTTAAACAGCAAGCTGGTTGTCATTCTCTTTCGTCTGCTGGCTCCCTTCTCTGAAAGTGCCTCCCCATTCCTCTCTGTCTTGAGCGATATATTCTCAAATTTCGGAAGCACCTCAAGACCTTCCTTTCCACCTCCTCCTCCCCCCTTTCCTTCCCTTGCTAAACGCCACAGTCACTGAGATTGGTGACCAGGGTCCTTATATGTCCTTCTGGGTCCTGGCCTCTCCCCCCCACAATCACCTTCAGCTTCCACCCACTCCCAGCACTTGCCTCCAATGGCTCCCAGTTGTTGCAAGGATCATATTCAAATCCCTCTGCATCATCCACAAGGCTGTCTGCGGCCGGGACCCACGCTATCTACAACTGGCTCTCACAAAATACTCTCCCTCTAGATCTTTGCACTCATCCGGCACCAACTCTCTGCATGTCAAGGACTTCTCTAAACAGTGGGCTGGTGGCTGATCTCTTTCCTCAGCTGGCTCCCTTCTCTGGAACAGCCTCCCCCTTCCTCTTTGTCTTGAGCGGGATCTTCTTAAATTCCAGAAGATCCTCAAAACTTTAATTTTCACCTCCTCATTCCCCCTTTTCTTCCCTTGCTAAATGCCACAGTTGCTGAGATTGGTGACCAGGGCCCTTATATGTCTTTCTGTGTCATGGCCTCCCCCCCAATCGCCTTCAGCTTCCGCCCACTCCCAGCACTTGCCTCCAAAGGTTCGCAGTTGTTGCAAGGATCATATTCAAATCCCTATGCATCATCCACAAAGCTGTCTGAGGCCAGGGCCCACGCTATCTTCAACTGGCTCTCGCCAAATACTGTCCCTCTAGATCTTTACGCTCATCCGGCACCAACTCTCTGTGTGTCAAGGGCTTCTCTAAACAGTGGGCTGGTGTCTTATTTCTTTCCTCGGCTGGCTCCCTTCTCTGGAACAGCCACCCACTTCCACTATGCCTTGAGCTGGATCTTCTCAAATTCTAGAAGCTCCTCAAGACTTTCCTTTTCACCTCCTCCTTCCCCCTTTCCTCCCTTGCGAAATGCCACAGTCGCTGAGATTGGTTGGTGTTAGGCAGAAACCTGTGCAGTTCCCTTGGGGAACACTGCAAAAGATTTAAGACTACAGGTATAGCAGTAAACCCACTTGGTAGCAGTCTGCACCACCCAGATTTACCTGGTAGCTGTGGCTGAGCAGTCAGACTTCCCTCAAGAAGAGTTAGGCAGTATGCAAAGTATACACAATATGTACTCAAATACAATAGCACAAGCAAACACTGACCAGAGCTTGGTTTCAAAAGTATATAGTTATTTATTTTAAGAACACATAAGTTGAAAACACTCTAGCAATATATAGTAAAACACTTCAAACACAGTTATATGGAAAGCAGTCCCAACCCTTATTCCTAACTAGACAACTCTTGGTTAACACCACATAATTCAAACAGAGGTGAGTGCTTAACTTTAGATGACACTCTAGTAGGTTCAAAGAAGGGAGGGAAAAAGAGCAGAGTTAGGATAGACACACCACTCTAAGGTCAAGAACACTCTTTGTAAGTTCAAGGAAGCACAAAGTCACAGGTGAGCAAAAGTCACTAGGCAGGGCCCACTCTTAGAGCAGACGGAGCGAAAATGTGCCCAAGATCACACAGTTATTAGGGATTCAGAGTCTTACAAACGAGTTTAGAAAGAGTTTAGAGAGGCTTAGAAAGTTTAGCCAGGGTGTCCCAGGCAATCCCAGGTTCGAAAGCCGGGGGCTAAACCTACCCCGTACAGTCGGTAGCAAGGGAAGCCAGGCGGAACACGGTACCTTAAACGGGAAGGATCCTCCAGCGGTGGCAGTTGTTCCAGGCAGTGGCAGCAAGGCTCGGCGTTGGTCAGGGAAGAAGCAGATCTCGCTGAAGAGCAGACGAAGAAGGTCGTTGCACTGCCCGGGAAGAAACCAGCCGCGGAGTCCTCCGGTTAAAGGGTTGTACCGACTTTCGCGGTTGTGGTAAAAGTGTGGTATTCCGGTTGCCGGGGTGCTTGGCACGGGCAAGACGGCCACGAGATACCTCGAAGAAGCGGAAAGAAGGTGAAAACTGGTTGTCCCCACCAGTCAAGGGAAGGAGCCACTCCGTTACGAGTTCTCCTCGGTCGTTGGGAAAAGTGGTGAGACGGTTCAGCAGGGCTCCACCGGGTGGTGTCGTCGTAGCAGGTCGGCTCAGCTCTTCCCTCGTCGGATTCTTGGTCCTGTGGCGACTTCTAAAGTTCCAGTCCCCAAAGCCCTGCTTTTATGCAGCAAACCCCCATTCACCCAGCCTAGCTGTCACTCAAACATGCTAAGTGGTGAGCCGGCCGGCTCACCACTTGGGCCAATCAGGACGGAGTGCGACTTGAGTTACCAAGGTAACTCAGTCCAGGGTGCCTAAATCCCCCTCCACCCCTCCTAAGTACCCCAGACAGAGTGGCACCACTTTGGAGGGCTTCTGTGGAGAAGCCCGCCAAAAGTGGAACAAAGGGCTCCACTTTGGGTTAGAGTTACAGAGGCGAACGCCAACGCCATTTTAGGATCAAGTTTTGGCAAAAAATCCCAACCGGAGTTATAATAATAAATATATAAACCGGCGGTATGTTTGAGGCTACCGTAAATAAATAATTAAATGTGTTAGCCTAAAACAATGGGAAATCCCATAGGAAAATATTCGCGGTTGAATATAAAAAGTAGTTTCCACTGCCACCAGCCAAAACTCGATCAGGGGGGACGGAGACGTGCCCCCTTGACTAACAGACCCTGGGGCAATCGAATTGCCCCAGCCAGTACGTCCACAATATGATGGTTTGTACTGGTTCTGTTCAGGATTTAAGACTAGTAAAGTCTTTGGAGACTTTACCTGCCCTGGGAGACAGTAGTCAGTCCCAGGGTATGGAGTCTATGTTGGGGAGTCCCTAGGACACCCCTGGGTTACTGCACAGAGGGTGCTGTGTAACCCACATTTACAAAAACACATGAGGCCCTATGGAGTAAAAGACCCCATAGCCCATTCAACACAAGGTTAACCAAAGAAACACTCTTCAAACATGCCCAAGAGTGAGGGAAAAAGTGTCTCACTCTTGGCAGGAGAAAAAAGAAACCCCAAGAAATCCAGCAAAGCTGCTGGGGGACTCACTAGGTAGGGAAATTCAGCCTAAACAGAGAATTCTCCCTAACACTCGCCCCCCCCAGACTAAGGGACAGGAGGATTTAATCCACTCCTGGATGAACCTCATACCTCTAGTCGATGATATACATCCTAGAGAGTCCATCAGCATTTTGATGGTGACACCCTGACCTATGTTTAAGGGAGAACTCAAAGGTTTTCTTTTGCAAGCTAAAGGACCTACAAACCCTTTGAGGAACATTAGTCCTTTTGGTATTATAGGGGATCTGGTTGACCAGTCCCTCAGAAGTTGGTACAACTTCTGAACCTATGTTAGGCTTTTTCAAGGGGTCCTTATAAAGGATTCCCTTAGATCTAGAGGGGCCCCCAAGGTTCCTCACCACCTCTCTTGGGGGAGCAGGTTGGGTCTTAGGCCTCTTGGTTGGAGGGGTTGGGGTTAGGCAATGTACCTGCTTCCCCTTCCTCTTAGATCTACCCTTACCTATGTTAGGAGTTTCCCCCCTAATATTAGGATTTGAGTTGGGGTCTTCAGTAGAAGGTCCAACAGTCTGAAGGTTTTTGGCCTTAGACTTTTCTTTTCTGGTTTTCCACCAGCACTGAGAATTACCAGTTCTCTCAGGTTCAGATAGGGGCCCAGTAGGTCTATCCTCCTCTTCCTCAGAAGCAGGGGGAGTCACAGACTCTGAAACTGGGGGAACAATGATGGAGCTTGGTTGGGGCTCCCATTTCCCTAATGTACTAGCCTGAAATGGGCCTGGGTTAGAGGTCAACTTACTAACACCAGAGCTTGTAGTGGGGGTCTCAGTAGAGGTTCCCACAGGCTTAGAGTGGTCCCTTAAGGTAGCCTCTCTAGCCAATTTGGTTAGGTTCTGGTTCTCCATACTGGGAGGCCTGGGGGTATGTGACACCACTCCGAGAGTTCTTAGGTCATTCCCCAACAGGACTTTCCCAGGCACCTCAGTCTGAACACTGACAGGGATCCTCACTGTCATGTTGTTACACCGTATGAGGGCTGGTAGAATGGGAACCATCTGGACAGGGCCTCCAGACATCTTAGTGGGACCTTTGGGTGCTTTAGCCACATCCTCAGGTCGAAAGAAGCTTTCATCCACTACTGTTCTGCTGGCCCCAGTGTCTCTCCTGGCAGGAGTATCCTGGCCATTGACAAGAACACTGTCCACATAATACACCTGAGAGTTAACAGGTAGGGAGTTATACACAACCCTATTCTGGGGACTAACCAGACCCCTAGGCTCTAAGTTTACAGTTGCTTGAAGACCCAAGGGTTCTTCAGCAAAGAGTTCAAAGTGGGCACTAGCCATCTGTACTTCATCCTCTGGAGTAAAGGCTAAGGAGACTGTGCTGATCCCTGCAGGTTTACCCTTGCACCTGGGATCCCCTTTGATATGATCAGTAGCCTTACAGATATAGCATTGTCCAAATGCTCTCTGAAAGGGTGGCTTGTCCTGACCCCCTTCTGGTTTTTGGCCAGAAGGTACACTAGCCTGTTGTGGTTTACCCTGGGGCTTACCCTGGTTATTTGGTTGTTTGTGGCCCTCTTTGGTATGGGAGGTATTAGAATTCTCTGGATTCACTTTGGGTGGCTGCTTTCCCTCATCCTTTTTCTGAGTGACCCCAGAATCCTTGTGAGTGGCCCTGTTGGCAACCCATAAATCAGCAGCCTTAGCTAGTTTCCGGGAATCTAATTCCTTGGAATCAGCCAAGTGTTGTCTGAGCTCAGGAGAGCAGGCATCATAAATAGTCTCCAACATAAACAAATTCTTCATACCTTCATAAGTGTTCACCTTGTAACCCTTAATCCATCCCTCTAAGTTTTTCAACCCTTCACTCACCCAGGTAGCCCAAGGGGTACCATCATGCTTTTTGAGGCTTCTAAACCTCTTAAGATACTGGGAAGGGGTCTTCCCAAACCTAGCTATCAAAGCTAGTTTCACACATTCATAATCCTTCCTATCCTCCTCCCCCATCTCCATTACCACATCAGTTGCAACAGGGGGAAGCCTAGAGAACAACCAGGTGAGTAAGTCATTTCCTGTGATGTTCTGGAGCCCATGATTATATTCAAACAGAGACAACCAATCCAACACCTCCAACTTAGGCTCATACATACCAACCAATTCTTTAGGCATCCGGGGTCTTTTAGGACTGGAACTTCTAGAGGAGCCAGAGAGAGAAGCATTCTCAACAGACAATTTCTTCATTTCTAGCTCATGCTTGAGCTCCATTTCCCTTAGCCTTAGTTCTTTTTCAGTTTGAGCATTAAGTTTTTTATACTCCAATTCTAGTTTCATTTTCTCCAGTTCATAGTACTGAGGACTAAATGTGGGACCTGGTAAAGGCCCAGTAGGCACAGCAGGTAGAGCAGGCAGAGGCCTAGGGGGGACAGTCACAACAGCCTCACCCTCCTCTTCTGACTCTTCCTCAAAATCATCAACATTTTGTTCTATGTCAATTTCAATACTGTCATCTACATTTGCTGGAGTGGTAGGTTCCTCTGAACCCTCACCCAGACTTTGGTTAGCTAACAATCTTTCAATCAGCTCCATTTTCTTGCCCTTAGTCATGAGATCCTTATGTTTACAGAGCACTCTTAAACAATCAGCAGTTTTTGCTGCAAGGGACTCTTGACTATAGCTTTCTATAACTGACATGTTAGAGGATTACTTTTACAGTGCTAAGCTTTGTGGTTAGTTGCACTAAGGTATCTAAAGCACACTAAAATGTATACTCAATACCAATTCCACCGCTGCCACCAGTGTTAGGCAGAAACCTGTGCAGTTCCCTTGGGGAACACTGCAAAAGATTTAAGACTACAGGTATAGCAGTAAACCCACTTGGTAGCAGTCTGCACCACCCAGATTTACCTGGTAGCTGTGGCTGAGCAGTCAGACTTCCCTCAAGAAGAGTTAGGCAGTATGCAAAGTATACACAATATGTACTCAAATACAATAGCAGAGGCAAACACTGACCAGAGCTTGGTTTCAAAAGTATATAGTTATTTATTTTAAGAACACATAAGTTGAAAACACTCTAGCAATATATAGTAAAACACTTCAAACACAGTTATATGGAAAGCAGTCCCAACCCTTATTCCTAACTAGACAACTCTTGGTTAACACCACATAATTCAAACAGAGGTGAGTGCTTAACTTTAGATGACACTCTAGTAGGTTCAAAGAAGGGAGGGAAAAAGAGCAGAGTTAGGATAGACACACCACTCTAAGGTCAAGAACACTCTTTGTAAGTTCAAGGAAGCACAAAGTCACAGGTGAGCAAAAGTCACTAGGCAGGGCCCACTCTTAGAGCAGACGGAGCGAAAATGTGCCCAAGATCACACAGTTATTAGGGATTCAGAGTCTTACAAACGAGTTTAGAAAGAGTTTAGAGAGGCTTAGAAAGTTTAGCCAGGGTGTCCCAGGCAATCCCAGGTTCGAAAGCCGGGGGCTAAAACTACCCCGTACAGTCGGTAGCAAGGGAAGCCAGGCGGAACACGGTACCTTAAACGGGAAGGATCCTCCAGCGGTGGCAGTTGTTCCAGGCAGTGGCAGCAAGGCTCGGCGTCGGTCAGGGAAGAAGCAGATCTCGCTGAAGAGCAGACGAAGAAGGTCGTTGCACTGCCCGGGAAGAAACCAGCCGCGGAGTCCTCCGGTTAAAGGGTTGTACCGACTTTCGCGGTTGTGGTAAAAGTGTGGTATTCCGGTTGCCGGGGTGCTTGGCACAGGCAAGGCGGCCACGAGATACCTCGAAGAAGCGGAAAGAAGGTGAAAACTGGTTGTCCCCACCAGTCAAGGGAAGGAGCCACTCCGTTACGAGTTCTCCTCGGTCGTTGGGAAAAGTGGTGAGACGGTTCAGCAGGGCTCCACCGGGTGGTGTCGTCGTAGCAGGTCGGCTCAGCTCTTCCCTCGTCGGATTCTTGGTCCTGTGGCGACTTCTAAAGTTCCAGTCCCCAAAGCCCTGCTTTTATGCAGCAAACCCCCATTCACCCAGCCTAGCTGTCACTCAAACATGCTAAGTGGTGAGCCGGCCGGCTCACCACTTGGGCCAATCAGGACGGAGTGCGACTTGAGTTACCAAGGTAACTCAGTCCAGGGTGCCTAAATCCCCCTCCACCCCTCCTAAGTACCCCAGACAGAGTGGCACCACTTTGGAGGGCTTCTGTGGAGAAGCCCGCCAAAAGTGGAACAAAGGGCTCCACTTTGGGTTAGAGTTACAGAGGCGAACGCCAACGCCATTTTAGGATCAAGTTTTGGCAAAAAATCCCAACCGGAGTTATAATAATAAATATATAAACCGGCGGTATGTTTGAGGCTACCGTAAATAAATAATTAAATGTGTTAGCCTAAAACAATGGGAAATCCCATAGGAAAATATTTGCGGTTGAATATAAAAAGTAGTTTCCACTGCCACCAGCCAAAACTCGATCAGGGGGGACTGAGACGTGCCCCCTTGACTAACAGACCCTGGGGCAATCGAATTGCCCCAGCCAGTACGTCCACAATATGATGGTTTGTACTGGTTCTGTTCAGGATTTAAGACTAGTAAAGACAGTAGTCAGTCCCAGGGTATGGAGTCTATGTTGGGGAGTCCCTAGGACACCCCTGGGTTACTGCACAGAGGGTGCTGTGTAACCCACATTTACAAAAACACATGAGGCCCTATGGAGTAAAAGACCCCATAGCCCATTCAACACAAGGTTAACCAAAGAAACACTCTTCAAACATGCCCAAGAGTGAGGGAAAAAGTGTCTCACTCTTGGCAGGAGAAAAAAGAAACCCCAAGAAATCCAGCAAAGCTGCTGGGGGACTCACTAGGTAGGGAAATTCAGCCTAAACAGAGAATTCTCCCTAACAGTTGGCAGGACCCTTATGTGTTCTTCTGGGTCCTGTCCTCTCCCCCTCCAATCGACTTCGCTTCCACCCAGTCCCAGAACTTGCCTTTGGGTATCCACTGGCCTGTGCTATCTTCACAAGCATGCACATATTGTATTGGCAGGCCACATCTCTTACCAAGGTATCTCTTCTAGGCACTTAACAGATGCTTGCAACTTACTCCATAGCACTTCCCTTAATGGAGCTCCTAGCACTTACCCGCCTCCCCCACCCCCTTCTCTCTTTTCTGCACTTGCACACTCTGAATGCTCACAAGGCCTAGTAGGACCACCTCTTTCTTTCTCTTTACTGTTCTTGTATTTGCCTTCATTCCCATGCTCCCTGCCCGTTCCCCTGTGGGCGCTTTGAAACACCATTTATTTGCTGTATAAGCGCCTTACAAATGCACAATGAATAAAATAAATTCAAACAGGACTCATTAACTAATATGTGCATCTAGCTTCTGTACAATTTGGCAAAAGAGTTCCAACTGAAATGTTGGCCTACAATGTATAAGGTCGGGAGCTGCGTGACGAATGCCGTGTCAAGTAACTTTTCATGCCAATGGAAGTTGGCCCTTGTTATGTGTCCAAACCTCATTGACATTCATTCTGCACTGAATCTGACGTCTCTGTTTGCTAAGGGAGGGAGAGTCAGAGGGTTATCAGACACGGATGGCTGAGGATTGGCTGTTAGTAATCGTATTGGCTATTCTTTGGGTTTGCACTGTGGATATTACTGAATTGCAATGCACGGATGCTTTGTTTTTGTACATGATACTGAAGGAATTGCTATGTGGGAGATGCAATGATCAGCAAACTTTGCACTGTGAAGTGGCTTGTTTGGGCATTTGGCCCATGTATATACCTCTCTGAATAGTATGTTTGTTCTGCCATATGTTGTGCAGTCTCAGATCAAAAGCCCTCTTGAAACTCAGAAACATGCAGCATTGCACACCCAGAATACCCATAAATCTGTTATGCCATGACAATGGCCCACTAGTGCCTAAAACACAAGTCACACGACACAACTCATAATGTGTACGTAAAGGTCCTGGTCATTCCTCCAGAAGTGACAGTGTAGGCCAACCCAGGTTGAGTGGATCAGCAGAGAGGAAGCATTGGTCTACCCAGGCACCACCAATCTCAGTTTGGTAGCAGTCCAAGGGCAATAACCCCCTCCCCTTTGGATATGATATGATATCGGGGCATTGATTAGAAACCTCTGAGTATTAAGCGCGTTATAAATGACCTATCATGTATCATATCATAATGCGCCTGTACACAAGTGTGTCTAGTCGCAACAAGTCAAGGGAGGGAGGACCAGACAAACAATCTTACTAGGCTTTGTGTCATTCAGATCGTGCAAGTGCTCGAACAAGAAGTGCAAGTGGAAATGGAGGGGGTAAGTACAAGGGAGAGGGGAGGGTAAACAGGGCAGAAATTCCCTGAGTAAGTGCAGCCGCAGCAGAGCGGCTCTGGGTAGTGCAAGGAGGCAAGGGACCTTTACATTTCTTTTAAGGCACAGGGGCATATGGTCATGCATTGCAGCCTTCATTGACCCCATTGCTCTGCAGTTAGCCTTGACTTGCAGTTGCCACTTCCTCTGCTTATCTGACATCACTTCCTGTTTTGGGAATGAAGGTGGTACACAAAATGGTGGACAACATATGCAAGAAATACGCTAACAAAAATATATAAAATAAAGTAGATGGACACCTATTGTGTTTTTGTACAAATTTTATGTCCCATTTATTAAGAAAAACACTAAGGAACTCATCTTCTAATAAAATGTAAATTGCCAGACAGGGACTGCCAGACAGGGACTGTTTTCTTTTGCACTTAAGTGCAAACACGTCCTTTCCAGGCAATTTCCATCACTGCAAAGTGCAAATGAGAAGTGTAAAGTGATGGCGGAAGTGCACTCTGCAGTAGAGTAAACACTGCCTGCCATATGCACATTTATTGTAGTCCTGGACTAATGTACTCTGTAAGGCCAGTACTCGCATATTTGAGGGCAGGTCCTCGATGGTGGGTATGACCAAGGTATTGTTTATGGGGACATTCAGGCATGGGAATTCTGGGATTCTGGAGTAGGACTATACACCACTGAGGGCCCATCAGCGGCCAATGGTTGTGGGACTTCCTTTTTAACTGACAACCCGGACGACTATGTCACCTTGGAAACATGTTTTTCATTACCAATAACTCAAAGACTGCCAAGTAATTAATCTTCAGTGGCAGTAACCCCTGTGTCCCCACGCCACGGCGCCACGGATGTCTAATAATCCCAGCCTCTGAGGACAGGGCGTCAATGGTCCAGCAGGATAATGCTGTTCTCAGACTCGCGCTACACAAAATGAAGAAAAACGAGTTTCAAACCCTGCCACGGCGACTCGTAAAACAACAAAACACAGAATGAAACATATTGTTGGCTAAAAAACCAGTTCCAGGTGCCATGTGGACTGCTGCACTGCAGATCTGGCCAATGCCATCTTAATGTGTGACTAATTTGACGGATTCTCATTGTCATTCTGAACTGCGAGGCAGCATATAGTTAGTCAATATAGAATCTGCTTCCTCCGTGTCTCCTGTGGGCTGTGCAGGGCAGAGGTTTAAGACACAGAGACAGCATCTCAGGGGGCAACACGGTGTGCCGTGGAAAAACAACTAGCACTAGAATTGGCCACCCAAACGCCCAGTGTGCAGCCTTGGTAGGTCCTGTGGATGTACTGTATTGGCGGGAAGGCTTTATAAAATAAAACAAGGTGACCCACATGGTAGAAATCTCAAATACGATATATACCAACCACTTGATTGTTGAAAATTACAGCTGTTAAATCACGGCAGTCTTTCAAACCATAAGTGCTCTTAATGTATCCATATAGCCTGCCTTAGTGCTACTGACCTCGCTTCACCAAAATGTCAGGGCTAGAGGAAGCGACATTACGTGGCAGATGACATCACAGGAAGTGGCCCCAGATGAACTCTCACCTGACACCATTACAGGTAGGGATGTCAAATGGGCTTTGATCCTGGTGAAATTACAGTAAGTGACGTCACTCATGTAAACAACATTTTTAACAAACGTGCAAAATTAAGCAATAATCACGAGTAGACAGGCCTACAGGGAACTCTGGAGATTTCCCCATGGGCCGCTGCAGTGTGGGTTTCTTTGTGTGTGGCCCCACATTTTCTACTCCTCTTACCCTCTCCCCCACGTGCCCCACTTCTTTCCATCCCTCCTCATCCACATAAAGTAAAGAATTTGTTATAAAGCTTCCAGTATATTATTCCTTACTCTTCCTATTGTTACATGTCAGTTTTCTATCATGCCTAACAGCCTTTTAATCCCTATTTTGCGATAACCATGCTTTAAAAGTACACGTTCAGACCCATTAGTTCCATATTTTCAAGTGGGAAAACCCCACGGTGTGCACCCATTGTAACATGAGGTTTCTACGAAAAACCTTTCCAGGGCCACTTTTGGTTCCCAGGCGACACCTGGTACTAATGTCCTGTTATAAGGACAGAACGAGGTGTAATGGGCCGTGCCCAAAGGGAGGTGGCAGGGATGAGATAGAATGGCACAGCGGGCGAGGATGGGTGGCCAAGGTAATCTGGTGCAGGGGCAGCATGGTAGGTGGGAGGGGCAGATGAGGACTGCAGAGCTCTAGGGGCTGTGCTGTAATATTTAGCCTCGGGGAGGAAGGCGGCGGTCATCAGGAGTGAATGCAGGCTCATGCAAGTTAATCACGTGCATATTCCTGTGCTCCTGATTGGCTTGCACCTGCTCTTTGGGTAGCACTAAAATAAAAGTTACTAACACTGTGAGAAGGCTCTTGTACTGCTGTTCTAGAATTGTATAGTCCTTCAGCTCAAGTACATTAGTTACTTGTAAAGTAAAGCCTCACAACAGCACTCTCCAACAACGTATGCTAGTTCACGCTTTGGCTTTGTTTTTGGCCAGTGGGCCATGCAGTGCCTTTGTCTTCTTTGCACCTTTAAAATGGCTGCTTAATGTTTCCATTGGCTAAGTGCTCAGCTTCCTGCCTCTACCTCAATTGATTGGCCTTCCTTCTCCATTTCAAGCCAATCATGAGCCGGAAGGCGAATAGCTGGCCCCTTTTTCAATGGACCACTTTCTAAGGAGCCTGTATGTGCCTGTCTGGGCTGTGGAGGACCTGGCTTGCCATAGATAACTCTGTTCTAACTATGTTCCATCCACTAGACTAGTTCCTGGACTGGACCTCTGTCTCTGGATCAAATGCCTCCCACAAACCTTGCAGTAATGACTGTAAGTTTGGATGTTCTACCATTAATAACTCTCCTCAGGCATTACCAATGCTGTACTCTCAGTCCATTTTCTTAACTAACCTCATTCCTTTTTTACTCTATCTACTTCTTTCATACATGTATATCAGTGCTTCTGTTTGCCTGTGCTCCATCCGAATTCAGTGTTGCTGCATCTAAAAATGTGTTTGGGGTGTGTTGCTTTATCCGAATTTGGGTGCTTCTGTTTCCCTTGCATCATCTTCATTCAGTGCTGCTGCATCTAAAAACTTTTTGGGGTGTGTTGCTTAATTCGAATGTGGGTGCTTCTGTTACCCTTTCACCATGATGCAATGTGTTTAATTCTGCTGTGCCTGATATCGAACTTGGTTGTGTGCTCATGCTGCATTGTGTTTCATTCTGCTTTAGCTAAAATCGAACTGCTTACCTGAGGGAGACCTCCTGTTCCCACTGAAAGTTCTGTGCTTTGTATTTTGTCCGGCTTTGCGAGCTGGTCCAGGGCTCTTGCTGGCATCCCCATGCTTCCTGGAGGAGGCGGGGCCATCCACGACACGTGACTCAGGCCGCCTTCAAACACAGAGGCTGCCGCCCGAGCGGTGTGTGCTGCTTACCTGAGGGAGACCTCCTGTTCCCACTGAACGTTCTGTGCTTTGTATTTTGTCTGGCTTTGCGAACCGGTCCAGGGCTCTTGCCGGCATCCCCGCGCTTCCTGGAGGAGGCGGGCCATTCAGGACACGTGACTCAGGCCGCCTTCAAAACACAGAGGCTGCCGCCCGAGCGGTGTGTGCTGCTTACCTGAGGGAGACCTCCTGTTCCCACTGAACGTTCTGTGCTTTGTATTTTGTCCAGCTTTGTGAGCCGGTCCAGGGCTCTTGCCGGCATCCCCGCACTTCCTGGAGGAGGCGGGGCCATCCAGGACACGTGACTCAGGCCGCCTTCAAAACACAGAGGCTACCACCCTTGCGGCGTTAAGCCCGACAGGGGTAAAGGCCAGGGACGTCATTTCACCAAAATGCCAGGGGTAGCGGAAGTGACATCACAGTGCCACACCCCCAAGAGTGACATCACAGGAAGTGATGTCATTTGGCCACACCCCCACAGGAAGTGATGTCATTAGACCACACCTCACAGGAAGTGATGTCATTAGACCACACCCCCACTGGAAGTGATGTCATTTGACCACGCCCCCACCATGACATGGCCTCATAAAGCATTATCCCTCAGTGCACTAAGAAAACAATGGTTATCATATCAGTGTATTGTGACATTTCATACAAGAATGGATCATCATATGTAGCAGTGTCAAGGTCCATGTTGCCACGTGAAGTGTATGAACCCCAATCCCCTCTTGATGTGGATCTGCCCTGTTATTTCAACAGGACTACAGAGCGAAATCACATTCTGGGGGGATAGGGATAGGGGAAAGCCAGGATAAAAGGGGAGAGGGAGAATATTTCAACAGCAAACATGTATGGAATCCTCAGTTTTTAATGATTCTTCTTCTTGTGTTATTTTGGCTGCCAAAAGATTCGTTCAAAATGTGTTCAAGGCATACAGTGCATTACTGAGTGATACAAACTTCAGTACCCAAAGCCTCATCAGTCCTGTCCCCATATTTTATGGGGGAAAAAATCCTGGCTGAATTTTGCATTCCTCCCACACTCACCAACACTCTTTATATGCCTAGGTTTCTGTTCCTACATGTTCATTGTCCTCCACACCCCGCACCTCTCCACAATGGTACACATTCCAACAATTAGTACTATTATACAGATTTTGAGATAATGCCCAACAGTTGCTCTTCCTTCACTCTGATCATAAGACTTAAAATGTAGTTTCTTACCATATTGAGCAGAACAGTGGCTTGATAGACGTACCGGTGCTGCTGTTTCAATGGCATGTGAGGTGAAGATTCTTACTCGAAGGCAGGTTGTTGCTTAGGTGACCGGAAACCAGAGGACCGGACCCATGGCACTTCTCCTCTTCCCTGCACTTGCGCAATCTGAATGACACAAGGCCTAGTAAGATCATTTTTTTGTCCCCCCCTCCTCGTCTTGTCACGCCTAGAAACACTTGTGTACAAGCGCGTTATAAATGTCACATCATATCATATCATATATCATACCTATAACCCAGCATATATGCAGAACTCGGATTAGCAGCCTCAAAGAATGTGCAGGTCCTCAAGCATGGATACAGGAGACAAATCAGAAGCAACGAGAAAGGCGCAGAGACCTTAGAATTGATAGTGAATACAGGTTACAAGCTGCCAGGCAGGTGCACACTTTGGGACTTGGACAAAGATTAGAAGAGCGTCATGGTTTTCAAGTGGTGTTGCTGTTACTGAGCTATGCAACGCATTACTTTATCGTGTCCAGTATATCAATGGTCACTATTATTATACGTGAAGCAACACAATAGCCAATCAAACCATGATTGTACTCCTTGAACTACATCACTCTTAGGGATTGACAATGTAGAAATATTTTTGGACTTGCAATTGTGACAGGTTAAATGAGATGCCCAGGATCACACACTTAAGTTAAGAGGTGAAGCTTGGACTTGAGCACAGCATGTCATTTCTGCACTTGACCAAACTGTTTTCCAGTTCTTGTCCTATAGCAAGGTGCTCATATTTGTGTATGTTGACGTTCATGAGCTAATACATATCCTGTTTTGTATACCGGATACACCATTCACAAACTCACCAACATTTAAAAATAAATTTACAGAACAGGCAGAGTTGGCCAACCACAATATGATCCCTTAACCTGGAATGAGCACAGGAAGCATTACTTGATAAATTGGTCTGAATGGAATGTACTTGTCAATAATAGCCAGGCAGAAGATGTCAAGCCTCAGCAGCAGTACTATAACATTTGCAGACGTGCCTTTTATGCTTTTAAAAGAAATGGGCAAAGAAATATTTTCATCTGCCCTGCATGTGCCTCCCCAAGGTGTGGGCCAGGAGCCCATTTTGCTCTCCCATAAAGCTGTCTCTGCCCCACCACCTCCCCTGTGACAGTTCACCATACCCCCGTTAGTAAAATGAATGGTGCTGCCGTCGGCACCGAATTCATTTTACTAACGTTGCAATTTATGTGCCGGCGGCAGCTTAACACTGCAAGCCGCCGGCGGCACATAAATTGCAACGTTAGTAAAATGAATTTGGTGCTGCCGTCGGCGGTGGCTTTGGAAAGCAAGCCGCCGCCGGCACGGCGGCACCGAATTCATTTTACTAACGTTGCAATTTATGTGCCGGCGGCAGCTTAACATTGCAAGCTGCCGGCACATAAATCGCAACAGTAGTAAAATGAATGGTGCTGCCGTCGGCGGCGGCTTTGGAAAGCAAGCCGCCGCCGGCACGGCAGCACCGAATTCATTTTACTAACGTTGCAATTTATGTGCTGGCGGCAGCTTAACATTGCAAGCCGCCGGCGGCACATAAATTGCAACGTTAGTAAAATGAATTTGGTGCTACCGTCGGCGGCGGCTTTGGAAAGCAAGCCGCCGCCGAATTCATTTTACTAACGTTGCAATTTATGTGCGGGCGGCAGCTTAACATTGCAAGCCGCCGGCACATAAATTGCAACGTTAGTAAAATGAATGGTGCTGCCGTCGGCGGCGGCTTGCTTTCACCAAATTCATTTTACTACATTATGTGCCGGCTGCCGGCGGCAGGCTTAACAACATTGCAAGCCGTCGCGGCCGCCGGCACACAACGTTAGTAAAATTAATTTTATGCTGCGGCCGTCGGCCGCGCGGCGACCACCGGTCCAAGACCACTCTAAGCTGACACGGCTCGAGCCTCGGTCACTTACCTCGAGTACTCCTCGAAGTCACTGGCCTGGCCTTGTGTGGCCTTCTTCTTCAGTGCGTGGTGGATCGTGGATGCCTGCCCTGGACACACAAACTGGTCTGGAGCACAGGAGCAGCAGTCCGAAGCACGCGTTCCACACGTGCAAAATGGAGGACAAGTTGGCAACACAACTTAGCATCGCAGCACGCTGTGGCCACGCCCCCTCCTCCTCTGATTGGTCAACAGCCAGAGGTCGCAAGAGATTGACAGGGGTCGCTGACCAATCGCCAGCGGTCGCTCTTGCGACCTCTGGCGACCCCCAAATGACGTCCCTGGTAAAGGCCGGTGACTTTTGAGCAACTGTTTGGCGCTGTAAGAGTCTGAGGCGTCCTGGCCTTTCATCTGCTTCACTTCAGCCCAGTCCCTCTCGGCATCTTGCTCAAGCCGCGTAAATCATGCGCGGCACTACGAAAGTGAAAGCAAACATTACAGCTGTGATAACACGGGCTCAACGGAAGCTGGGTAATGACACTTTAAGCCCGGGTGTGGAATCCTCTTCGCCGACAGCTGAGTCCCCCACACTGGTCGCTTCAAGACTCGGATCTGTGTCACCGTCGGTACCAGTGTCTTGTAAGAGGATTCAATTCAACACTACAGCTAAGTCAACGCCTAGTCTATAATACTGAATGAAAACCCTTATTGATATATCTTTATGTCCAGTTCATGCGTTCTGGATGACTACCCCTATATAACACCCCTCTCTTGGAATCCCCCTGACCCCACTGAGCCAAGAAGTAGTTCTGTTTTGCAAGTTAAAAGGTTTATTTGATAATTTAAACAATAGATATATATATGTCACACCTTATAATAAATTAATAATTGAATATCACACTTAATCTGATATGATAAATATTAACAACAGAGAATCTGGCACTAACACGCTTCTCTATAATCAATAAGGAGTTGACATAAAATGGATAAGGTAGCACACAGGTGAATAGGAACAAAAGAAGAAGGTGGTACAGAATGCTTTATGTAAGCTCAGGTGGATGCAATATTCAATGAATGCAGTACAGAAAATACTCAATATGACTTCAACCAAACCATGTAATCACTTTTCTCTGGCAATCCCCTCCCCCCCTTGATACAATGCAAGGAAATGGAAGGAAGCACACAGTTCTCAGAAATGCAATCAACTGTAATTCAGTTCACCCCAGCAAGCTTAAAGAAAACAGATAGGAGTTTTGAAAACACAGGCCCAATGCTTTGATATGTGCTGGCAATTCAGTGAAAAGTATGCTAAAATGCTTTTAATTCCCTGTAGAGGTTCAGGGTGAGTGGTATCTAGTTAATATTAGTCCAGGCCCACACTAGCAATGATTCAGGGATAATTAGCAGGTTAAACGAATTTCTGGCAAATGAAAGCAAGAAGCTTCTGTTTTCACACGTGGAGAAATTTGCAAATCGCGGTAAAATTCGCGGATGCGTGTTCCGAGATTGCGGTAAAACTATAGGGGGTAGGAATGCGGTTCTAGGTTCGTAGGAAAGCCACGATTCTAAGCTTTCAGATGAAAGTTATTGCAAGTCTCTAAGACAAACGGTCGCGGAGATATGAGCGATTTTGTGAAGGTCGTTTTTCAGATTTGAAATTTTAAAAGCTCAAAATGACAAGTGACAGATTTTACTAGAAATGACAGGTGACAGATTTGGAGCTATCAGGCAGTTCTACTTAGGTTAAATAGATTGAATTAGATGAATTTAAACTAAGAGCTTTGGTTTGGTACAGTTTGGCGGTACTCACAAGAGATTTTAAACAGGAAGGCGGCTTTGTCACGATCTGGTCAACAGGTCTGGACTTCGGACGGTCTCTGGGCACAGCGTCTGGTCTCTGGAACTGCTCACAGCATCGGGGTCAGCACTCTGGATACAATGGCCTGGTCTCTGCTAGGCACCGGTTCTCTGGGTCGGGTCCTGCCTTCTCTTTGGATATTTCTGTCACCGGGTTCTTGCAAAAGTTCTTGGCAAAATTCAGACGGCGTCAGCCGGCTGTCTGAAGAGTTCAGTTGCAAAAAGATGTTTAGGCCTGTTGACAAATACTCTTGCTGGCAGTGGCCTTTTTGGTTAAGGTTCTGAAGTCTCTGTTTATCTTGGAGTCTAAGTGTTGGCTCTTTGAAGTTTGATGGAGGTAAGTATGGATTTTTCCGGTAGAGCTTCCAGCGGCAGATGGAATTGAAGGTCTCTACCTAAGTTTCAGTGGTCCATTTATATGTTCTGCAAGTGGGTGTGTGTGTTGGTCATAACTAAACTTGCCCCTCTCCCTTGTCATTGGTCAAATTTCCATTCCTCACTTGATTGGGGAAGGAACTGTGAGTCAGAGTGATGTCATTTTATGGCTTGCAGATAGGACACTCCCCTGTCAGATTGCACATATTCTATATTTGATAACAAAAGGCATATTTCACAGTTACACAGTTGCTTGAAATTACATATACATGGCGTGGCTGAATTTAGCCATGTCTCTGTCCAAATCTGCTGTTTCTAAGAGCTTGCATTCAGAAATGGCACATAATTGACTTTTTAACTGATTTTTCAATTTCTGACATTGACCCAACTTTACATACATGTGCGCAGGGAGTATGGACATTAACTGATGAAGTTTCAGATTTTTAACATGCATACATTTAGAGTAATATCCACTTTTCCGCTAACTCCCCCCTGAACATACCACCGGTTCTAAAAACCTCTTAAACTGTGGGCAGAAAAATCACAAGAATTATGGTATCATTTATAAAATTTTCACATGTCCGCACCATGAGTTATTCATCTTTTTCTAAACAATATTCTGGCTACAAAGGGGTGTGGTTTCCCAGGTCACATGGTGGAAATACTGGTTTATCCAGTTCTGCCAAGCCAGCTTGCTCTCATAGGCAGTGCCCCTCCCAGCTTCTGCCAAGAGGAAACTACATTTTACGACCGCTGTAATAAAACCTTTGCCTGAGTCAAGACAGGCTTTGTTCAGAGCTCCTGTATTCTGTGGGGCTCCCCTTAATTCAATTATCAGAGAGATGGCATATCCTTAGTGTGGCCAGCAAAAGGCAGATGGGCCTGGGAACACAGTTGTGACTCAAGTTTCACTCCTGATGGGGATAGTTGCCAGGCAGAATCAAGTTCCTTAAGCCAGACTTTCAGCTAACTGTCATGTTTTTTTGTTGCTTTTTAAATTAACTTGCAATTTTACACATGCAGCTAGAATGCTGATTCTAAGTGCAAAACTATGACATTTCAACAGTTACAAAGGCATGTGACACCAAACATAGGTCACTCATTTAATCTAAACATTTTCGATTTTAGTGTCTTTAAATCCAGTGAAACTTAAACTGCTGACTCCATAGCAGTTTTGTTATAAGCATTGTTTTGGGCTCTTCATTTCCCAGATTTTGTAAGCACACAAAACTTCATTCTGCCAAATGTCTGCTGGTGTTCAGTGAATATTTTGCACATGTTGCAATGTTTGAAAATAGGCATTTTGAGCCTGCCTTCAGAGAAACACAGGGTGGTTTTAAAACGCCGGCTTTTGGATAGTGGTGAGTACTGGTACTGCACCCATTTTTGGGATTTAAGAAATGAATTCCCCACAATTCTAGGTTGCATTTGGCAATCAGCATTGCCATTCCCAATGGTTTCAGACTACTGTGCGGGTAGTCCAATGGTGGTTTTAAAGCGCTTTGAAGCTAACCGGCGCTACTGTTTTTCCTTTGGCAACCCATTTCCCTCATGGCAACCCGGCCTTTCATTCTCGCACTGGTGGGTGGCAAGTGAGGCAACCATTTTGGTGTGCGCACAAACTGCGCAGCTTTCCTGGATTTCGGCGCACATGTGGGTTTTCCGCCATCTTGAATTTTCTAAGCCCACAGCACCAAATGTTGTGGCATGATAGCTTAAACGTGGGTCAGGACACCCAACAAGCCCCCCCACGCGACTGCACTTTGAATTTGAGTCGATGTGGAGTCGCGTGCCCAAGGGTTTTGACCCACGCACCGGTCTGTCCGCATAATCTTCTTCCTACTCTGTAGATGGCACAGTTCAGCATCTTCTTCTCCATCCGGTACTGATCGATCGGTCCTCCTCGCCGGTCCTGATGGGAATATTGGGCGGTCCACTGGGCCCATTGGATCTTCGTTCCCGGTCTCCGGATCGTCCTCCTTGGCCAGTCTCAAGGTCTTCTTTCTCCTAGGACGACAAAGGAAGAGCGGCAATACCTACTCATAGACGTTTTTCCACCACTGTTGAGATGGTGGGACAGCATATGCATTTCATCATGACGAAACATTACATTCTTATTTTGATAAAAAACAGTATAACTAAGAGACAGTTTCATGCAAATCACAATATTTTAGAGACTAGATGTGGTATGTTTTATGATTGGAACAGAATTAGTCTGAGACAGTACTCGCTAGGATTCCAGAGGATTCCTCCAGTTGTTGCAGAGTGTGCCTGGGATGGCAACATTTCAACTGGTTTATGTGGACCCACTTGTCTTCCCCCGCTGCCAAAGGACCTTTGGGGATGTGGATTTTGTAGGCCACAGGAGAGATCTTGTCGATGATCTCAAAGGGTCCCTTCCATGTAGGCAAGAATTTCCGCTGTTTTGCCTGGTTCCTTTGGAAGTTGTATAGATAGACCCGGTCTCCCACCTGATATTCCTTCCTGGAAGTTTTCAGGTCATAATGGGTCTTCATGCTATCAGCCGATCTTTCTAGATTCCGCTGAGCGTAAGGAAAAGCATGTTGAAGGTGTTTCCTTAAATTCTCCACATACTCATGAGTAGTGGAGGCATTTATCAGTGTCTGCTCTTGGGTCCTGTAGAGCAAATGCTGAGGAAGCACCATCTTGCGCCCAGTCATCAACTCAAATGGTGACATTTTGGTTGCAGATGAAATGGTAGATCTGATAACCATTAGGACCAGAGGTAATCGGATATCCCAACTTTGCCCAGAATCTGCCACAAACTTTTTTAATATGCTCACAATTGTCCGGTTATATCTCTCTACTGCCCCAGAAGAAGCTGGTCTATAAGCAATATGCAGCTTTCTCTTGACCCCCAATATCTCCCACATCTTTGTCATTACTTCACTGGTGAAGTGGCTACCTCTGTCTGACTCAATCCTTTGAGGTAGACCAAAACGGGAAAAGATGTGGTTAATCATCAAGGCAGCTGCAGTTTCTGCCTTGCAATTTGGGGCTGGGAGACATTCCACCCACTTGGTAAACAAGCATGTCACAGTCAACATGTACTTATTCCCCCTAGCCGAGCGAATCACAGGGCCTACAAAGTCGATTTGTAAATCTGACCATGGCAGTGTCATCCCCCTCTTTTGGAGAGGCGCGCGGTGCGTGAGGGATGATGGCTGAAATTGTGCACACACAAGACACCCCTTCAAGTATTGGTCGAGGTCCTGCCCCATGTGTGGCCAGTATGCAACCTCTCTTAAGATTTCCAATGTTGTGTGAAACCCCCTATGACCGGCAGTGGCCGCATCATGGGCGTGACTTAACATCAGGCTTCGGAATGAGGTAGGAACCACCCACTGATCGTGGCCAGCTTTGGATTTCCTTACCAACAAACCGTCTTGGATCCGGAACATTTTTGGACATTTCATCAACACTCTTAGGTCCTCTTTCCCAATGTAATCGGTATCCGTCAGGGGAAAGTTCTCAGGGTCCTCAAGGTGCTGGTAAAATTTACCAATTATTGGATCCCCCTTTTGAGCGGTAATCAAATCAGCATCAGGGGTCTCCTTACTCCATTGTGCAATTGAAAGGTCGTTGTGAGCATTTGTCTGGGACCTAGTGATAGCAGTGACCTGGATTTCCCCCAACAGGGACTCAATCTCAATTAGATCCCCTTGGATGGCCCAGGTTTTGGCCAGCTGATCAGCTAAGTCATTTCCAGTTTTGTCTGGTCCCTCTACTTTGGAATGACCCTTAATCTTTTTCCAATAGATGGTCATCCCATTCGAGGTGACCAGATCATCAATGTTTTGGATCAACTTCCCATGTTTCAAGGGTTTGTTGTTAGCACATAACATGCCTCTGGTTTTCCAATTAACCAGGTGCTCCACGAACCCGTTCCGTACATAATCCGAATCTGTGATTATGACCAGTTTGTGGAGTTGATGCTGGACAGCAGTGAGGATGGCCTGATGCACAGCCATCAATTCTGCCACCTGACTACTTCGGGGACCAATTTTGTATCCAGCGGAGGGTTCTGGGAACTCATTCACCCATGCATTCCCTACGCCGGCCACCAGTTCTTTCTCCCCGTTGGTGTCAACATGGTAAGAGCATCCATCCACATACACAGTGGGCATTCCCTCACACTTGTCTTCTTCAAAGACTTTGTGGGGGGAATTAAGGTATGCCTCCATGTTGTCCTTTATTTTTAGACTTTCGTCCTCGAGACAGTTTTCTCTGGCAAAATCATGCAAGTCAGCCAGACCTTGCGCGAGGGGACTCTTCTTGTTTTGGCCATATCTGACCTCCACAGGAAAGCCTTGCATTGACAGAATCCAGGAAGTAATTCGGGAATTACTCACATTTCCGGCCCGGATTCTGTCACTTTGGAGATATTGCAGAGGCTGGTGTGGAG
Source organism: Ambystoma mexicanum (assembly GCF_040938575.1). Classification (NCBI taxonomy): domain Eukaryota; kingdom Metazoa; phylum Chordata; class Amphibia; order Caudata; family Ambystomatidae; genus Ambystoma; species Ambystoma mexicanum. Next base: position 240,419,266 of record NC_090934.1, read on the forward strand.
TCTCCACTATGATGTGCTCCCCCTGGATAAACGGGCGGTAATTCTTCAATGCCCACACCGTTGCCAGGAGTGCCTTCTCACAATCGTTGAATTTCTCCTCCACAGAGGATAAAGTTTTGCTCGCATATGAGATTACTTTATTGACCTTGTCATGCTTTTGGTATAATACTGCCGTCAAGCACGTATTAGAAAACCACGTCTCCAGGAAGAACTCCTTGTTTCTGACAGGGTAAGCTAGGCAGGGCGCTTGTGAGAGGCTTCTTTTGAGTTGTTTTACCGCCTCGGCTTGTTCTGGACCCCATTCCCACTTGACCCCCCCCTTCAGGAGATGAATCAGGGGTCTGGTGATCTCTGCGTAGCCCTCAATCAACTTTCTGCTGTAATTAGTCAGTCCAAGGAGGCTCCTTAGTTCCCGCAGAGTTGTGGGGTCTTTCAGTTTCTGAAGTGCTTCCACTTTCTTTTCCTGGGGACAGAGGCCCTGAGGAGTAATCTCATGCCCCAAGAAATTAACACGGGTTCTACACCACTGTGCTTTCTGAAAGGAAAGTTTTGCTCCGGCGGCCCTCAACTGTGTCAGAACATAACGGATCTCCGCTATGTGTTCCTCCACAGATGAACTTTTGATGAGGACATCATCTACATAAGCCAGGTTACCCCTCGCACCCAGGTCGGGCATGGCCTTATGTAGGAAAATATTGAACTCATTACCGGAGTTAAGGTATCCGAAGGGAGTCCGGGTCCATGTGTACTGCTGGCCCCCAAAGGTAAAAGCCAGTTTGTATTGGTCCTCCCTACTGACAGGCACAGTCCAGTATCCATTGGTCAGGTCTATTGCAGTGAATACCTGTGACCCCTGGATCTGGGCCAGCCCTTGGTCAATGTAGGGCAGAGGCCATCGGGAAGTATGGACCCGTTTGTTGAGCTCCCTGAGGTCAGCGCAGAGTCTCCACTGGCCATTTGGCTTCAATATTCCCAGCACCGGATTATTGAAAGTGCTGTGGACTGGACGGATTATTCCCCTGGACTCAAGGTTCTTAATTATTTCAGTAAGGGACTCCATTGATGCGAGAGGCAAGCGATATTGCTTCACAAACACAGGAGTCATGCCAGGGTCCGTGGGGATTGTGGTTGTGTGGATGTCGGTGCGACCACAGTCATATGAGTCTACCGCAAAGAGATCTTGGAAATCCAAGAAAACTTGTTTCAACTTTTGCTTTTGTTCCAGAGTCACACAGGCATCAGCTAGGTTGACTCTCTCTTCCACCATCTGCCTGAAGCCTGGAAAGACTTCTGGCTTGGCTATCTCAGCGGTCTCCTCCAGCTGGGTGGAGAAGTCCCTGGTCAGAGTGCTGATTTGGACTGGAGGCTTCAGGTGGGAAAGGCAGCCCTCATGGACCTGGAAAATCACCTCATCCCTCCTGAAGTCACAAGTCACATCTTCCTTACCATAGGGGCAGGAAGTGTACACCAGGAAGTTCCCCCCATGCCGGGTAAAAATCCTGTCTGGTGTTGTATTGTCATCACTGTCACTGTCAAAACAGTCCTTGGGGATTGGTCCTAACAGTTCATTTACTAAGTCGATGGAAAAATGTCGGTCATCAACAGCCATTCCAATAATGGTGCCTGCGGCTAGAGTAATACTCTTTAAGTCGCTGTTATCCACCTCTATTAGAATGGTGTCATGTTCTATGTTGACTAATGGTGTTGGGTTTACCCCTAACCCTTGCTGTTGGAGAGAAGCATTTAGATGTATGTAAGCATCAGGGTTTTGCAAATATTGTCCTCTTTTAACTTTCACTTCCAGGGAGAATTGTCGGGTCCTTTCTGGGATGGTGACTTCCTCTTTAACCTGAATTTCAACTGCATAAGGTAGCAATTGAGCTGACCTAAATGCTTTTTCTGGATCATCAAAGCCCATGGGATTATCCGCTAATCGGGACCAAGCTTTGAAGTTTATTAGGTCCAAACTAATGGCAAAGCGATTGAGAATGTCACTGCCTAAGTAAAAGGCGGCAGTGACGTCTCGCACGACCCAACAATTATGGACTATGCTCTTGTTGCCAATGGAGATTTTGAGCATACACCTGCTTGGCAGGAGATGTTTGGAATTAGGTGCTTCCAGGCCCATTTCCCATTTGTCTATCAGTTTGAAGGTGGGAATGGCTGGATCCTTTGGGAATTGGCGAAACATGGCTTCGCTGATGAAGCTCTTACCGTTGTTCACACACACTCGAGCGAGAACAGAGTCCTTCCCATCATTTAACTGAACAGGGATGAACAACTGCTCTCCAATTTGCTGAATATCAGCCAGGCTCTGAGCTGATTTCACATCTTTCTGGACTATAGGAGTGGGAGTTTCTGATTGTGGATTAGTATAGAATTTCAGAGTGTTTCCTTCCAGCGTGGAATACCACTTTAGACTGGAAGGAAGGTTGATTTTCAGAAATAGAGAGGACCCCCCATCACCAGTCTGTTGTCCTACTGCTATTACTGTCACGTCTGGAATCTGGTTGTTCTGGAAGTGAAATTCTACTTGGTCAGATTTTTGTTCAACCATGTGGCAGGTGCCGTTTAAACTAACATGGTTGACACTCTGTTTTAATTTTATTGGTCGGCTAGTCTGGGTCCAGAGGACCTTGTTTACGCAATCTATTAGGGGTGACAACCTTCTCAGGAGGTCATTCCCTAGTAAACAAGGGGTGCCCTCTGGGGTCACAACTATGACCGGGTGTTTCAACTTGTGTCGCCCGATCTTAATGTCCAAGTCTGCCGTCCCCTCAACGGGAATTTCCTTCCCGTCAAAGTTCTGCAGTTGTCCCGGAAGAGAGGTGAGAGGAATTTGGTAATTCTCTCCCCTTCCTGCATTCAGTTCGTCAAAGGCCCTTCTGGACAGAAGGGTGGCTTGAGATCCAGTGTCCACCAGTGCCAAAATTGTACCCTGCCCCTGTACTTGTACCGGGGCATAATATCTTCCCTCCTTCTCCTCAAGGGGGCACAGATAATGTACATTTTTGGACAACTGGTGGGCTAATTTTCTGGTTTTGGACATCGTGAGAGAAGAATTTTGGGCAGAATTCTGTGGAGAGCCTTGGGAATCTGAAAGAAAAAGTTGGCAACTGGAGATCAGAGCCATTGTGGGTTCCCCTGGTTCCGGTTCTGGGCCGCCCCCCCCTTTTTGGAGGCAGTCACCAGGATGGGTTTGAACCAGGGGGTTTTCTTGCTGTTGGTTCTGGGATGAGATGGTGGGCGGCGGTAGCTCAGTCTCCACATCTCCCCAGTCTGGATTTGCATCCCTAGGAACCCATTTTTCTTTGGGAGGAGTTCCCCCCTCTCTGAAGGAGAAGATCCTTTTCCCAGGATCCTCTGAGGATCCCTCTCCATCAAATTGGAAGATCTGTACCTCCTCCTCAAACTGAGTCTGTTTGGGTCTTTTGTTTCTCCTACTCCCCCTCTGCTCCTTAGGAGGCAGACTTTCAGGGGCAAGAGATTTTGTTTCCGGTTCCTGGGTTTCCAGGGGCTGTTTACAAGTGAGGAAGGAAGCTTCCTCCAAGGCTTTACACCCCCCTTCCCTTTGTGCCTCCTCCCTGGGAACCGGTGAGTTATCGGGGTGCTGCCCCCGTCATTGTTCTGGAGCACCAGGTCCAGAGTTGGGTGCGTTCTGCGCCGGCACGCCCATCTGAGGGTTCTGCTGAGCCCTCAGTATGTGACCCAGATCCCGCGCCATGTTTTGAACCTGGCGCTCTAACTGGGAAACCCGCTCAGGCTGATACGGGGCCCTGTTTTCTCCCCTGGGCTGATCCCGGGAAGGGTAGCTGTCCCTCCTTTGGTAATACCCCGGGTTGGAAAGATTTGGGTACCCCTCCACCCTTGGCCTCCCCTCTCCCGGATTCAGTGGTCTGGGCTCAGGGAATTGGGGAAAGAAGGATGGATGGTTTTGGGGCTGAAAGTTGGGTGGATACCTGGGGAAAATGTTCTGCCCAGGATTTGGAGAGTTTCTGCCCTCCGGTGGGAAGTTAGGAGGGAAGTTCCCTGGGTTAGGTGCTTGGCTGGATCCCCCCCCTTGGGCTGGAGGAGTCCACACATAACCCAGGATGGGTCTGTTTCCCTTGTAACGGGGACTTACATAATCAGGAGAGCGAGGGACCCCATTTGTGGGGCTGCCTCCCTGGCTCCCTGTCTGTGACTGGCCCGAGGACCTTCTGGGCCTAGCATTATTAGGTGCAGGTAGGTTTTTAGGCCCCCCCATCTCCAAATCTAAAACGGGGGTGACCTTTACCTCTGCCACCTTGGCAGCAGCAGGGGTGGTGTTGGCTTTGGGGTTTTTCTGGGCATTACTTTTGCTATCTACCGGTTTCTGCACCTCATAGATCCGGGTAGCCTGTTCAATGACCCAGTCTAAAGATCTTTTCTCGTGAAAATCCCTCACGAGCTGGGTCATTATGTATTTGGGCAAGGCATGAAAAAACGTATTAATGAATTCTCTACTGTCTGTGCGCACCCTTCTGGTGGTCTGCGCAAAAGCACGTTTCAGTTCCTGCACAAATTCTTGTGGGGCCTGATCCTCCCCACATTGTAAATTGTAGGCTGCCTTGCGAGCCTCTTGAGGATTTCTGTGAACAGAAAAATGTTTCAAGATGGCTGCCTTATAGGTGGACCATCTTAAATGATTTTGGTCCTCCAGCCCCGCAAAGAAACTGGAGTATTCCGGGGAGAAGGTCCACTTTACATATTGAATACAGCTTTGGCTGTCCTTCAAATGGAAAGTCTCCATCATTTGTTCAAACAACTCTAAGTGCTCCCAAACAGAATACTTAGCGTTCTTATGGTAAGGCGTGATGACGCTCCTGATCGCCTTAATCTGCTTTAAGGGGTCCTTAAGCAAGGCCCTTTTTTCCTTATTGGCCTTTTTGGTTCGGGTAACCCTTGTCCATTCGTCCTCGGACTCGGAGGCACTGCTCCCAGAGGTTCCCGTCTGTTCTTCCAGGTTTTCCCGGATTCTGCGAGCCTGGGAATGGCTGGCAGAATGTGGGGACCTGGTCTCCTGTGTCCTGCGCAGTTCAGAGGAGTCTTCAGATTCCTCCTTGCTGCCAGGATTTGATGGGTACCCCCCCCACTGACCTAACTGGGCAGAGGTTTTCAGGATGCCCTTAATGGGCCTATTCTCCTGGGGTTCCCCACTGAATTGCACCATGCTTGGGTGCCCATGCCCAGATGCCCGCCCATCCATTCCTGGGAGGTACTGGCCTATGAGCCCCATGCTTCTGGCTGGATAGTAATCTGCCATCCCTGTGGCCCGGTGCTCATGTGCGCCAGGGGACATGGGGGTGGCAGAGTCCAGGGACTGAGAGGTATGAGGGCCTCTGGTACTAGGGCTCCTGAGGTTATGCTCCGGAGTTTCCATTTCCCAGCGAACCTCATCTCTATCCGCCCCTGCTCCCTGTTGCAATGCAAGAGCCTGCATTTGTGCCTTCAGTTCCTCAGTTAAGGCCTTACTAGACTCTATCAGTCTCTCCTGCATCGCTACCTGTTGTCGGAGCCTATCATTGTGTTGACAGAGGGCCTCATTTTCCCTCTGTGCTTCCTGGAGAACTGGGCCAGTCTTTGCTGCAGGAGGTTTACCTCCTGAGCTGTGTCCCTATTGGCCTGCTCCTTTCTTGCTAGAGCATCCTCCACCCTCCTGGTGTGCTCTAACAAGTTCTGGTTTTCTTTTTGGAGGTCACCCAGCCCCTGGAGGGCCAGGTGATTTTCTTCCATTTTCCTTTTTAAATGGCAGACTTCCTGGCCTATGCCGTCTCTTTCCTGACTAAGAGCCTGCATTTGTGCCGCCAGGTCGTCCCTCTGCCTTTGGAAGGCACCAGCTTTCTGGCGCTCCTGATCAAACTCTGCCTGGGTATCCAGGTCTTTCAGAATCAGTTTATTGCTCTCCTCTTTCTCTCTATCTAGCTGGCTTTGCAGGGTGACTACCTGCTCCGCGCATGCCCTGTTGAAATTGATCTGTTGCTCCAACTTTTTCTGGTTCTGCAGTAAGGAGTCCAAACTGTCTTGGTGCTCCTTCTGCAGGGCCAGAAATCTGGTATCCTGGTCTGTCTTTTCCTGTTGTAGGATGCCCATATCCTCTTTTATTTTAATGATGTACTGCCTGCTGTCATTTTCTGACTCCTGGCTCCCCTGCAGCCTCTGCTCAGAAGAGACCAGGTCAGATTGGACCTTCTCTAACACCACCTGTTGCCTATTTGCCAGATTTTGGCTTTCAGCACATCTATCCTGCATGTCTCCCATATATAGGTACAGGTATGCTGCTATCCTGGCAATCTTATTGTGTTCCTCTTTGGCTTTAGGAGCCATATATAGTTCACTCAGGGCCACATGTAATGGACCCTGATCTCTCCATAAGTCTGACCCTGTTTCAGTGACCTGTCGCGTGATGGCCTGCAACCAGGCATCCTGGCCCTGCTCAGCCCATTCACCTCTCACAAATAGTTTATGTAAGAAGTGCTCTCTGGCTATTTTCATATCTACCAAGGTCGTCATTCTAGAGATTGGTCTCTGTCCTGACTTACAGAAGTTAGTATTTTATTTTTGCAGAACAGAACTTTTCTTGGAGTGTCCCTTTTGAGGAATGCTTCACAGCGTAATGCAGCGTGGTGATCCGACCGGATGTATGTATCCCGTCAGTTAGCACACTGTATTAAGCTGCACAAGTGGTATTCTAACCCAAACGTCCGGCCGAGCCCCCAGTTTGTAAGAGGATTCAATTCAACACTACAGCTAAGTCAACACCTAGTCTATAATACTGAATGAAAACCCTTATTGATATATCTTTATGTCCAGTTCATGCGTTCTGGATGACTACCCCTATATAACACCCCTCTCTTGGAATCTTCCTGACCCCACTGAGCCAAGAAGTAGTTCTGTTTTGCAAGTTAAAAGGTTTATTTGATAATTTAAACAATAGATATATATATGTCACACCTTATAATAAATTAATAATTGAATATCACACTTAATCTGATATGATAAATATTAACAACAGAGAATCTGGCACTAACACGCTTCTCTATAATCAATAAGGAGTTGACATAAAATGGATAAGGTAGCACACAGGTGAATAGGAACAAAAGAAGAAGGTGGTACAGAATGCTTTATGTAAGCTCAGGTGGATGCAATATTCAATGAATGCAGTACAGAAAATACTCAATATGACTTCAACCAAACCATGTAATCACTTTTCTCTGGCAATCCCCTCCCCCCCTTGATACAATGCAAGGAAATGGAAGGAAGCACACAGTTCTCAGAAATGCAATCAACTGTAATTCAGTTCACCCCAGCAAGCTTAAAGAAAACAGATAGGAGTTTTGAAAACACAGGCCCAATGCTTTGATATGTGCTGGCAATTCAGTGAAAAGTATGCTAAAATGCTTTTAATTCCCTGTAGAGGTTCAGGGTGAGTGGTATCTAGTTAATATTAGTCCAGGCCCACACTAGCAATGATTCAGGGATAATTAGCAGGTTAAACGAATTTCTGGCAAATGAAAGCAAGAAGCTTCTGTTTTCACACGTGGAGAAATTTGCAAATCGCGGTAAAATTCGCGGATGCGTGTTCCGAGATTGCGGTAAAACTATAGGGGGTAGGAATGCGGTTCTAGGTTCGTAGGAAAGCCACGATTCTAAGCTTTCAGATGAAAGTTATTGCAAGTCTCTAAGACAAACGGTCGCGGAGATATGAGCGATTTTGTGAAGGTCGTTTTTCAGATTTGAAATTTTAAAAGCTCAAAATGACAAGTGACAGATTTTACTAGAAATGACAGGTGACAGATTTGGAGCTATCAGGCAGTTCTACTTAGGTTAAATAGATTGAATTAGATGAATTTAAACTAAGAGCTTTGGTTTGGTACAGTTTGGCGGTACTCACAAGAGATTTTAAACAGGAAGGCGGCTTTGTCACGATCTGGTCAACAGGTCTGGACTTCGGACGGTCTCTGGGCACAGCGTCTGGTCTCTGGAACTGCTCACAGCATCGGGGTCAGCACTCTGGATACAATGGCCTGGTCTCTGCTAGGCACCGGTTCTCTGGGTCGGGTCCTGCCTTCTCTTTGGATATTTCTGTCACCGGGTTCTTGCAAAAGTTCTTGGCAAAATTCAGACGGCGTCAGCCGGCTGTCTGAAGAGTTCAGTTGCAAAAAGATTTTTAGGCCTGTTGACAAATACTCTTGCTGGCAGTGGCCTTTTTGGTTAAGGTTCTGAAGTCTCTGTTTATCTTGGAGTCTAAGTGTTGGCTCTTTGAAGTTTGATGGAGGTAAGTATGGATTTTTCCGGCAGAGCTTCCAGCGGCAGATGGAATTGAAGGTCTCTACCTAAGTTTCAGTGGTCCATTTATATGTTCTGCAAGTGGGTGTGTGTGTTGGTCATAACTAAACTTGCCCCTCTCCCTTGTCATTGGTCAAATTTCCATTCCTCACTTGATTGGGGAAGGAACTGTGAGTCAGAGTGATGTCATTTTATGGCTTGCAGATAGGACACTCCCCTGTCAGATTGCACATATTCTATATTTGATAACAAAAGACATATTTCACAGTTACACAGTTGCTTGAAATTACATATACATGGTGTGGCTGAATTTAGCCATGTCTCTGTCCAAATCTGCTGTTTCTAAGAGCTTGCATTCAGAAATGGCACATAATTGACTTTTTAACTGATTTTTCAATTTCTGACATTGACCCAACTTTACATACATGTGCGCAGGGAGTATGGACATTAACTGATGAAGTTTCAGATTTTTAACATGCATACATTTAGAGTAATATCCACTTTTCCGCTAACACCCCCCTGAACATACCACCGGTTCTAAAAACCTCTTAAACTGTGGGCAGAAAAATCACAAGAATTATGGTATCATTTATAAAATTTTCACATGTCCGCACCATGAGTTATTCATCTTTTTCTAAACAATATTCTGGCTACAAAGGGGTGTGGTTTCCCAGGTCACATGGTGGAAATACTGGTTTATCCAGTTCTGCCAAGCCAGCTTGCTCTCACAGGCAGTGCCCCTCCCAGCTTCTGCCAAGAGGAAGCTACATTTTACGACCGCTGTAATAAAACCTTTGCCTGAGTCAAGACAGGCTTTGTTCAGAGCTCCTGTATTCTGTGGGGCTCCCCTTAATTCAATTATCAGAGAGATGGCATATCCTTAGTGTGGCCAGCAAAAGGCATATGGGCCTGGGAACACAGTTGTGACTCAAGTTTCACTCCTGATGGGGGTAGTTGCCAGGCAGAATCAAGTTCCTTAAGCCAGACTTTCAGCTAACTGTCATGTTTTTTTGTTGCTTTTTAAATTAACTTGCAATTTTACACATGCAGCTAGAATGCTGATTCTAAGTGCAAAACTATGACATTTCAACAGTTACAAAGGCATGTGACACCAAACATAGGTCACTCATTTAATCTAAACATTTTCGATTTTAGTGTCTTTAAATCCAGTGCAACTTAAACTGCTGACTCCATAGCAGTTTTGTTATAAGCATTGTTTTGGGCTCTTCATTTCCCAGATTTTGTAAGCACACAAAACTTCATTCTGCCAAATGTCTGCTGGTGTTCAGTGAATATTTTGCACATGTTTCAATGTTTGAAAATAGGCATTTTGAGCCTGCCTTCAGAGAAACACAGGGTGGTTTTAAAACGCCGGCTTTTGGATAGTGGTGAGTACTGGTACTGCACCCATTTTTGGGATTTAAGAAATGAATTCCCCACAATTCTAGGTTGCATTTGGCAATCAGCATTGCCATTCCCAATGGTTTCAGACTACTGTGCGGGTAGTCCAATGGTGGTTTTAAAGCGCTTTGAAGCTAACCGGCGCTACTGTTTTTCCTTTGGCAACCCATTTCCCTCATGGCAACCCGGCCTTTCATTCTCGCACTGGTGGGTGGCAAGTGAGGCAACCATTTTGGTGTGCGCACAAACTGCGCAGCTTTCCTGGATTTCGGCGCACATGTGGGTTTTCCGCCATCTTGAATTTTCTAAGCCCACAGCACCAAATGTTGTGGCATGATAGCTTAAACGTGGGTCAGGACACCCAACAGTCTCCCTGTCGGTCGATTGGACTGCGGACTGCCGAGAGCAGAAACCAAGTAAGTGTTTTCATCCCCAACACCCCTAATGTGCTTAATGTGGTTAACCCGCTCCACGCATCACATATCGTGTTTACAATGGTGGAAGAAACACTAAGTGACGAAACACTAACTATGAATTCCAAAAGTAGCAATGTCGACCCTAACGTCTTGTCTGATCAACTGCCTGTCCAATTGTTACAACACAAACCACGCTGTGAAGCGAGTGTCATTGTGGCTACGACCAATGAAGCGCATTTAGCCTACTGCAAACAACTTGATGCGGACAATGGCTCAAGCGCCTGCACTGTGCGCGCGATGCCCTTGGTAACATTGGACAATGTGGAATCTGTAGAACCCATGAAGAGTGGATTTTTTGTCAAATTGCGACGACACTGACGCCGGACTCTTGGCCACTATCCCACGCCAACACAACCATTATACGGGTGAACGTGATGGCTCAAGTACTGGGTCCCCGCGACCTAGATTTTACAGTGCATATGAAAAACTGATGTCTCCCCTGAATTCCTGTGAACTGACTCATGATAATGTTGACGATGTTAATGTATTCATGATACCTCAGACGGGCACAAACTTAGGCTGTGACCCAACTAAAGATGTGCTTCTTAATCACTCATTACTTACTACATCTCCTATGAGTGAGTTTAAGAGCGCCGAATCCAAACAAGACGGAAATCGTAGAAACTCCTTGGATGTCGTTTTTACTATTAACCAATCTCAGTAGGATGAATAAAGACAGATGCTACAAACTAACATCAAGTGAAAGGTTTAACAGGTCTGAGGTCTGTGCTAAGCCCTTTGTAACTCAGAGCCCAACTCTGAGTCCACCACCTTTAGTGAAAGACAGTAAACTGCAGATGCCTTATGCAAACGGCCTATCTAAAAGAAGAAGAGCTGACTTGAGTATTTCACCCAACTTGCAATGCTCACAAACGAAAAAACCCAATATGGGTGCTGTTCCATTTGAAAGTTCGCAAAATTACCCACTAAACGAGCAGCTCCTGGGTGAGGAAAGGATAACTGCCAATCACGAGCAAGCTGTCTCTTCATCTGACTCATCCTCCTCTGACTCTTCTATAATGGGGCGTCCGTTCCTGAAAATCAGACGTCTTCCATTCAACAGAAAGCGTTGTATACGAGTGGAAGCAGACAAAGCTGCTAACGTGGAACAAGATCTCCCAATGAGAGACCTTCAAGCCATTATAATATCGTCAATGACTCCAACAACTGCTCCGTTTCTCAAAATGTATGAACATCTTAATGACAACATAAAAGAACTTGTAACTTCAGTATCGATGATGAACACTAAGCTTTTGACCATCGAAAACACAACCAATGCACATAAAGACTCACTGGCCCGAATGCAAAAAAAGACTGAGCTGGCTATGGCATCATTAGTGGATATTGCCAAAAATACAAACTTGGACAAGAAACTTCTGGCCGAAGTGGCGAAACAAGCATTGAACTTATTCCAACAAAAGTCCGAAACACTTTATGAATGGAAAAATAAGCGTGAAAGACACGTCGAGGGAAACGTATGTACTGACGGGACCCCTATTCGCAATCTTAGAGGCCCTTCTCCCATCATAACTGTTTTGCCCTTGGCGAACGAAGTTGCAACTAAATTATTCCACACGACAGACCTAACACTTGAAAGTCCAACTTCAAACACTACTCGAGGGAACGTGGTCATAACGGATGCAACAGCTTCAACTCTAGATAGAGTCATCCCGTCACACGAGTTTCCTCCCCCTGCTATTCCTGAAGGTGAAGCAAGTGCTATAAAGATGGCTGGAGCTCTCTCATTGCCTGAAAAAGAAAAGGCGAAAGCTACGCTATTTCACAACATTCTTTTGGCGAGTCAATCTTCAAGTAATTTGGCCCTTCTAGATCCTCAAATAGCGTCCTCCTCTGACCTGCTTCCTCAGCCTTCCTTGGTTGGCAAGGACTCTGTATCGACAAACAAAGATGCCGACGCCAATTCTTCTGATCTTTTTGACATATTTAAAACTTCTAAGAACATCACTAAACCTAGTGGGACTCCAAACAACCCCAGAGACACTTGTGCAAAAAAATCAAAAAATCAACGCCTGAAGAAAACAAAGCGTGGAAACGACTCTCGGAAATTCTTAAGAAATATCAAAACTGTTAACCTCACAGTAAACAGCACAATCATGAAAGAGACACGGGGAGCACTCAAAGTCCTTACTAACGAAGTTGTAATTGTGCTTGACCAAGCTGTTGAGCCAACAAATGATCCTTGTAATATCTCTGAGGAGCTAATGAACATGTCAACCTATGACGACGATGACGGGATGGAGCCGTGTCAGATTGAGGAAATCAAAGAAGTGGCTGGCATATCTAACAACGACCAAACGATTGGCAACGCTGACGGAGCATTTACCGTCTCCCAAATGCCACAATTATCTGCACTACCACAATTAGAGGCTAAAGCACAGAAGGAAATCAAAGAAGTGGCCGGCCCATCTAACAATGATCAAACGATTGGCAACGCTGACGGAGCGTTGAACGGCTCCCGAATGCCACACTGTCGGCCCTACCATAATCAGAGGCCAAAGCACCTCCTGTGCCTGTTCTGCCTTGTAGAGCGAAGGCGTACAGCATAATAGTGCCCCCACAATACAGCAAAGAAGTAAGACAGAGTGAAGTGATTCAGCAAATCATAACATCGCAGGATCTCCTTGATAAGTCTGAGTCCATGTTTACGACACTCAACGAAAAACGTCGTACGATAGTAGCAAAGACCAACAAAATGGATGGTATTTTGAGAGCAACTGAACCTCAAACAACTTACGACAGCTGTTGTAAGTCGGAGTCAGTATGGTCTAATACATCCCACAATCATAAAGACCAAAAAAAGGCTTGCATACTTGATATGCAGCCAGAGTCGAGCATTGATCCTATAACTGAACTGAGACGAACTGGGAGAGACAATTCTAAAAATGCTCCTCTAATTCCAAAAGACCAAAAGAAGCGAGGCAACACACTAAATACACCATTGGCTCATCAAATACTTCTGGAACACATAGAGTCCTCAGACGATTTAATCTTAAATCGCCACAATGTACTGAAGTTGTGTCAACTTGTTCCGAGCCTCAGAGCTATTGAATCTGGTGATCTGAAAATTGTGGAATTCTTCAGTGAATCCAAAAACGACATGGTAATATTACACCTGCAGTCCAAACTTATAGCTGACGCGTTGTTAGAAGCAGGCCCTGTGTTAATGTCGTTGGGCTTTGACATCTCCATAGCTCCGACGAGACCTGCATCCAGAGAAACGGATAAAGATTTTTGCAGAGCACCCAATAGTAGACCGAAACAGCTGGATGTGTTTGCAGCTAATCAAACTTCCTTGGTGACACGCCCAGTGTCTGCTTCACAAACTGTGCTTTCAGACTCTGAGAACTTGCTTAAAATGTCACGGAATGACTGCATAAGGATAACTATCCAAGGAGTGAACAGCGCCACCCACAATGCAGACAATTCACAGGAACTTGCTTCACAGGAGGCTAACGAAAACGACTGGTCTTGGGTTGCCGGTACGTTGAACACTGATCAATCTAAGTAACGCCAGGCCCTAAACCATTGCCCAAATTACATCTTGGGATCTTGGAACACTAGGGGCTTTACGCATTTGTTCAATACTTGCTGGGCCGTCTTCCTGGATCTCATTTGCTTGCAAGAAACGTGGCTAAACGAAACTCCAATTTTTGAAGGTTTCGAAATAGCGCACAGCCCAGCTATCAAACAGAACAAGGGGAGACCTATGGCTGGGCTCTTGGTGGCATCAAAGACAGATTCTGGCCTTAGGATTAAAAATTCTTCTAACCTTTCTCCATTCATTCAGGTGGTGACGATCAGTTGTACTGAGTCACTACAGGCGCAGGTTCCGAAACTTTACATCATCAATCTCTATTGGAACCATTGTGCTGAAGGTGCAAAAATCTTTGTCGACCAAGTGACAACTGTGATTGATGATTTAATGGAAATGGGCAAATCTAATGACTTGATCATTTGCGGTGATCTCAACATTGACTGTGTCACTCACCTGAACTTAATCCCCAGGAAAAAGAAATTGCAGAATCGAGAAGAACTTTTGACTAATCAATGGTGTATAGAGATGGAACTTCGTTGACTAACTATGCTAAACGGCCAAACACTGGGTGACATTCCGGCTGCACCGACGTGGAGAAGAGGCAACCAAAGTTCAATTCTTGACTACATATTTGTAGGTGGAAACATCCACATGAGATCCAACACTTTTGAAGTCATAAAAATGACTCATAGTGACCATGACATGGTGACCATGAAATACAACTTCTCTACTCATCACAAACAAGAGCGATGGGCCCACGTTGTGAGAACGGGAGGGGGCAGAATTCGTCTAAATCTTGATAACAAAGAAGTAACTCTTATCTCAGCCAAATTTCAATTGAATCCCGAATCTTTGGAGTATGATCACCTCTTGTCCCAATATGTCGAAAGGAAAATTAACTTAAGACATGCTGAGTTTACACCCAAACACAAATATGATTTAGAAATCTCCCAAAAGAAAAGAACTTTGCGACAGCTTCTGAGAAAGGTGCCAAAAATCTCTACTACAGATAATTGTGAACAAAGAAGAAACCTTAAACAAGCCTATAAGAACTGGCTTAAGTCGCACTAAGCCATCAAGTTACAAAATGACGCTGAGTTCATGATGTCTAAAATGGCGAGTCGCAACTCAGCAGATTACTAGAGACTAATAAATAACAATCTTGCGCCACAACACGCTCTGCAGGCAAACCTGGTACTAGAGGCAGAGTGGATATCGTTCTATTCTGACCTCTTCCATAAAGATGCACTAACTGAAGAATGGGAAACCCCCCTTCTAACGCATTGGGAGATTGCGTTTGATAAAGAAAATATTTTGCAAATCATTAAGAATGTGCATGATTCTAGAGCACCTGGCCCTGACGGTCTTACGAATTTTTCCATTAGACGCCACCCTGAGGAGTGGTCAGACTTTTGCATAACCCTGTTCAACAGAGTTATTGAATCCTGCAAAACTCCAAAATCTTGGAAATCTGCTGTAATCGTGCCTATCTTCAAAAAAGGAGACAGACGAAACCCTAAGAACTATAGTCCCATTGCACTGTTGGACGTGCTAGGGAAAGTGTATGCCACCCTCTTGCAACCTCAACTCCAGAAGTGGTCTACTGAATGCAACCGGGTTGACCAAAGACAAACTGGCTTCGTCAAAGGGGTGGGCTGTGGTGTCAACCTCCTGTTGTTGAATCTTTTGAAGATGGAAGCGCATCGATCGAACTCCAAGGTCTATTTAGCTCTAATCGACCTATCACAAGCGTTCGACAGCATAAACAGAGATCTGCTTTGGAGAAAGCTGAATGAATGGAACTGTCCTCCTAGCTTGCTGGCAGCCATTTGTGAATTACACACAAATACTTCAATCAGAGTCAGATTAGATCTCAAGGGAAATTTATCAGCACCAATTGATACGTTCAGGGGAGTGAAACAAGGGTGCCCCCTAGCAGTCAGCATTTTCAACGTGTTTATATCTGACATCAAAGAGATCTTTAAGGAGTTGAATACATTCCCCCCTAAAATACATGGCACTCACATTGACTATCTTGTTTACGCGGATGATCTTATCCTTTTGGATTCGACACCCATAGGCCTTCAACGCAAACTTTGCGCTGTGGAAAAATATCTAAAGTTGAATGGCCTTATTATCAACAAGGGGAAATGTGAAATCCTGATATTTGAAAAATTAACAGGTAACAGCGGAAACAAGAAAAATGTTAATTGGCACCTTGATAAGGAGCAGATCAGGATTGTAAAGAAAACCACTTATCTAGGGTTGAGAATTAGTGCCAGTAGAAATGACGCACCATGGGTGAGCTAACAAAAAGAAAATGCCGACAGCTGGCATGTCAGGCGTCATTGATTAACAATAAATTTGGCAAACTCTCCCTAAAACCGACTGTGCTATTCTTTGAGCAAAAAGTGGTACCGGCCTTGATATATGGTGGTGAAAACGTTTTTGGCTGCGGGTATGATGTATGGAACTCGCTAGAGAACATCTTTTGGTCGAAAGTCCTACACCTGCCTAGAGGAATTGCAACGGCCTGTATAAGATATGAACTTGGATATATCTCAATCCAAGCCAGAGTCGCTTGGAACCGCCTAAGTTTATTTAGGAAAACAGTGCAATGAATCCTCCACAGCAAATTGAAATACTTCACAACCCAGAGACTGAAAAAAATCAGACAATCTTGTACCAATGAAATGCGCTGTGCCTAGAAGTGTTTGACACATATGACATTTCGGTGCAAACTCTGATTGAAAATCCAGATTCGGCGAAATTGAAGATGTGGAGAACCGACTGGATTAATACATGCAAATTGAGATCTGAGTCACGGACGATGAGAGATGCTCCCGGAGAAGCAAGAGCTTATGGCCATTTACCGGAATATCTAGCGCGCTTCCCGGATCAACGCTCAAGAACATTATATATGCAGTTTAGGCTTAATGCGTTGCCTACTAAGGAGCGTATAAACTTTTGGTCCCAGTCCGACGATTCAGACTTATCTTGTCGATCTTGTGGTGCCAATAATGAAACCCTCAAACACTTGACAATGTCATGTCCTGGACTGGAGCAGCAAAGAAATACCATTTTTGGGCCAGTTAGAAACAAATTCCAGTTCCTTTCTAAAGAGGACTGGTGGAGAGCGCTGTTTGACGGCTCCAACAGATCGGTTTTATGCACACTGATCACCTTCCTGCGTATTTTAAAGGAGACTCTAGACGCTAAGCCTGTGACTAACCTGTAGTGGCACTACTATCCGCACTTTCATGATGAAGGCTGTGAACCAGACGATGAACTGGGAAAGAGGCGGCGACTCTTAAACTGCTTTTCTTTCTGTTGTTTTCTTTCTCTTTCTTATTTTTAAAGGTTTGTAAAAACTGAATAAAAATAATTGCAAAATATAAATAAATAAAATCGAACACGGCTGTGTACTTGCTATTAACATTTGTTTAGAAATCGATTTTTGCTGGATACACAACTGTTACTTTACTACCTTTAAAACTAGTGTTTGCTGTGAGTACATCCTGCATTAATGTCCTACACATTCGACATTGACCTCTGTGTCTCCCCCCTACCGACTGTACCCCACCCCTATATTTTTCCCCGTCCTTGTTCCTCAGTACATAAGCCTGGTAAGTGTCCTCTTCACCATGTCGCTATCTATCTCTCCTATCTTCCCTAACTGCTTCTCTATTTCCTATCCCTCCCCCATCGCTAAATCTGGCTGGAAGAAACTTAAGGACATAAAGGGCTCCAACCCAAGCCTTCCTATTGAGGACACCTATGTCACAGCTTCCGCCAGAGAGACTTTCACGGACATCCTCTTCGTTGTTCTCTCACCCGACTTGTGGACTCTCCACATGGTCGCCTTTCACTCTCCTATCGCCTCTTCTCCCATTAACGGTGGCACCCACTGGGAGGTCTCCCTTCACCTCTTTGCCATTTCCAGGGTCATCATTAATGTCTATCGGTATGGAACCATCATGGTTCGGGGTCCTCAACCCAACCGTCTGCTCTTAGACAGGCTCCTACCTCACCTCTCAAACCTTACCTCTCCCCCTGGACAGGCACCCTTGCGTGCTGTGCCTTCCTCCTCCTCCACACTGTCTCCTGTGCTTGCTGTGCCTTCCTCCTCTTCTGCACAGGCTCCCTTGCCTTTCCTCACTTTCTGGCCACCCTTGTCGGCCTTGGCTCCTCCGCCAACTCCACTATCCCGCTGGCTCTTCTGCCACCCTGCGGGGGGACCACCGTCCCCTCCACCCCCTCAGAAGACCTTCGAAGATGGCAAGCTACTCCATATTGCCATTCTCATCTGATATCTGCAACCTCCTTGAACTCTTGGATCTTGATGTGCTCGCAATCACGGAGACATGGTTCAAGGGCAGCTCTATCAAGAGCTTTGACACACTCCTTCCTGAAGGATACAAGATCCTCTCTGTTCCCAAGGGGACAGGAGGGGGAATGGCCCTGATCTTTTCCAGAATGGATACCTGTGTCCATCATCCCTACTAAGGCCTATTCCTCCTTCGAGTGCCTAGTCTGCAGTCTCTCACTCTCTCCTAAATCTTCTCTCCATAGGGCCACCTTCTATTGACCACCAGGAAAATCCACTCTCTTCCTATCGGAATGGGCTGACCTGGCCTCCTCTCTACTTTCATCTTCCTCTCAACTCCTCCTGCTGGGTGATCTCAACATTCATCTGGACTCTCCTGACTCCTCCCGACCCTTCTGCAACCTATGCGATTCTCTCTCCCTCTCTATCCTACCCGCTGGCTCCATGCACACAGCTGGTCACACTTTAAATGCTTTCATCTCTACCGACATCCCTCTCTCTAGCCCTCTCACTACCTCTATCTATTGGACGGACCACTCTCTTCTCTCACCACGCTTGAAGCTCTCCTCTTCTTTTGCATCGGCACACATGACCACTCAGTCTTAAAGTCTCCAGACCCATGAAAAGAGTGACTGCGGCTGCCTTTGCCTCCATCTACTCTCTGCCTCCTACTCCTGGGGCAGACACCCACGCTGACACAGCCCTCGCTAACTTCAATCTCTCTATCTTTAACACCCTTGAAACTCTTGCCCCTGTCATGAGGATCCGACGGAAGCCTTCCAAAAAGTGCAACTCTTGGTAAGACTCCGATCCGGCTGGCCTTAAATGCAAGTGTAGGGCAGCTGAGCGGAAATGGAATTCGTCGGGCGGACCGTCTGACAAACTTGCCTGCCGCCACCTTCAAAGGCAATATTGACTCTGCATCCACACCAAGAGAAGAGTCTTTATTCAAGCCTGCATCTCTGTGGCATCAAACACAGCCAAACCTTACAAACTCTGCAAGGAACTGGCCAATCCTGCAACAGCCTACTCTTCTGTCCGGCCCAGGGCCTTTGCTCCGCCCTGGCTTAAAACTCACTGCAAACACCCAAGACATCCTTTCCTCTCTCTCCTCCACACCACCTCATTCACCAACACCATTGGCCCCACCGCCGCTTCTCCTCTCTTCTCTCACTCCCATCACACCTGATGAGGTCCCAGGACAAGACCATTATATAGCCGGTCAAGTGGCACAGTGAGTAGAGCGCTCGCTTTGACATCCGTGCAGCGCCTGCTAACGCAGGTTTGAATCCCGGAAAGGCCAACCTCATCCTTCCGAGGTTAATAAAATGAGCACCAAACACCATGGGTAATAGTAAGCAGCGCTCAGATACCCAAGGGTTCGTAGCGCTATATAAGTGCCAATTATTATTATATGAAGGCTTCATCCAAACAGGTGGACCCCTGCCCCTCAAAAACCATTAAGGACAACATTGACTCTCTGCTCCAGCCTTGGCTGATCTCTGCAATCTCACTTTTGCCACTGGAGTTTTACCAACTTCTCTTAGCACTCCCTTGTTCACCCTCTACTCAAGAAACCCTCTGCTGACCCCTCAATTCGGGCAAACTACCACCCTATCTCTATCACCCCTTTCCTGAGCAAACAACTGGAGAAGCTGGCTATCTCTCAGCTCACCTTCCATACTGAAAGTGCTTGCTGCTTCCACAACCATCAGTCTGGCTTTAGAGCATCTAGAGGCACGGAAACTGCTCTTCTGGACACCTGTGAAGATCTGCTCTCAAATCTCGACACTAACACTCCCTCCGTCCTCATTCTTCATGACCTCTCCTCTGCCTTTGACACAGTAAACCACAAAAACCACAACATCCTGATCACACATTTACATGACACCCTGGGAATCAGAGGTCAGGCTATGGCATGGTTAACCTCCTTCCTTTCCGACTGCCCATCCCAGGTGGAACCTGGGTCCTTTCTCTCTACTATGGCTCTTTCAACCTCTGGCGTTCCCCAAGGTTCTAACCTATCCCCCCTGGTTCTTCAATGTCTACATGGCTGCCCTTGCACGTGGGATTGCCACTTTTATCTTCTCTAACTTCCAGTGTTATGCGGATCACATGCAACTCTCCTTCAGGCTACCCTCAGCCACCTCCTCTACCTCGCTCATATCTGACTATCTGTCTGCAATTCAGTCATGGTTTGCTGCAAACGACCTCTTCCTCAACGCCGGTAAGACTGTGATTGTTCACATTGGACCTGCTGCTCGCACATTCTCACTCTGACCGGCCTCCCTTGGCCCTGCGCTGGTACCCACCGGCGAAGCAAAAAACCTTGGGGTCATCTTCGACTATACTCTCTCCTTCTCCACTCACATTTCAGACATCTCTAAAAAGTCCAATTACCAGCTACACCTCCTCAAAGGTGCTCTTCCTTTTCTCACCTTCCCCCAGCGGCTCACTGTCTCCAGAGTCCTGGTTCTCTTAAGGCTGGACTACTGTAACAGCCTCTTTCTCAATCTCCCTGCCTCTGCTCTGCACCTCTGCAACTCATCCAGAACAGAACTGCAAGACTTATCCTTAGCGGCAAGCCCAGGAACTGCATCTCTCTGGTGCTCAAATCCCTCCACTGGTCCCCCTGGCTACAAGGATAAAGTTCAAGAACCTCTGCATTGTCCACAAGGCTTTCTGGGGCCTAGGACCTACCTATAGGCAACGTTACCTACCTAAATATTGTTCTTCCCAAGCCCTCCGCTCATCTACCTCCAACCTTCTGCGAGTGATCCGGTTCTCCAAGAAGATATTTTGAGGGAGATCTTTATCCTCTGCAGGGGACTCCTCTGGAATAGCCTCTCTGTTGCACTCTGTCTTGAGCCTGATCTCCTTAAATTCCGGGAACTCCTTAAGCCATTCCTCTTCTCCTCTTCCTTCTCTCTCCCTCTAGCCTGCTAACCTTTTTCCCCGCTTTATCCCTCTCTCCCTCCTTTTCCACACAGCCTGCTGACTGGCTGCTTGGTGTACCTCAGAGTCTCACAGGTCCCTGAAACCCTCGCCAGTCCTCTGGCACTTGCCTCCGGGCCTTGCACTTGCCTCATTGTTACTGCACTTGGTCAATAACCCATGAGAGTGGCATCTCTCAGTACTTACCCCAGCTTCTGACTGAATAAGTCCACTGGATCTCCTCCCCCACAGACCTCTTTCCACTTGTCCCACCCTCCCCTCTCCTGCACCTGTCTGCACACTTGCACGATCTGATTGCACCATCCCTTGTAGATGGTCTATCTGTTTTTCCTTGTCTCCCCTCCTTGCATGATGGTGCCTCAATGCACTAGGAAAAACTGCAGAATCGTCATCAGACCTATTTGCTGTTATCTACACTGTTAATTGTATTATATGCACTTGTTCCATGCACCCACTCTGCCTGTGCAGACTTGTATCGTTCAGAAATTCAAGGGCTCTGAATGACTGTTGTTTTTCCCCTTGTTCCCTACCTCCTTGAGCGATTTGAAACAAAACACTTGCTTTGTCTATAGGTGCTTTACAAATACACAATGCCATACCGGACATGCCCAGCAGCAGCCATCATATGCCAAGTGCAGCCCCAGATGGTGTGATATAGGCACGTTATTCCTGATAAAATCCAAAATGGCTTATATAGTAACCATATGCTAGGTACTGTGACACATGCTCTGCTCATCATTTGTCAATTGCATACCCAAATGTCAAGTCTAAGTTTTGAATTGTAGCTATCATATGTCAAACACAGCACTAATTCCATGGAATACCATTTTAGAACAATATATGCCTCTTATGGCTGGCATTTAATCTTATGCAGGGTAAAGTCTTACATGTCCAGGTGATATCATCATGTACAATTGCAGCATAAATGTCCCTTTAATGATCTCTTAGAAGTCAATGGGGGGTCAATACATGTTTGCCGGTCTGGGAAAATTGCTGGTAAAGTTGCTGGAGATTTCGGGCACTGATTTATATTCAGCCGAGAGCTGCAGGTAAATCAGACCCTCACCAGCAAATAAATGTTAGAATCGCTAGTACCATTATTACTGGTGCCAGTAATCCGCTCCATGGAGTCCTATGGGATTTATGGGGATTGGGGATTTACTGCCGTTGCCGGCATCTGGAATATCCTGGTAATACCGGATTATCAGGTGCTTGTAATGGTAGGTCCAGTTTCCCGGTGTTCTGCCAGAATTAGCGCCGGGATACAGGGAAACTCGTACTGACCCCCAATGACTGAAATGCTAATAGAGTAATTAAATGTATGGTACAGCATCACAACACAAGTCCAGACAAGCCCATGGTATGCAGAGTGCAGCCTAAAAAGCTACTGTAATGTCATCTTATTTCAGTTAACGCCTTATATATCCAGCACAGTTAAAACACGTAGGGCACTGCCCCACCTGTCCAGTTCTGCCTTCAGTTGTCAAGTGTGATGTCTATATTGCTATCTGAAGCCAGTTAATGCCCAAAATGCCTGTTAGATTCATGATATGCAAAGTAATGCATCAGAGGTAGGGGCGATTGTTCCACCCCCAAGTCTACTCTTACCTTATCCGCATCCCTCTGATTTCAGTTGCAAGAGGAGGGGTGGGATAGTGATATGATATGTTATTTATAACGCGCTTAATACCCAGAGGTTTCTAAGCGCGGACCCGGGGATTGAATCTGTGTAACTCCGTGTCGTCTTGTTTCCAAGACGGGCACGTTGCCGCTGAGCTATCCTCCCGGGACAATGGTTGGAAAAGTAGAGTGTAAAATGTCCGGTTCTCTTTATCTTTCTGGTGCTGCCACTATGAGCCTTAGACCAAGCAGTCTCAGGGGAAGTGTCACGGGTACCAAATGGTAAGGCAAGTTTATGCTTTATCACACCTGGCAAACCTCAAATGACAGGGATTGTCTCCTGGGCCATAGCCACCGTTTAATGCCCAAGCAAGCGAGGCCTTTTGACGCAGTGTCCTGCCCCTTATAACCTGCGATGGCGGGAGAGAGCACCCTGCAAGCATTAGGTTGGTAAGTTACTTCATTGCAGGTAGATTGTTCACAAGGTTATAGCACTGAAAAAAACAATACTGGCTGCCATGGTAACCTGAAATGGTGTGCCTTCACAAACGAAGGAACCCCCCTTCTAACTCCATCATGGATGCCAGGAGCAGGGCAGTAGGAATGCAGAAGCTAAGGATATGCTGCCAAGAATACTGCTGGCAGAGAAAAGGTAAGTGAAGAAAAAAATGATGACGTGTGCAGAGGCAATCAAAAAGGGTCCAAATAAGGGAAGTTAATGGTCAGAGTCAGTGCCATCTGATTAGGTGAAATTCACCTTGCGAGTGCTAATTTACTCTTATAGTACACCATAGTGGGATATACCGACCCTTGTCGTCCAAGACACCATGCTTGCTCTTGGTTTTTATGAGGTCTATGGTGAACAGCCAGAATAGCGTGATATGACACGTAATAAGGTTATAGGCACACGGTCAAGCAACCCCAGTGTTTTTATTTTTTTTATTTATTTTTTTTAATGAGAAAATTGGCTGAGAAATGAATGTAACAAATCAACTTCTGGGGCACCAGTGGTCCGGGGATGAATATCGGTTTCTAACCCATCAATCGGCCACACAACTCTAGTACACCAGAAAGGATCCAAACATATTGGAACACAAGTAAATTATAAACCTTGTCTAATTTTGGTAATGTGGACGGAACGGCAGGCTTACCTCCGCAAGGTTGTGGATCATTGTATTGTTGCGACACAGCAAACATACAATTATTACCCAATGATAATAGGGACTGTACAGTCAAGGTTGTATAAAATATCTACTTTATTATGATTACAACAGACAGTTCTAGCAACACTACAAAATACAACCCACCCTGTAAATGAAAACCAAGGACAGACAGTTTCATGAAGAACTGGGATGCACTCCGGATACTGACAGGAGGGTAGTCGGTAAAGCAATCAGTCTTAACTGTTCAAGGTTATTTGGTTTGAGCACCAAGGGAGCAAGGTGTTGTAAATGTCTCTAGAGGCCTTTGAAGAAGGACTAGGGGGACAGAACCACAATGTACCTGGTGCTTGAAATGATCTTGATGGTCGACAGCATCTAGTCGGATCCAGGACATTTTGCAGCTCCTGCGACAGAGTTCAAGACGCGAGACAGCTCCAAGTATCAGGCGGCAGGCAGTCCGGTAAGCAAGGCTGGATGGACGGCTGCAGGCTGGCCTACATGGCGGCTCAGTGTCAAGAATCATTGTCTCTGTACTGGCTGTGGTGGATATGGAAGGCTGGTCGAGGCGTCTCGGACAGCTTTAGTGATTGCAGCGTGACAACAGTCAGTGGTGCAGCCGGTCATGGTTCGAGGGCTTGACTGCCTCGAAAATGTCCTTTCAAGATGGATGCTGGTTGATGCTTGTGTGGCTCACCTCCTAGCTTCTTTGCAGGGCTTGTGTCATCCTTTAAGGCAGACTGCCCAAAGCTGAGGAGAGTGTTTGCAGGCAACAGTCTTGTCCTTTGTTCAAAGGCTCTATGGCACTTTCCACCTACGAAGCTTTCTGGCAGAACCTAGCAGGGCACGCTGTGTGCTGGCTGAGTACCAGTTCTGGAGCTGCTGGACTGGTCCTCTGAGTCCAGCATCTCCCTGTGTTCCCTGGGAGATGTTTAGGGGAGGGGTCTTGCTTCCCTCTTGGAAGTCCTGACCTTCCTTCACTGGCAGAAGATGTACCTTCAACCAGGTTCCAAATGATTCCTTACTCTTAATCCTTTCAAAGTCGTCGGATGATCTAAGTGATGAGCTCAACCCTCTTCTAAAGCCAAATGGACCCCAGTGATTGGTGCAGGATAAGCATACCTTAATGAACCGATCCTGGGTCCCTACCAACAATCTTCTGTTATGCATGAGGTCAGGACCAGAGTGTTTTGCAACATGAAAGGTAAATGGTGACAACATGTACTCCTAAGTTACATCCATCTTCCTGTCTGTTGTAGATCAAAGTGTCTCTTTGGTTAACTAAGCCCTCTGTGGCTCTTCATCAAAGTGCAGGTCCCCCTTGAAGTGTGTGGTGAGAACAGACTTCTGTCTCCCTCAAATCACATACTTCATCCCGAGGGGTGGGAACTAGTTTCAAGTTGGCACATTGCATATCCAAGAGGTGTTAGTTCTGCCTTCCTCTTGTCCATTCTGAGATCAAGCTTAGACAACAGGAAGGCAGATCCATGGAGCCTTTGATTTTTTAATTAGGTTGTCCATTGCTGGAGGAAGATGTTGCCTTCCCCCTTCTTGAGATGCTTTGATTTACCTGTGACACTCACATTCCAGCTGAACATGACAGGTGAGGACGGTGCCAGTAGGCCGGGTCCTCCCAGAGCACATGTGACTATGCATTTGTCGTGCGGTGAGCAGGGAAAATGTGTGTGGAATGGCCTCACATATTTTCAGAGGTTGATCTGCCATCATTCATTTTCATACAGACCACCAACCTACGATGCGACTTTCATAGATGCATTCACTGAAGCAATCACCATCCTAGCCATCAAGTACAATCATCTGATCATCCTCTGAGACTTCAACATCTGGTTGGACGAAGAAACCACAACCACACAAAAATCCTTAACGGCCCAACTAGCAGCCATGAACCTACAACAACTAGTCAAAGGAGCAACACACTCAGCAGGGCACACACTTGACGTAATGTTCGCCAACAAGGATCTCATCACCACGGCACCCCCAATTCAAATACTCTGGAGCGACCACTTCATCATTCCATTCATAATCACAACGTCCGCTCCAACAAAAAAGCAACAAGAAAAACCACCTATCATGATGAAAAGAAACTGGAGAACCATAAAAAAACTCCAACCTAACCGAGCTTCTAGAACTCAGCAAACCACAAGCATCAACCATGGAAGAAGCAGACCTAGACAAAAATGGTGCCCTGCTCCACACCTGGATCGCAACAACTCTAGACAACATCGCCAAAGAAAAGCCCTTCACCCCATCACGTAAGAAAACAACAGCAAAATGGTTCACCCCACTACTCAACGCCATGAAAAGAAAAAAATGAAAACTAGAATCTGAATGGAGGACCAACAACACCACTGCAAACAAATTGAAATTCCTGCAACAGATCCGCTCATATAAAAAGGAAATACAAAAAGCAAAGAGGAAACCTTACGACAACCATATCTTCAGAGCACCAAACGCACAAAAAGAACTCTACAAAATCCTAAACGAAATAAAAAACACAGCGGGCTGCAACAACACACCAATTCCATCGATTAAACTTTGCGAGGACCTAGGAGACCACTTCAAAAACAAATACCCTCCATCCAACAGACCATACAAAACAGACCAAGCAATCACAGCTCAAACCCCAGCGACACTGACGAGGAACACCCAAACAAGCTACGAAGCTTCCCAGAAATATCAGTTGAGGCTTTCGTCAAACTGGTAAACCAAATCAACAAATCAGGCTCTCCTGAAGACCCTTGCCCCCTGGACATATACAAAACAATTCTCAAACAAGGAACCGCCATGGAATACCACAGGAATCTCCTCAACCTCTCAATTGCAACAGGTAAAGTACCACAGGCCTTCAAATCAGCGTACATCAAGCCGCTACTCAAAGACACAACAGGAAACGTAGAGGACTTATCCAACTACAGACCCATCTCCAATATACCCTACATAGCCAAATTGCTAGAAATGTACATCTGCAAAATAACCCAAGAATTCATGGAAGAGCACTGCCTACTAGACCAGGCACAAGTTGGTTCCACACCAATGAGAGGAACAGAATCAGCTCTCCTCTCAATATGGGATGACCTAAAAACGAACGCAGACTCGGACAACCGCACCACCCTGATTATCCTTGATCTGTCCGCAGCTTTCGACACTGTCAACCACGACATACTCATAAAGAGATTAGAAGGACTAGGGATAACAAACACCGCCCTACTATGGATCAAATCCTTCCTAACAAACAGAAGCGAAACCGTATGGATGAAACCTTTTAAATCCAAACCTAGAGAATCCACGTGCAGAGTACAACAATGATCATCCTTCTCGCCGCTTCTATTCAACATCTGCATGTACCTATTAATCAAACTCATCAAAAAACGCGGCCTTACATGCTACAACTACACCGACGATACTCAAATAATCTTCAACATACAAGACACCCGAGAAGAGAACACTACACTAGAGAATTGCCTTTGTGTGATATTCAACTGGATGAACCTCAACCACCTCAAAATCAACCCAGGCAAAACAGAGATAATGATTGTTTCAAAAAATGGTGAAGACAGCTACATCCCCTGGCCAAGAGAGCTCGGCACCACACCAGAACCATCATCAACTGTAAAAAACCTAGGGGTCCGGATGGATAACAACCTCACTCTAGAGCCGCAAGTAAACTCTCTACTCAAGAAATGTTTCTTCCTCCTGCGAGCAGCAAAAAGGATCCTATCGTTCCCGTCGTTCGCCAACAAAACACTATCATTGCTCTGATCATGTCCAGAGTAGACTGCGCCAATAGCCTATACCTGGGCATGCCGAACAACTTCTAAAAAAACCACAACACATAAAAAATGCAGCAGCCAGACTCCTCCTCAAGGTACCCAGAAGAGAACACATCACACCGGCGCAACAAATACTACACTGGCTACCATTAAAACAGTGAATAAAGTTCAAGTCGATGTGCATCACGCACAGAGCAATACACAAACAAGGCGCAGAATTCCTTAGCGATAAACTACGCCAACATCAATCGACAAGAACATTGAGATCAAGCACCGACATCCGCCTGGAACCAAAACCCTATAACAGAAGAAAACTCGGAGGATCCTCTTTCTCTCACCAAGCACCGAAAACCTGGAATGACCTAACTAAAAATATACGGAACACAACAAACAACCTAGCATTCAGGAAACTCCTCAAAGCATGGCTCTTCACAACGTAACCACAACAGCGACACACTAGAATGCCCACCCCATCAAAACAACAACGAAAATAACACCAACCTCTGCCACTCTCAAATGGACAAACACTGAACTCAAAGAAACAACCACACGACAGACCATAAGATATCATGGGAAATAGCCACAAAAGGAGACCTCCAGAGACTGATCACATACTCAGACCTAGACGAAAGCCCAAATGTCTCACCCACTCCCCTCAGATGTACCATATGCAAAACCAGCAGACGCATTTAGATATAAAGTTTGAGAGGAGTCCGCTACACCAGCACCAGCACCCAAGGAGGTTAATAGACACCCAACCTACATTAATCAATCCATCAGCATTAGAACACCTACAGAGCTAGCTAGACTAGAACGGTGAGGAGCAATCATAACACTTACAAAGCATGTTAGAACAGCACAGGGAGCGCCCCACACAAACCAAACCCTGCCAGGCATAGCCCTTTTGGCTACCCCGATGAAATTGGGAGGATTGGCGAGTGCCACACTCGGACAGATTTCTGAACTTCTGTTAACCTTCATACAACCGACTAACAAAAAACTTAGCATTTCTGCAGACTTATCTCACTCAAAAATCTCACACAACCATCTCTCGCACAACAACCTGCACGCACTTCACAACACCGAAACAACACATAAGCAACACCGACAGCACACAAGGACTGACATTGATCCAAAACTCGCACCGAAGCTCAGCACCCGGTGTATACCGAGTTGAAGCTGCCAACAGAACACCACTCCTCTCACGATCCTACTCCCGCTTCACCTACTAACCCATCCCACCATCTCATTTGCAGATCTGCCAGAGCGCCTGGGGACCAACTCCGCTGGTGACGGTGCGCAGTACAAATACCTTTAACATTTAACATTTAACATTTCAAAAAAATCAAAAAAGCCCAGGTGAGCACACACTCCCTCTGTGGATGGTCGAATTCCTCACACTGAACATAACCAACTTAGAGCATGTATACCTTTCCTACTTCAAAAATAAAAGCCACACAAAGATGGTCACTGAGGAAATGAGAAGGGGATCTCCTTAAATTAAAGAGGTTCTACGTGCATGGGTGCCAACTTGTGATTTTTGCTTCAGGGCAGAAATTCCCACACCGAGAGAAACGGGGGAGCCCTACCCATCCCTAGGTTGAGACAACCCATTTTATAGCATATTTTGCAGCACGAATTGGAAACTAAAGCCATAGGATTTACAGGCAGGTCTAAACATTTAACATTTCAGCAACAGTCACCTAACCTGCTGAGCTGTCTTTCCTCAACATACACCTTTTCGATCTCCACCTTTCACCTACTACTTCTGTGCCTGCCAAACAGCTTTGGCCTGTCTAGCCCTCTTCTTCTCTGAGCCACACTGCAATTAAGGCTCCGGTGGTCCATTGATGAGGCAGGCCTAGCTCCTTTAAAGTGAGCAAAACTTGCTAACTTTTTAAAAGTGCACAACACTCAATCCTTTTGTTGTTTCAGCTTTTGGTCACCCACATATAAAAATATGCGGAAT
This sequence comes from Ambystoma mexicanum, assembly GCF_040938575.1. Taxonomy (NCBI): domain Eukaryota; kingdom Metazoa; phylum Chordata; class Amphibia; order Caudata; family Ambystomatidae; genus Ambystoma; species Ambystoma mexicanum. The sequence goes on from NC_090934.1 coordinate 240,448,828, forward strand.
ATCCACGGGGACAAAATTACACTGCTGCCCCCGTGGTTCAAGGAGTACAGGGTCAACTGTCCCATTCTTCCCCCATGTATTCAGTGCCTAGGCCCATGTGAATTTCCATGGAAGCCCGAGCACGCTGGTGTGGAGCAGCGAAGGGAGGACACGAGGGAGCCGTTGAGGTCTCGCAGATTGACAAAATTGGCCTCATTACGAGTCCGGCAATAACCCTGCTGTTGCTACCGGCGCGTTACCGCCACACTCGTCAAATGTTACTGCTGCCTGACTTCCCTGTGCCACCGGGAGATTATAAGTCCGGCGGCCCGGGAAATCAGGTACTGGTAACATTTTAGTCCCCATTCCCATAGAGTCCCATAGAGGACTTGGTAGCACTGGCACCTTTGCTAACGGTTCCAGCGCTTCCGTGACCGGTTAGCTTATCGGGGCTGCTGCGCCTAGCAGTGTCAGACCTGTCAGGAACAGCGGCCCTGGCAGGGAGACTCCTAGTTTGCTGGTCTGGAAACAAGGGTGCCGATGAACTTACCGGCACCCTTGTTTCCGGACCGGAAAACTTGTAATGAGCCCCATATATGCGTTATTGGAAAATAAGAAATGGCTAGGTGAGCACAGGCCGTCAATGGATAAGAAGACGGGCCAGTTCTGGTGGATAATGCCTATGTCCTGAGCCATTTTATTGGACAATACACAGCAATCAGGTACTATTAATTCATACTGTTTTATATTAATTCTTCAGTTCAATGAAATGAACAACTGAGCATCCAAGACTCCATGAGGAGGAGGTACACTGTTGTGGCAAACGTTTGCTCTATCAACCAGATGTTAAAGTTATCATATGCCAGTCTGGATGGAAAAGATTTTTGAATAATGTGCTGTGTTCAGAAGCCTTTATTAAAGCCCCCATCACATGGAAGACTATGTACAAATCCCATTCTACCAGGTTGTAGCGCAGTACCAGGAGCCACAACATCGCCAGACTAGAATTCAATCGCTGCAAGAATGAAAGAATTGGAAATAAGACCTTCTACTGCTATTCACCGGAAATCGAGACCAGCACCCCGAAGCACATGCCATATGGCACGTCAAGAAGGAACTGAAGACAGGGTCAACAAGGAGCAGCGTTTTGCCCATTTGCGCACTGATCGTCCTTTGTACCCCTCTTGCCCACCATTTTCACTGTACACCCTGCACTCTACCTTTTTTGTACAGTGATCCCTTGCTTCGTAGCTAGTTGTGTGGTAAATAAATCCCATTCATACATGCACAGAGTACACGCCTTGTATGTGCAATGGCAATCCATGTAATGTCGGATTTTCAGATAGGCTGGGCTGTGATGAGTTCTGGTGGGTTATGCTTGGCTTGCGGCTTCAAGTATAAGCATGTGTGATCCGCCCAAATGCCTGGCGCTCTCCGAAACTAGCAGAGGACGACATTGGTCATCTGCACCATGTGCCGGGCAGGGCATTGCGTCCAAGCAGAGATGGGGGACACATCTTGGTATACGTTTGGTGAATGCAGTCCCTCAGTGGAATGACTGGCACACATCTTATCTGCCTGCTGTATGACTGGTGTCGCAATTTCCAGCAGTCAGTGCCCCTTGAGAATGGTGTGTGAGTGAGAAGGCAATTCCTAGAAGGGCAGTGAATTGTCTTTTGGCTATTGGGGCCTGCACAATGCGGTGGCAGTGGATCCTCTTGGGCGAACGAACAAGCCTTGCTATTGCAGTAATGAAGATGGTGGAGTTTGTGTTCCAAAAGCCGGGGAAGTGGTGATGGAGGATAGTGGCAAGTAAACAAATGGGTCTCCTCTGATACTCTCCGGTACTTTTCTGCCATCTATGTTCAACTCAAATGTGTTTTAAGAAGTAATGATACCTCCCCTGGAGAGGGCTGTGTTCTTTTAATTTAATTTATTATATTTTCTCTGAGTGAATAGATGATGGAGGAGTTTTATGTTACATATGTTATGTGTTATATATTCAAGGTTTAATTTATGTTAAAATTCTGGGTTTTTTCCTTTGAATCCAATAACACATTAAAATAAAAAAAATGAAAAAATTGTGAGCATTTATAAATGCCACATTGTGGAAAGAAAGGCGGTAGGATCGGGGCATACTAGCAGGTCAAGATTTTTTTTAAACCCTTCTTGGACTCGGTGTCTGAGTTTTGTTCGGTTATTAATATCATGGAGCTTGCACGGAGTTCAAAGGTCACGGCTGAATAGCTCATTATCCGCCGTTGGACTGCATGTCAATTCAGACATTTCGTACATGTAAAAATTAATTCACTTGAATGATCAGTGCTTACACCAATAAGGTCAACAGCACTTGACCTAGAAGCTCCTTATGAAAGAGTGTTGTTCACGCAGTAGGTCGCACATACTGAAAATAATTTGTTCAGCTGAGTCTCTGCAAACAGAAATTCTATATGCAAATTGATGTGATACATCAATTTGAAATGGCATTCAAATTCGAATGATTTCACTTTGGATTTCGTTTCCTTGTGGGTGCTACGCTGTTTCCACACTTGTCATGTAGAACAGCGCTCTCTCATAGTGTTCTGCTCTAACACTGCCACAACGAGCAGCCTGGGTTCCTGGATGAACCAATCCAAGAGGCTCCCTGGTAGATAAAGTCCCAAATGACAATATTTGTGCGAAATCATTTACTTTGGATACAACTACAAAGTTCTGAAGGCAGACCTTCAGCATGGCACACACCAGAGCTCTCTGGCAAAGATTTGACACATAGATCGAAGCTACATCCCTCAGACTCTTGCAGGTGATGATCAATGGTAATGGAGGAGGAGACTGCAAACCTAGATCGCTTAAAACGCTTGGAACTTGGCCACGAGGAGTCAGAAACACAGGTACTCCAACTGTGTGAGTGTCCCCGAGACAGAGTCAGAGTATAGTCCTCTTCATTGAGGCCATCTGCCCTGAACCACCTCTGGACATTCTGGGTACTTCCATTCATAGCATCCATCCTCAATCTTTGCTATCCTGCCAAAATACACCTAAGTAAGTCCCTGTTAGATGTATGTTAAGTGCCTACATTTAGTGAATGTTTGTGGGGATTTCTTTAAACCAAGAGAGAAGTTGTGGTTGTATTAGGGGAGCTTAGATGTTCATAGTGGAAAGCATCGGAGAGCCTATTGAATTGATATTCAGAAAGGGAAGAAGTGTGACCACTGGGAGACATCCCTATCAATTACGTGTGTGCAAGTCCATCCTTCAGCTGGGTAGTGTTCTGCCATATCCTGACATAATATCATGCTATATCATGCCATATGACATGACTTATTATGCATTGACATGCAATATCATGATGTGACATATATTATGGAATCACAACCCAAGAGATCCTGACATGCTTTATGACATGCCATAATCAGTCCTGCAATCATATGCTTTGTGCACACTGGGAGTATATTGAAGTTGTTAGAAGTTATTATTATTTTTTTTGTATATAGGACTACTTTCAGGGCAGGTCATTTTTGCTGGTCATAGCGACAGCATAATTATAGATTCATGCTTGACACTTACAACATGTGCACTGGTTTTAGTTCCAGTTCTGACACTGGTGCAAAGGTTTTCAATGCACCAGGGATAAGGCCGGCCACATGGTGTCATTCTGCTGGGGTACATAAAGCAATGCATGTGGCAATTGTCTATTGTGTTCTTTCTTAATGATAGAACAAAGACAGTATTATGGTTCTGCTTCCAATGATGCAAATACAAACATTGCACTCTTGTGAAACCCTGTTCAAATTGTGACTTTCCATTACCACAAGAACCAAAGCACTGCTCTAGCACTACCAGTGCAACAGAGTCATTTTTCTGTTCCTATAACAAGAAATGCACATGTACCATTTTGTTTCAGTTGAAACGCTTTTAGCTGTTACATAGTACATATTCCAATCGGCAAGACTATTAAGAGAACAAGAAATGTACATGATGTACATGTACCATAAGGACGCTCCTGGTTCCCAGTGAGAGGTGCAGCTGGAGGCCCCACCCAGACCCTTCTGGCTGTGAGCTGACAATGATGGGCTGGGAGTTCAACCCACTCCATCCAGCTTGCACGCCCTATGCAGACACAGCCTGGGGACCAGGTATTTCTGCACACTGCTGGTTGCAGCTTCACCACCCACGCTGCTCCAGTGCATCATGGGAAACGTGTGCGTCCTTCCGTTCTAGCAATATAAGGTAATCCTTCTGGGAGAGGGCAGTTGGAATCCAACAATGAGGGTATACATAAGTATATTGGAAACTGACCAGGATGCGTGGTGTAATGGAAATTGACATTATGAGCAAAGTGGTCATAATGTAAACTAGCATTGATGTGCTAAGTATGAATACTGAAAATGTGCTACTGATGTCAAAATGGGCATAGTGGAAAAGGGCCTTAGTTAATTTAATAACTGAAAATGTAATGATTGGGTGGCACACCATCTATCTACTATTGGTGTATTTCATGTGATTCTCAATTAATTAGGTATTTGTGTGCATGAAAAAGGCTTATTGGCTCTTTAAGACACATATATCAAACTAGTTAAACCACATAATGTTTAACTGTGGATCCAAAAATACACTCGTTCTTAGAATTAAACTTGGTTATTTAAATGATATTAGGACTTTAATTATTTCGACATTCTATGTCTATTCAATTAAATTTCTAAATCATACATAGCATCAGTAAATCTTACATCATATAGAAATAATGTGTATAGAAATAACGTGTACCTTCAATATGAACCCTTTATAACAAACATACACAGTGATTCCTCTACTCAACAGTTACCAAAAAATCAAATACAGATGTATAGTTCTTCTCAACGGGACAGATATAAATAACTGGTACTCTGTATAATTTGGAAATTATATTAAATACACACAGACTTTTAAATAATTTGAGTACTAATTTTCTTTCATTAAACAAGGGTAATTCCGCGAACGAGTGTAATTGTTGATCCACATTAAAACCTTATGTGGTTTAACTAGTTTTTAATTTAATAACTGGGCATAATGTAAACTGGTTATGATGAGCCAGCTAGTTTCAGCTACACTTACTCAAAGAAAAAGGAGTATATGTATTAATCTATTTGTCACCTTATAATGACATTGCCACCTTAGTTAATTGATAAGGTATGAATTTCATTCAATTGTACTTTTATTCATTGGTTCTTTGAAAGGTCCTTCTAGCATATCTGATCATTTGGCAATCCATTACAAAACTAGATCTGCCCAGGATCCATTACTAAAGTGAGAGCAAGGGCTCCTTCTGGATCCTGTATTCCCTTCTTCGTGAAGGAACACTTGAGCCAGTCATTGCACCAGTCCAGATGCTGTGCTTTCTAAGCCTAGATAAAAACTTCATCTAAATGCTATCTTGTATGAGACGCGACACCTCAACAGTACTGCACAATCCGATCCCTGAACAGTGAGCACGCAGTTCGAGAGGGCATCTTGACGAGGGTCCCCATATCGAAGCAGGCTGTTTGCCGAAATCGCCAACCACGAGGGTCCTTTGTAATCCGATTGGACATCTTTAGTCCTTTGTAATCAGGTGAGTCATGCCTCGATTCCTAAATATCCTGATATTTGGTTGTAGATTTGTACTCACAAGTTCAAACGACGCCAGGTAACACCAGTGAGTTGATATGCCTGGGAAATTATCTGCCTGTTTCAGGGGTTTATTCCGCAGAGACAGACAATCTTTGGAATTTGTCCAACCGGCGCCACAGGAGGGGTCGCCGGCATGTACTATGTACTGTAAGTACGGCATTGGTAGTATAGTATTCAACGATATTTGGCACATACAAACTAGATATGCTTCCGAATTTCAGTGGCCAGTTCATGGTAGTTTCGAGATTGCCCATATAGAGTATTTAGAGTCTATATTGTTAAAGAAAAAGGCTAGGCCTGCAGCATTTGATGTAATTCAGAATTGGAAAAAGGAAGCTATGCAGCAATTTAAGAGTAAAGAGAAGCATGCACGTCGTCACATGTCTAACTCAGAGAAAGCATTATTATATGATCAACAGAAATAGTCGGAGTCTGCTAGAAACATGGATAGGGCTTTCCAACTTGGTGTACATAAAATATATCAGTCTAAGGATTTTCATGCCTCCGACAAACTAATTGATAAGCTTTTAAATGAACGTAGGACTGTTGCCACTGCACCACCTCCTTATGTGCCTCTTCCTGCTGTCTTACCTCTTCCCGCTATTGCACCTCCTGTTCCTCCCGTTGTTCCTCCACCTCCAGTTGTTGCTCTTCTTCCTGTTGTTGCTCCCCCTTCTGCATCTCCACCCTGACCGACAATTGCAGTTCCCCTAATTCCGTCTTTATTGCCATCGGTAGTGTCTCCACTACCTGTTGTACAGGATTTGTCTGAACTTTCCCAAGTGGTTCTGCTCCACTTGTGGCAATTGAAGGGGCGAGTGCCGAATCAAAAGTAGTGACTCATAGTACAGTTTCTAAAGCTAGAAAGAGGGAATTGTATCCATGGCAGGGCTTTAAGTGGGCAGGCTCCGAAATTTCGTTTTGAGGCGGGGCCCTGCCGGGGCCCACTAATCTCCCCTGGCAGCCCCGGCCACTACACGAAAAGGCATTTTTTTCTACAGCCTGAAGCTCTCGCTCGTGTGCGAGAGCTTCAGGCTTCAGAAAAAAAGGCCTTTCAGCCGTAATGGTGGTGCCGCACCTGCGAGGCATCCCTTTAATCAAGGGATGCACGTGGGCCGGTGCCACCATTATGGAGAAGACGTGAGGCCGCTGGAAGCAAAGGACTTGCTTTCTAAATACTGAATCTCCCGCGGATTCGCGGGAGTTTCAGTCTTTAGGAAAAAGGCCTCTGCTTCCAGTGGCCTCACCCCTTTAGCCTTAATGGTGACGCTGCCCCTCCCCAGCTGGCGAGGGGCAGCACCACCATTAAGGCTGAATAGGTGAGGCGCAGTCCCCTGCCAGGCAAGCCTATACAAAATAAATGCAAAGATTAGCATCCTCTCCCCCATGGGGGAGAGGATGCTAATCTCTGCAAAAGGCTGCCTGGCAGGGGTGCCAGTAGCCCATTGAGCTGGGGCTTGTCAAGGGGGCATGGCCTAATGGGCCAGCAGGACCCTGCCGTTAGGCCACGCCCCCTGGATGAGCCCCGGCTTGATTTGTAGTGCCACTTAAGGCACTGATCCATGGGCTAAGAAATGTATAGAGAAAGGTGAAAAATCAGCTCTCTTAGCTACAATCTTTGACCAAGAGAGTATTCCCGAACAGAACATCTTGATTAAGGGGATGGGAATGGGGATGGGAATGCACTTGGATGAAATGTGGAATGATTTGACGAACATGGATGTCCCACAAGGGTTGAGGGATTTGAATGTCTTAGCTTACTCAAGGGGCACTGCAGAGAAAGCACATGAGCATGTTGAGAGGGTTTTTGAGTTTAAAAGGGAGTTAGATCGGTTACAGAATGATGAAACAGATGGTGATAGATTGGATGCTCTGTAGGTACAGAAACGGTTTCTTCCTTCTTGCGAATTTGCACAAAGGATGCGCTTAGATGGATTTCAGATGTTTCGATATCTCCCATGGAAGTATATGATATGCTTAGTCAGTATACTCCAGAAATGCAAAAGAAAGTGTTACAGGTAATGGTAGAGTAAATGCAGGATGAGTGCATGAAGAAAAAGAGTTGTTGTCCCACAGATTTGATGATTATTTTTAAGAGAGCATTTTCACCTAATACAGCTTTGAAAACTTTGCCGCTCGATTTAGCTCTATTGCTTAACAAATGTTCAGAGTTGCTTACTTCGCAATTGCCAATGAGAGAGGATCCTTCGACATTCGTTCCTAAAGTGGAAATTCCAGCTGATGCCGTAGCAGGCCCACCAGCTACCACTATTGAAGCTCATTATGTTTCGCAATTTGTTCATGTCCCGTTCTCTAGACAGGAAGTGAATACTATTAGACAGTCAATTCCAGATATTAGGAAAAATCCAACAGGGTTTTATAAAGAAATAGAACCTGTCTTGCATTCATCAGTTTTCACTCTGCGTGATATAGACTTGTTGTTCCCTGTGATCCTACCTGCTGATTTATGGAAACAGATTAGAACTGTAGATGATCAGGCAGGACTGGGTGACACATGGGTTAACTTGGTATGGTTATATGGAGAAAGGAAAGCTGGTGAGAGACCGCCACAGGTGATACTGACACTGCCAGAAAGAATAGTAACTAAATGAAAGACTCTAGTTCCAGTGAGAAGGATAGTTTGGGACAAGCTTACTGCCTGTACTCAGGGGAAATCTGAAGGTGCTACCAATTTTTTTAATCGGTTCAAACAAGTATTTTCAGATTTTAGCGGTCAGGATTTAAGTACTGAGTCAGGGAAAAGGTTGTTTGTGGACAAATTTGTGAGTGGATTGTTGCCTGATATCCAATCACAAATTATGACTTCCAAAAGCACCTGGCAAGCTAAATCACAGTTCGAACTATTGCATATGGCTCATTATCACGAAAATAGAGTCAATAGTGAAAAAGAAAGGATAGAAAAGAAGAAGGGAGACTTGAAAAACAAAGTATTGTTGCAACAGATAGAGGAACCAGAGGTGGAAGTACACAGTTTAGAGGTCAGTTTGCTCTGCAAAGTAATGCACAGATGGGCCCTGTACACATGAACCAATGTGCTTATTGCAGACAAGGTCATTGGCGAGCACAATGCCCGATCCTTCAGCAGAGATCGAATAGCACATATGGTACCATGGGTAGGCGATCCAGAGGCCACCCTGGGGTAGGGGATCATGGTAGAAGTCAGTTTGCTCAGAATCCACAGTCATTCTCACAAGATAGTCAGCAACATAGTGTCGATAATAGGAATATTTTTTATAATCCTTCGACTGCCTATCTTTCTGAGGATCTCATATTCGATGATATATTGTTCCGTTAGGATAGCCTGAAGCAGATTCTGGAACTGGTGACTATTCCCGTCGATCTGAAAGGACCCTACATAGAAATGAAGGTGGGGAACAGGAAGCATCTATTTTTGATACATACAGGAGCACAGAAGTGTTCCATAGATCATTCACGAGTTCCAGATATTCCACTGTCAGGGCAGAATAACATTTCTTTAGGGTTTTCTGGCACGCCAGTGGTTAATCCAGTTTCTCAGCCGGTATCAATTTCACTGGGGCCATTCACGGATCACTGTCCATTTCTTCTAACAATGAATTTTGGCGAGAATTTTGTGGGGTTGAATCTGTTGAAAGAATTAAATGTGGTAATTCATTTTTCTCTGGATGGAGTACATTAGATGATTTCACCTCAGCAATCTTCTGCTTTGCAATTTCTGATTAGGCCTTTACCGACGGAATTGGATAAAGTTCTGGCATGTTTATGGGCAGTTGATGACAACGATGTTGGTATTTTGCAAATTGAACCTGTTAAAATTGTTTTGAAACCACGTGTTAAATTGCCACCTATTCCACAATATAAGATTTCAGTTGATTGTGAGCAAGCTTTAAAAAGTATAGTTTCTGATTTTGTACATTGACGAGTGACTGAGGAAATTGCGGGAAGTTTGTGCAATAGCCAGATTTTACCAGTGTACAAGAAAGGGGATAATGCGATTCCTTTCCGTTTTATTATTGATTTACGTGCTATCAATAAGATTGTTGCTCCACAATTTCCAATTGTGCCTGATGTGAGCACAATATTAACAATGATTCCAGTTTCTGCTACTCATTTCAGTGTTGTGGATCTTAAGAATGCCTTCTTTAGCATTCCTGTACAGGTTGACATGTTCACAGTAGATATGTGTTCGCGTTCACCCTAAGGGGATCCTCGTTTACATTCACTCGTGTGCCATAAGGGTACACTCAGAGTCCAAGTATTTACCGTAGAGCTTTGAAGGTGCAGCTCGATAGACTTGAGTTGCCTCCCACTTGTACATCGTTGAAGTATGTTGACAATCTTCTTTTAGCTGCAGACTTTGAAGGTGCTTGCAAGGAGGGCACTGTGTTGCTACTTATTCATCTAGCAGAACATGGGCATAAGACTTCATTGAAAAAGTTTCAATATTGTCGACAGGAACTATCCCCTGTCAAAGGAATGGATAAAAAGCATCTCTAAAATGTCTGTCTCAAATACACAGAAAGAGGTCAGAGCCTTGATAGGCATGGCTTCCTACTGTAGACAGTGGATCCCTAACTTCTCATTAATGATAAAACCAATTTTGGCATTGACAAAGAAGGGCATTTCTTTTCCATTACCATGGAACTTGGATTGCCATAAAGCTTTTGATCTGCTCAAGGCTGCGTTGTGTTCAGCACCAGTTTTGGGCACACCAAATTATGACAGGGCCTTGTATTGCATGTGCATGAATGTGATGGATACATGTGTGCTTATTTTTCCTCCACACTTGACCCTGTTGCATGCGCTTTGCTGAGATGTCTGAGAGCTGTTGCTGCTGCTGCTGCATCTGTAAAACAAAGTGAGGGTATGGTTTTAGGTCACTCTTTAACTGTGATGGTAGCCCATTCTGTAGATGTTCTATTGAACAGTACGCACACGCAACAACATCAGTACGATTAACAAGATACGAGCTGATTCTATTTGCACCGCATATCCAAATTAAGAGATGTTGCGCATTAAATCCGGCCAAACTATTGCCTCTTCCGCAAGAAATTGCTTGAAGTGACGCAATGTCACATGACTGCATCTATACCACAGAGCAAAAAACCAAAGGCAGAATTGATTTAAATGACACACCATTGAAAGATCCACAAGGGGAAATTTTTGCGATGGCTCCTGCTTCAAACATCCGGATGGTACATCCACTGCTGCTTATGCCATCACTACATTAAGCACTATTGTGGAAACCAAAAGAATTTTGTATAACTCTCTGCATGCCGCAGATTTTATCGCACTGACTCGGGCTTGTGAACTTTCTGAAGGGCTTAGAGTAAATATTTTTACAGACAGCCTGTATGCTTTTGGGGTGGTTCCCAACTTTGGTAGATTAAAGGCAGAGAGAGGTTTCTTGACCTCACACGGAACTAAGATTCAACATGGTACCTTGATAGTTCTGCTACTCTCAGCACATGCACTTCCTGCTCAACTAGCAATAATTAAGTGCACGACACACCAGAAAGTAACAGATGATGTGGGGAGAGGAAACGCTTTTGCTGACAGGATAGCGAAACCGACTGTCACTGATTTATGTTCTGAAATGTATGTAACAAAAGAAGCCACCAATAGATTTGTAATAGATGAAGGAATTGATTCTATAAAAAAACATTCAAGCTGATGCCACTCCAGAAGATCCAATATTTGGAGATTGCCTAAGCCCAAGCGAATAAAAGACGTGGAGCATTTGCTCCTTTCTGAATACTGTGACCAGTTAACTCAAAGTTCCTCATCGCAATCACGTTCTGACTGACACAAAGGGTGTCTCAGAAACCCTTCCAGAGCCCGTGGGGCCTGGGGAGATTGCTGCTTTGCCTTTAAATTCTTCTTCGGATCCTTCTGCATCATTGAGCAATCTGGCATCTGTTTCACCACTTCCATCAGGAAGCAACAACGCTTTGTTCACAGATAACGCCATACCTGGAGTCTTAAGGTACAATCTGCATCCGCAGCACTAGACTTACAGCATAGCATCGGCTGTGCCCACAAGAATCTACAATTGAGCTACCTACGGCAAAGTGCTCCAAGCAAGATAGGCCACGTGGTCAGGGGGCCACCGACGGATGAACTAAAAGAGCCTGACGGAGAGTCTTCTAAATGGACTCTGAGAAACAATGCCTTTTTCTAATTCTACTTGTACGGAACAAGCTATTGGTTGTGTGGCTGACAAAGAATCTGATCATCAAAGATCATGGTCCTTGAGGACTCATTGTTTTCTTGTTATAATGTCAATCGGTCTGACAGTTGTATTTTCTCTAGGGTTGTGGTATTTAGAGGGGGTGCATCCACTTGAGACTTTGTTAACTACTGAAATTGTTCCCACTATGTCTTCACCTTTTGTGTATTTGCACACTCTACCTCCTAGAGATTCCCAACAAAGACAGAGTTATCACAATAACACTCTCCTTTTAATCATGAATGACACCCATGCGATTTTAAATAGAACAAATTGCTGGATATGTTCACATTTGTCACAGCACGGGGAAAAAGGGATGGGCTGGAATATTCATCCTCTTTCTTTGAATACTGCAGGCTATGCCTCACTGAGGGCATTATTCTTTGGTCGTTGGAAAGACAGTGGCCCTCATTAAGAGTTCGGCCGGTAGCCATGGCGCTATTGGCGGCATGGATGCCGCCGAAATCGCATCCGTGTCCGGGTCCTCGTAATGAGGACTTACCGGGCCATTCCGAATTCGGATGGCCCGGTAATTCCTCCCTCAAGGACCCGGACACGGTCCTTCCCCATTCCCATTTCAGCTCCCATAGGGCTGAATGGGAATGGGAGAGGGAGCAAACAACTGGCCATAACGAGATGGCCCGTTGTTTGCTCCCTCTTCCCCTCGCGGGACCCGGTAAGCACGCCTGGTTTTCCCTGTAATGTGGCGGAACGGGTTAAACGGTGCCATCACCTTTTACGGCGCCGTTTAACCCGCTCCGCCAGGGTCGTAATGAGGCCCAGTATTTCTGGGAACTTTGATGGGACTAAACTGAACGAATTCGAAAAACGAGTTCTGACACCTTTGGGATGTTCCCTTTTTGCGAATAGGAGGAAACTCAATGTTGCTTCTATTAGGCCTTCCGATAGACTTTCTAGACCTTTCCAATCGCTAATTTCTTTCAAGATGGCTCCCGTATGCACCGGGATGCCATGCCTCCTTCCTACACTATCAATCGTAGCCCCAACTCTGTTTCCTTCTGTATACAAAAGGATGGTTCTCAGCCAATGGGTACATTCGAGGGTTGTACCAACATTGCAAACCTAACTAGTGAGGACAAACCTTTGTATGTAGGTGATCCCGTTTATTTGTCTGTGGCAATGAAGCTTAGCCTTGGGTACCTAGAGATTGGCAGGGTACTTATTATTTGGGTATCTTGTTACCAGGGGTATATGTGGCCAGCAGCTCTGAGGTCTCTAGGGCTTGTCCAAGGCGGGACGAGAACAGTGATGCTCCTTCGCAGGCTATGGGTGATGTAGCAAAATCCTTTGTGCCATTTTGGGGACAGATAATGAGCTCTGAGGATTTTAGGAGACTAGCAAGAGTATTGGAGAAAACCATCAACAGAACCACCGATATACTATACAACATGACGCTGGAACAAAAAGTGATCACTTTAGTGGCCTTTCAGAATAGGATGGTGATAGACGTCATCCTAGCCGAGCGTGGTGGGGTATGTAAATTGGTGTGATCTGCTTGCTGCGTTTTCATTCCTGACTCCTCCCCTACTATATTCAAGGCAATACAAAATCTGCATACCTTGAGTACGGAAGTACATGTCCCCGAAGGAAACTGGGATCTTAGTGCTTGGTTTTGGAACTTTCTACGTTCATGGAGCTGGAATTCCTTTGCAGTCATAGTGGTAATTCTTGGTGTCCTATTATTCTGTTGTTGTTGTATACAATGTCTTCCTTTCATATGTTTGATGATAGGAGGATGTTGTGCACAAACTTTAGGTACATTAGGACCAAAGGTACATGCACCTGAGAAAACTGTTAACACTTTTGTAATGAAAGATATCACTGTCAAGGAACTCATGGCTATTGATATTTCTGAAGAATGTGATTCAGGATGTACAGACATTGAGACGTGGGGTTAAGTAAAGTGAATGTTTGAGTAATGCTCTTGGCTCAGGCCAAAAGGGGGGTTTGTTAAAACATAATCACATAATACCGCCTTGTTATGAATATTGACCTAAGCCCATTCGCATTACATAGAAAAACGCATTCGTAATGTTTCGACTATCGATCGATGTCACCGCCATTTTAAGAATCATCTGCCATTTTGATTTCAACTCTTGTTTCTTTGTTCTAAAATGGTGGACTGTGTTTTCAACTTGCAGTCAAGCCGAACGACTATTTGACCAATGTAAAGAAACCTTGTAACTCAAATGAACTGCCATCCAAGTGTTGTCTGCACTCACAAGCCTCATCCTCATATAAACAATGAGACAATGGAAAACAAACTCAGATTGTGTGTTCTGGCTGAACTGCATTGTAGCGATTCTTGGGACAAGACCTACCGTGGATCAAAGAATCAACAGCATCATTGTAACTTCATGGGCATGCAAACTTGTTTAATCCGTTGTACAATATTGTAATGTTTGTCATATGAACTGGGCATGAACTCTAGCCAGTAACTCATTAGCTTGGAGAGAGGCTGAAAAAATGTTTCAAAAACGGTAAAAATATATCTGTGTTTAGATGTCCAGCACTCTCACTCCTCACTGTGTCTGCTGGTACACACTGCGAGGTGATGGGAGACAGATACATATCTGTTTAGCTTTAAAACAGTACAGTAATAAAAGATACTTGTATCTTTTAAACCCATGATTGGTGTATTTCATTTGTGGTACTAAGCCTCGATATTTCTTTGGTCTTTCAGGGTGAGCCGCTAAAGTTGTGTTCATTTCACGCTGGGGCACGACTCATAACAGAAACCACAGAAAGACAGCCACTCAAAAATATAAAAATTGGCTGAAAGTGCATAAGTACTTGATGATGCAAGAAGACGCAGAGCTAATGCTGGGAAAGCTAAGGAACAAAAACTCAGCCGAATTTTGGAGATTGATGAACAACATGCAGGCACCTCAGGCTGCTTTACAACGTAACCTGGTATCAGAGGCTGACTGGATTTCGCATTATACTGATCTATACATCAGAACCAAAAGACACCAAACCGCCTTAGAGATTGTACTTCCACGTTGGGAGCTTACCTTTGCAAAGGAAGACATCTTGAGTGTAATCAGCAAGTTAAGTGTTTTAAGAGCTCCTGGTCCGGACAGGCTAACAAACTACACGATCAAGCAAAACACTGAAGAATGGGCCGAAATTTGTTTGACTTTATTCAAAAGGATTACCAATCAATGCTGCACGCCACAATCCTGGAAAAGCATGTGATCGTGTCAACTCTTTTAAAGATGGCAACAGGGCTAATCCCAAAGACTATAGACCGATATCCCTGTTAGGCGCACTAGGCAAAGTGTATGCAGCCCTCTTGCAATGAAAACTTGTCGAATGGGCAACGAAATTCAATCACGTTGTCCTCAGACAAGCCGGTTTTGCTTAAAATGGAGGCCTTGAGAACAAAGCAAGAGTCTATCTCACGCTAATCAACTTTTCATGTGCATTTGACAGCATTGATTGCAACAAACTCTGGGCCAAATTGAAGAACTGGGGCTGCCCGACAAGTTTGTTAGCAGCAATTTGTGAGTTACATATGAACATCAGGATCCGTCTGGACCAGAGTGGAACTCTCTCGATAAAAATCAACACCTTTCGGGGCATGAAGCAAGGTTGCCCATTGGCTTCTGCAATATTTGGCCTTTTTCTTTCTGATATTGGAGAATCTATAGAAGGAGTCCACGCGTTTCTACCAAAGCTTAATAGGACGCATTTAAGTTGGCTATTGTATGCCGACGATTTGATTTTGTTATATGTTAATCCAATCGGATTGCAAAGAAAATTGGAAGCAGTAGAACGGTATGTGTGAAATAATGGTCTACAAATAAACACACAAAAATGCGAAATCCTGTTATTCCACAACCTTAAATAAGCAGGCAAAGCCAATGCCAAAAAATGTCACTGGGGTAAGAAACCCTGAAAATTGCGGCTAGTGCAAGATACCTAGGAATGCAAATAAGTGTGAGTATCTGTGACGCCCCTGGGTTTTAGTTGTAAAAAACAAATGCAGACAACAAGCACTCGTTCTACATAAAAAATATGGGAAATTTTCCTTAAGGCCGGTAATCAATTTCTATCAACAGAAAGTGGTTCCTGCGCTCATTTATGGAGCAGAAAATGCATTTGGATGTTCATACGAAATATGGTCAATGTAAGAAAACATGTTTTGTATTAAAGTACTGCAATTGCCAAAAGGCTAATCTGGCAAAAATAAAAATGGCTAATTGACTGGATTAGAACTGGAATGCAGAGGAGTAGTTCTAGACTCATGAAAGACTCTCCTGCCGAGGCAAACGGCTTCAACAAATTACAACGATATGTGGAGCTCTTTCCTGACTAAAATCTGAGACGACTGTATATGCGATTTCGCCTCAATGCATTTCAAATGAAAGAGCGACTTCGAGTCTGGACTAAACATTTGGACTAAAGTCCGGCCTGCAGATTCTGTGCAAATGACGATGAAACAATGCCACATCTAACCTTGTTTTGTCAGAAAATAGGGTCTCTAAGAACTAGGCACTTGGGTTGCTTTTTTTCTAAACAAAGAACTTTAAGCGCAGATGACTGGTGACAGAAAATGTTCGATGGTGTCGGCACAAAGCTGATTTTTGCTTTGTCTTACTTTTGGAACGATTTGGAGAAACTACTGGCAGCAAATAGTTGTGACACAACTTGATGTCGAAAGGTACATAGGACACAATGATGTCTCCAGAATTTTAGGAAGATAGTGAGATTGATCATAAGAGTATGCTTACTCTTTGGAGTATTTTAAAGGTTTGAATAAGCCAATAAAAAATAAAAACAAAACACATTTCTCCCATCTTAAGGGACTTTGTTAGGGAAGATTTCCCTTAGGTGCAATTTTCGGCATAGGTCTATTTGACCGCAAAAAATGTACCTTTTCCAATTTGACTAAATTTATTTTGTTCATTTTTTGTTAGAAAGTGCGGGGAGAGAGCCCCCGCTTCACCACAACCCCCAACTTAACCTCTACCCCACACATATATTTAATTTAAATTGACTGAAATTCCCCCCAAAATTGAACTAAAAAATGTGGTCAAATTGTGAAGGTCAATTTGGTTTGCAATCAAGTATGCTAATACCAAATTATTCACCCATTTATGGACCGCCCCAAACTTTTTGCTTTTGTTTGGTTTACCTAACCTGACTTTTCCCAGTGGAGCACGGCTTTCAGCTGCACTCCTGTGGACTTTTGCTCATTTGTTATGGGAGAACTGACACATCCTTCAGGCTGTCAGTACAGGGAAACTGTTTGCCTTAGTCTTTGACTATGTTGGTAACTATGTCTTGGTAACTTTTTATCTATGTGCCAGGTACCTTACAGTACCGTGCATAGGGGTCTTTTATGTTTTATGGCCCTAGCCACCCTCCAAGGATATTTTGTTGTTTGTACAAGAGTGCCTAGGACGAACTGGTGACAGCAGTTTACTTTTAATGTATATTTACTTCTTTTTGATGGACCATACCGCGTTTACCGTGTCTGGGCAAAGACTGTGGCCAGTGCTGAAAATGGCTGTGCCCCAAAGTCTTTTGTTCTTTCCTTTGGCTGTTTTGTCCCTTTGCCTTCACACAGGTTGAGAGACCAGGGTATTCCTTATTTGGGCATGCAGTTTCCCACGAAAAACCTACATCTTTCGCAGGCTCCTGCATGTAACATGTACTAGTGCTCAGGAAGAGGGTTGGGAGTATCTGGTCCCAATCCACACTACTGGTGCCAGCATGTCTAGTAGGCCTGAATGACTGGTACCATCATGGGCCATGATTGGCCCAGGCCTGGCGTGCATGCAAGAGAGCAGATCTTCCATTGGTTGGTTGATCCAGATTTGAGCGCAAAATGAATCTTGGATTAGAGAAGGGGCTTGACATCCATTCCAGGTCGATTAACTGAAGTTCACACTGAACTACAGAAGGAGCCAAGTATCCTGAAATGAAAGAGCAGACCCGTGGAACCACCAGAGATGTGCTGGAAGGTACACTGACCCCACTGTTGTCCTGCCACACCACTGCTTTTGTATTGATCACAGAAGTCCTGCAAGGATGCTTCGACCCTTTGGAGTAGTGGTTCCAACTACTCTCAGCACCTCCTGCTTACCCTCAAAAAGAGCTTCTTAGGAAGTGTTCCTGGGACATCCAGTGAAGTGACCAGCTCGAACCCAGGATATCAGATAGGAGCGCCACCATCCAAGAGACTCAAGACTTTGGGAATCGCTTTCTTGTGGTCCTGGGCTCTCTTCCGCCAAGGCTTGTTGTCCTAGCTCCTCTAGGTTGCAATTTATGAGAATGCACCATGCCATGAGAATTTGCGGTCCCTACATCATCCTGCTGTGGTGATGGTCATTGTAGGAACCCTGCATACCTGCCCCCCTAGGCCTTGAGAGGTGCTGCACTAGAACTGTCTTTCTTTCTTCTTCTAGAGTTGAGAAAAGGCTACTGTCTAGCCATGGATGATCGTTCCATCCCGCAGCTGCTGAAAGCCAAAGTGATGGGTAACTGCAAGCGTTAAAACTACAAGTGACCTGGACTAGACTGGCAAAGGTTTGTCCAGACTATGGGCCTCATTATGACCCAGGCGCTAAGTGTTTAACGGCGCCGTAAAAGGCTGCGGCGCCGTTAAACACTTAGCGCCTAATTACGAGGTCCCTTTGCGGGACCCGACCTTAACGGCTGGTTTTACCAGCCGTTAAGTAGGGACCCGCAAAGGGACCTTGGTGCTAATTACGGTACCGCAATTTGCGGTACCGTAATTAGCGCCTTCCCCATTCCCATTGAGCCCTATGGGACAAAAATGGGAATGGGTAAGGGCCATGGCGTCATGGGGAATTACCGCCCCACCAACCTCGGAATGGGGTGGTAATTCCCCATTCCGCCATGGCAGACTCCGGCATGGATCATGGTGCTAACAGCACCATGGTTTAGCGCCGGAGTCCTAATGAGGCCCTATGTCGAGGGTCGGTGAGTACTTGCATCACTTACCGGTGGCCCCTGGCACAGGCAATTGTTTTTATGCACGAGAATCCTTGAAAAGATACTCACATTAGCAGGGCTAGCCTGCACTCCCTTACCTATTAACGAAATATGACAGTCACTCTACCTGCAAGAATAGACCCTGCTTGAATAATAGGGCTTTTTTCTTCATCGCCTCAAGCCCCTTCCTGAACTGCTACAGCTCCCTGAAGTTGATCAACTTTCACTCTTACGCAGGACAGCACCTTGTTAATGCACTGCTGTACTTTTGAGCACATGGATCCACACTTCATAGGGATGGACTGCATAAGCTAGAGATTATCTTCGAAGAACTGCCTAATGCAATATCTGGGTTAATCTTACCTCTTCTTTTGTAGGTTGTGGTTATTTTCTCAACCTTATCCACATTTGGCGAAACGCATTTATATATATGGCAAATAGTGTAAGGCATGTGTGGTAACTGTTTTATTCTTACTGTGGTTTATTCGTGTTTAGTCATAATGGCTTATAATACATGTATTTTTGATATACACTTGTGTAAGACTAATCTGTGGAGTTTTACTGTGTGTGCTCATTATGGGATTCCGATCACTCTCACGCATGTAACGGTTTTATAGCACGGCACACTCCAGCCAGGGACTCCTTCACTGACAATGGGCCTCATTAGGACCCTGGCGGAGAGGGTGTTACGCCAGCGTAGTGCATGGCGTACCTCTCCGCCATACTACGAGTTCCCGTAGCGCCATGGCGGCCTTTTCCGCCTGGTTTTACCAGGCGGAGAAATCCATGGCGCTACGGGACCTCGTTGTTAATTACGCCACCGTATTTTACGGTGGCGTAATTAACTCCTTCCCCACTCCCATTATACCCTATGGGGCAAAAATGGGAATGGGGAAGGGCAGAATGGGGATTGGGGATTTACCGCTCCGCCGAGGTCGGAATGGGGCGGTAAATCCGCCAACCCCCATGGCGCTATCGGCGGCTTTCCGCCATGCTTCGCGGTGCATTTAGCACCGCGAAGTCCGCCTGGGTCCTAATGAGGCCCAATGAATGTGGCACACAATAAAAACACTTTTATTCTTTATTCAACCACAGGTTATTTATTTGAGTAGGCACTCAACCTGTCTCACACCAACCTTAACAAACACCCCATGTCTCAATAGACCAGGAATCAGGCTGGTGTGTAAAAATATAATTTGTATTTTATTATATTTTATATAGCACTTTTTACCAAAGCGCTTCACAGAGAACAGTCAGCAGAACATTAAAATCAGCAATAGAAGGTGGTGTTCAAAAATCAACCAGTAACAATCAAACACATGACTGATGTAAATGAGTTTTTAAGGAACAGCGAAATAGAGAATAGGAGGTAATGGAGCAGAGAGATAGGGGAAGGAGGTTCCAGTGAAGGGAAGCAAGAAGTTGGAAAGATCGAAAGTGGGATTGCGCACAGGGGGCACGAGGATCATTAACTCAGAAAAGGCCAGCGTAACGGAGAGGCCGAGTGGATGAATAGAATGAAAGAAGAGAGTTAAGATACTCAGGGGCAAGACCATGGAGAGATTTGAACACTAGTCAGAGGTAATTGTGTTTGAGCTGAGACTGAAAAGAAAGCCATCCAAGAGAGTCAAGAGAAGAGGCAATTGAGTCTTGGTAAGAAAGCAGACAAAGTGAGTGAATGGAAGAGTGATAGTTTGATTTAAGAGGGGCAAGAGGAGAACAGGGAAGACCAAAGAATCGAACAGAGCAGTAGAAGACTTGAGAACAGACTAATGAGGAGACCAGAAGCTTAGCGGCATGAAAAGGAAGAAAAAGGTGAATTTTACGTATGTTGTAGAGCTGGAAACGACAGGCACGTGAGGTGAGAGAGATATGATGGGAAAAGGAGAGATTAGAGTTGAAGTAAAGACCAAGATTGCAAGCAGTGAGGGGGATAGAGAGATTAGAGGGAGGAAAGGGGATAGAGGGAGAAGAAGACGGGGATGGAAGAACATTAGCGGGAAAGAAATGCAAACATCAAGCAAAATCAAGTAATTGGGCAGCCGCCACCAAGGTTGTGGCAATACAAATGCAACAATACCTACAACACAGTTAATTCAAAATCCTAACACAATATACAGAAACCTTTAATAGCAAGCAAAAGAGAAATCGTTTTAAAAAGCAACAGATGGCATTCAGATTTAACACTCACCCTGCAACACTCACCCCCAAACTTCTGCTAACTAAACTCTTTCTGTATGGAAGGCAGTGGCAAGGAGCCAGTATGAAGAGGGAAAAATCAAATTTAAGATTCAGCCCACATCCCCAAGATGGGAGGCGAGAAAAGAAAATGAAAACCTTTTTTAGCAGCAAAATGGCATAATCGGATTTCACTTGTTACTCGCACAGCTGTTTGCAACCATGGTGGGACAGCTATGAGAGAATTTAATGCTGTTACACATTGAGATATAAGGAAGCATTCAGACTACTAAGCAGGGCACCAAGACAATGTGAACATAAGGTAAGCAAGCCAATTTGGGAAAAGAAAACAAATTCACAAGAAAACACACACAGCAGAATGGAAATTCGTTTCTGCACAGGACTTGGGATAACAGGCAGCCAGGGAAAGGGCTTTGCTGTCAAAATTGTAAATCGGTTTTCAGGAGAAGAAACAGAGGCACATAATAGGATTCTGACAGAAAGGGATTACTCTGAATGGGATTAGAGTTTGGGTTTTTCTATGGGACAAATGCACAGTAGAAATTCGGAATTGGTAAGAAAGCACACAAAACACTGGCAACTTCGGTTTTTGTTAGACAAAGGCTAGTTTTGTTGAGACTATGGGCCTCATTACACGGTAGGCAGTAAGGGTTTACCGGTATCGGTATTTTACCGGTACCGGTAAACCCTTACCGCCTTACTACGAGGTCCCTTTGCGGGTTGGTACATTAACACCTGCTTTTAGCAGGCGTTAAAAAGCGAACCCGCAAAGGGACCGGGGTGCTAATTACGGTACCGCAATTTGCGGTACCGTAATTAGTGCCTTCCCCATTCCCATTATGCCCTATGGGGCAAAAATGGGAATGGGGTAGGGCAATGGAGGAAGGAGGAATTACCGCCTTCCCAACCTTGGAATATTGCGGTAATTCACCTTTCCTCCAAGGCGGTACCAGTAAATTACCGGCATGAACCATGGCGCTAATAGCGCCATGGTTTACCGCCTACCGTGTAATGAGGCCCTATATATTACTGGCTATAATCATTAAAAAAAGGCACTTGACATGAGGTGCTTGATTTCAAACTGCAACCAACTCACCATAAATCTCTTTATAGGGGAATTAATTGATTTACTTGCAAATAATGCTCGGGATTTATAGGGCCTCATTACGACCCAGGCGGTAAGTTACCGCCTGGGTCGTACCCTTACCACCATGGTGTAAACTATGTTTACACCATGGTGGATGGCGGATTTACCACCCCATTCCAAGGTGAGTGGGGCGGTAAATCCCCATTTCCCATTTACCCTTCCCCATTCCCATTTTTGCCCCATAGGGCATAATGGGAGTGGGGAAGGCGCTAATTACGCCACCGTAAATTACGGTGGCGTAATTAGCACCATGGTCCCTTAGCGCCATGGATTTTAACGCCTGCAAAAAGCAGGCGTTAAACTCACCATGGCGCAAAGGGACCTCGGAATCAGGCGTTAAGGGTCGGCGCCGTTTACGGCGCCGTTAACCCCTTAACGCCTGACTCGTAATGAGGCCCATAGGGCCTCATTACCCGGTAGGTGGTGAGCCATGGCGCTATCAGCGCCATGGCTCATGCCGGTAATATACCGGCACCGCCTTGGCGTAAAGGGGATTTACCGCCCCATTCCAAGGTTGGAGGGGCGGTAAATCCCCTTTCCGCCATTGCCCTTCCCCATTCCCATTTCTGCCCCATAGGGCTCTATGGGAATGGGGAAGGCGCTAATTACGGCACCGCAATTTTGCGGTGCCGTAATTAGCTCCGAGGTCCCTTACCGGGTTGGATTTTAACGCCTGCAAAAAGCAGGCGTTAAATCCCCCAACCCGCAAAGGTACCTTGTAGTAAGGTGGTAAGTATTTACCGGTACCGGTATTTTACCAGTACCAGGAAATCCTTACCGGCATCCGTGTAATGAGGCCCATAGACTTTTAAAAGATTTATGAAAAGGGATGCACTAACATACACAGGTTAATAAACATTTGTCTACGGAAAGGTGAACAGATTATACTGGCAATTTTGGACTTTGATGTGATTCCAATGGGATGTAAGGGTCACACGAGTGGAATATGCAGTTTTGGGAACTGGGGTTAGGTGCTACTTAAGCTTCAGTTTGGGATTCAGGAAAGCCAACAAGGTCTCTGGACAGTTAGGTCAAGGGATCTGGTCACTCTTGATGGCTAGGCCAAGGGATCTGGCCACCGGGACAGCTGGGCCAAGGGATCTGGTCACTGGGCTCATCTGGATGGGATGCTGGACAGCTAGGCATGGTCTGGTCACCACACTCTCTAGTATGGGATCACCTGTCTCCTCGCCTTTCTCCCTGGATTCTTGGGTGTGCCTGGATCTGGATGAATGGATGGATCTGCCGGGATGAATGGATCGGGTTTCCTGGATCTTTAATGGATTTTGATTCTTGAGTGAGTGCGTGATTGTCTCTCTGTCTCCCCCTTATATAGCCAAAGTGACATCATTGAATTTACAACCTGTGGGGAAGTACCCTGGAATTATTCCTCTCCTGGAATAGGACCGCCTACCAGTCCTCTCCCCTCCTCCTGCATCAACTGGTTCATGGGAAATGATATTTTTTATGTGTTTGCATTTATGACCTTTCTTTGTCTCTCCAGCCTGCTTTTTACCAGAAATTAGTTATAGATCAAAACTTCAAACTTATACTAGCCGCCACCATGAGAAGTAGATATGGGGATTCACTAGGTCACAGGGAATTGGACAATCAAATAGCCAACTCTGTGCGTGGTCGCATTGCCCTTTGGCATATTTTTTCCCATTTTTATGAAATGCATAATATTTAAAATTCTGCAATGACTACACATCCCAAAAACAACTCACATCATCCCACCAAGTTTCATATTTGTCCCATTTATAATTCACTACAAAATGTGTCTCTCATGGCCATTTCAGTTCACCAAGTGCTAGAAACATGTACTTGGTCTCTTTACATTTGTCCAAAAATCGAATGGAAAACTGGTATAATACAAAATTATTACTTATTCAGGGTTCTGGGAACATTTCTTAAGGTACTACAGTCCTTTAATGTCAATGGGGTGGATTTGTCATATGTGTGGGCGGTGCTGCAGACCCCCACAGCAAACTGTCCCTGCCAGGCTTGGCTTACAACAAAGGACTTTTATAATGCCCTTTGAAGTTTGACAGTTCCTCCTTCAGAGTGGGTGCTGGAGGAAATCACACCTCTCGGTCATGAACCAGCCCTACTGGCTTCCATAGTTCCTTCTTCCAGGCCTGCCTGCTAGTCTAGCAAGGCTGTGAATCCTCACAATCTCTGCCTTTTCATATGTCATTGTGGGCCGGTTCACTTATGGATGTGACTTTGCAGTGGGAGGTAAGGTTGGTCGTTGAATTTAGTGTCTGTGCAAAAAACCCAGTTTTACTGGTTTCTGAGTCTTTTCTAAGTAACCAAGGCTTGTGGGGACAAATATAATGTACATTATATAGCAAAACCCCCACCCACATATTCAATCACATTTCTGTGTGAACAAAAGATGGTATTTGACATTTTACTTTTAAACAACATGTTCCTTATTCTCAAAAGAGCAGATTCACACATGTGTTAATTTCCTTTCATTTCAAGTTTACAAATGTGGTTTCTGCAGACCACAGAATGGTTTCAATTAATCTTCTGGAGGGTTTCGCAAATACTGTTGGTTTATGGACACAAAAGGATGCTGCACAGGATTTCTTTGATATTGACATGGAAAAAGAAACACCACCTTATTTCTTTCATTTACTGCAATTTGAATGCAATGGTTCAGCTAAAGGAAATAAAAGCTGTGTTGGGTGAAAAGCAGAACTCTTTGCCCCTCATGTGATTCCTCAGTAAACAATGCCGTTCTTGGGAGGTGTTGTCTAACTTTTTGGCAATCAGATGAAATATAGCATGCAGGGGTGTGTTTCAATGAAGTGCACAATAAGGTGGTGTTTTTTTTTTAAACTTTTCTTTATTGGCAAGAAGTAGCAGCCGGTACAGAGCAAATTAAGACGATGGGCCTCATTACACGGTAGGCGGTGGACCAAGGTGCTAAAAGCACCTTGGTCCATGCCGGTAAAATACCGGCACCGCCTTGGTGGAAAGGGGAATTACCGCCCTATTCCAAGGTTGGCGGGGCGGTAATTCCCCCTTCCACCATTGCCCTTCCCCATTGCCATTTTTGCCCCATAGGGCATAATGGGAATGGGGAAGGTGCTAATTTCGGTACCGCAAATTTGCGGTGCCGTAATTAGCACCAAGGTCCCTTAGTGGGTTGGTTTTTAACGCCTGCAGCGTTAAAGTACCAACCCGCTAAGGGACCTCGTTCTAAGGCGGTAAGGGTTAACGGTCACCGGTACCATTACCGGTGACCGTTAACCCTTACCGCCTTCCGTGTAATGAGCCCCAGTGACACACATTTCATGAATGATGCATGAATGATGAAGTATAAGTACTACAGAAGGTCAGATACAATCCCAACAGAGGTTCAATACATTAGAGGCGTGCATCACGTAGCGAGATCATGCCCCTGATCAGGAGAAGGAGGGGGTGATAGTAGCTCCAAGTCCACCTTACTGGTCAAGTAACTACAAAACTCTGTCCATATATGTTTAGGGCGCGCATTGCTAGGCAGCATGTTGACATAGTCTTCTTCACAGGATTGCGTCCAGGTGAGGGCCTTCAGCCACATCTCAAGGGTGGGGGGGGGGGGATCTGCGCTTCCAGCATTGCAGAATGCATTTCTTGGCCACAATCGCCGCCACATTCAAAAACTTAGCTACCCGTTTCGCTTCAGTCATCTCCCAGAGCCCAAACAGAAGAGACATGGGTTCAGGGTCTACGCAGAACCCAACAATTTCAGAGAGGGTTTCAAGTACTGCATTCCAGAACGGGGTCAATGCCCCACAGGACCAGAACATGTGTGCATGGTCCGCTTCGTTAGATCTGCATCTTTGGCAGGGGTGGGATTGATCCTGGGCAAATTTTCCAATCACATAAGGGGTGTAGTACAGGCGATTGAGTAGCTTGTATTGGATGCATCTAACTCTAGTATTAAGAGAAACCTTGCGAGTATGCATGCACATTTTTGGACCACATATCATCTGTGATGTCTAATCCCAGATCCCGGCTCCAGGCATCACGAACAGTGCGGGGGGGTTCACCAGCATGCTCCATCAGCATTCTATACAAGGAGGATACAATACCCCTACCATCAGCGGAATTGGCTATGTAACAGACCTCAGGGGACTCAGAGGGTTCGTTCGGGTATGAAGGCAACATGTCCTGAACCGCCGCCCGAATACGGAAGTATTGTAGCAGTGCCCAGGCCTCCATGTATCTGGGGGTGAGGCCAGGGAAAGACCAAAGGGGAAGCCATTTGTAGTACGGGGGGAGCCCGAACCAGGCGTTAGGAATCTGCTGCCACGCCTTAATAGTGGAGGCCACTGGGTCAGCAGGGGCCTGCGTTCGATATGAGTGAAACAGAATCAAGGACATGACATTCACCTCCTCGGTCGCTAGTATTTCAAGTTTAACATGCGGGGGAGGTTCCTGGCGGTGGTACCAATATGTAGCATGCTGGGCTTGGGCGGCTATCCAGTACCGGGTGAGGTCAGGTACACTGATGCCACCCCTCTCGTAAGGTAGGGTCATGTGCTGCCACTTCCTGCGCACGGCCCCTGAGTGCCAAAGAAAACGGGCACACTCCGAGTGCAGGTCCGCAAAGTTTGTTTCCCGGGCCAAAGAGGAACGTTAGCGAATACGTACAGAAGTTTAGGGACTATGATCATTTTTATTAGGGACAGTCTCCCTGATAGTGAGAGGGGGAGGTTTCGCCATCTTTCCATCTTGGTGTGAGCGTATTGTGCGTCAGCCCAATTGTTGTCAGACAATAGAGGGGATTTTGAGAGGGACACCTGGACCCCTAAGTACTTGATACCCTCGGGAGCCCATTTGAGAGGGAATTTGCATGCTGGCTGGGAGGTTGCAGGAGTAAGGGGAAAGATTTCTGATTTAGAGTAATTTATGGTGAAGCCTGAGAATGTGCCGATTTTGATAATTTCACGCATGATCGGGTTGAGGTGGACTGAGGGGTCTCTGATATATAAAAGCACATCATCGGCGTATAGTGATATAATTTCGGGAGTGTCCCGCAGGCGAATCCATTTACGACCGTGATTGTTTCGTACACTATCAGCCATGGACTCGATGGCCATAGAGAATAACAAGGGGAGAAGGGGCATCCCTGTCGTGTCCGCCTGTGGAGGAAGAAGGGAGCCGATAGACGAAAATTAACCAGGACTCTGGACACAGGATTAGTGTATAGCAGTTTAATGCAGGGCATCATATATGGGCCAACCCCCATCTTTTCCAGCACCGCCCACAGATATTGCCACTAGACCATGTCGAATGCTTTTTGGGCGTCTAATGTCACGGCCACAGCGTTGGCTTGGGGGTCAATTCTAGAGATGACGTTAAATAGCCGCCGGATGTTTAAGGCAGTGGAGCTGGCGGGAACAAATACGCTCTGGTCTGGGTGAATCAGATATTTCATGATAGTGAGGAACCAATTTGCTATGATTTTGGCGAAGATCTTGGTGTCGGTATTGATAAGGGATAGAGGTCTATAAGAGCCGCACTCATCCGGGGGCTTGCCTGGCTTAGGAAGCACGGTGATGACAGCCTCGCACAGGGACCGGGGGAGGGTGGAAAGGCGCAGCGACTCCTCCCAAACCTTGTGAAGGCGCGGAGCGAGGAGAACATGCTCCTGATAGAACACGGCGGACAGGCCATCAGGGCCGGGGGCTTTCCCCTTAGGGAGGGCCGAAATGACAGCGGTGATCTCTTCAAGGGTGAAGGGAGCATCTAGTTGTTCTTTAGTGGCCAGGGATACAAGGGGCATTGGGATGCGGTCAAGAAGGTCGTCCATCTCTTGCGGGCTGTGCTCTGGTTGCTGGGCATAGAGGGTTGCATTGAAATCTGCAAAGGTCTCAAGAATGGGCCGGTCGGACCAGTGTCGCACTCCGTCGTTGTCAATGATACTATTAATTCGAGCCCTACCTCCCTCGAGGCGGGCGAGAGTGCGGCCTGGTCTCTCTCCTTCACCATACTTTCGGGCCGCAGTGGGGCGGGCCAGGTATCTTATCTCGCTGTGGGCGAAGGACTCGAACAAGTCCAGTTCAGTTCTAATTTGTGCCAGAATGGACGGAGAGGTGGTGGCCGCATATTCGCGCTCCAGCACCCCAAGCCTGGACTCAGAACCGTGCAGAGAGTTTCTAATATCTTTCAGGACCCCAGCCTCCCTGGTTATGCACATGCCCCGGATGAAAACCTTAAAGGCCTCCCATCTCACCCCGTCCGTTGTGTCATGGCGTTTGTTGCTATCAAAAAACGAGGTGATATCTGCAAGGATGTCAGCCTTGAAGACTATATCGTGTAGTGCGTCAGGTTTGAACCTCCAGTTAGAATGCAGAGGGAGGGCCGGGTGCAGGGCGATGTCCAACGTGATCGGGGAGTGATCGGAGAGTGTGCGAGGGAGAATCTGTGAGGTGAGTGTTTTGCCCATGAGCCCCGCAGAGAGAAGGAAAAGGTCAATCCTGGAATGACTGTCGTGGCTGGAGGAGTAAAATGTGAACTCTTTTGACATTGGGTGGAGTGCACGCCAGGCGTCCACCAGTCCGGCAGTGAGCATGTGTGCATGGAGGCGGCGAGCGGCCCTAGACAATGTTCTGGGTGCAACACCGGATCTGTCCAGGTCGGAGTCCAGGATGAGATTCATGTCCCCCCCCCATATGATGGGAACCCCAACATAGCCCAGGAGGATGTCAAGGATGTGGTCGAAAAAATCGGGTGCATCTATGCATGGGGCGTATGTGTTGACCAGCAGGCATTCCGCATTGGCGAGGAAACAGTGTAGTATCACATATCTACCCTGGGCATCTATATGGCTGGTGTGAAGGGAGAATTCCAGGGACTTGTGAATCAAGGTGAGGACACCTCTGGATTGTGAGGAGAACGCGGTGTAATATTTGTTGGGGCCCTATGACGGGGCAAGAGAGGACGATAATTGTGCGAGGGCATGAGTTTCCTGTAAGAAAAGTATCTTGACCCGTGCCTCTGGACGTAGGCCATGACCCTGCGTGCCTTCGTGTAGTTACTGAGCCCTCTGATGTTCCAAGACATTAGCCTAATGGCCATTCCGTAGCAGTTTAGGGGGGATCCGAGTAATGCGTGTCATATATTGTCGTACAAGTGCCAGCCACTTGTGCAGTGACCAGATGTGTCATACCCAAAGCTACCACTGTCTCACCATTTTTGTTATTATAACATCCCCCATAACACCTCCCTCCTCCCTCTCTGCCACCCCCAACATAGCAGTGCCCAAGAACCCATCCAAAGTCTCATGGCTTTTGTGCCAAGCCCAACAGGGCTGGACCAATCCCCAAACCAAACAGGGGATCAGGCAGTGAACTAAACAAGCCAAACTCAGAGTTGCAACTGCAGCGGGGGAAGCTGCTGCCGTGAGCCCGATTAAGATAGTTGAACGGTGAAATACACCAAATGGCGTACAGCGGTGGTTAAGTTAAGTTTTAAGAGGAGACAACATAGTAGGGAACAGTGAGCCGGGGCAGTAGGAATAGAAGGTCCAAGTATAGGTGCCATATACCGTGTACCATACAGCTGTGACCCATGTTGTATTTCAAGTTTCCACAATGAGTTACGACAATAGGAGAATTCACAAAAGGGAAGATACATGAGATTACAAGCAAACTGCAAATAACAGGCGTGGTAATAGTACCACCATGATTCAAGTAACAGGTGCATGGCAGGCCGGCTCAATCCTCATCAACGGGGTCACCCCCAGGGCCTGGGACAGGAATATGGGCCTCAATAAATTTCACTGCCTCCTCAGGGACAGTGAAAAAGTACAGTTTATTGTGGTGGGTGAGCTTCAGCCTAGCAGGGAATAACATGGCATATTCCACCCCCCTCTCTCTGAGCATTTTTTTCACCCCATTGAATTGCCTGTGCTCCATTTGAACATTGACAGAGAAGTCCGGAAAAATGCGGATGATCTGGGACTCAAGTCTCAGTTCCCCTCTTTCTCGGGCAAGCCGTAGAATGTGTCTCTATCTCTGTAGCTGAGAACCTTTGCTATAATTGGTCTGGGGAAGTCGCCTGGCTTGGGCCGAGAGGCCAATGAGCGGTGGGCGCGCTCGATAGTAAAGAAGGGGGAGAGTTGGGGATCCCCTAGGAGGTCTCTCAGAAGGGCCTCGACTGCAAGTTCCATTTTGCCCTTGAGGGCTGTCTCAGGGACCCCAACGATGCGGATATTATTCCTGCGGGACCTGGATTCCAAATCGTCGCACTTCGCTTTGACCTGTTTCATATCTCGCACCAAGTCAGAGACCGTATTCTGGAGCAAGTGTACCTCATCCTCAGTGGCCCCAATCCTGGTCTCGGCCTCACCCAGCCTAGTACCATGCTGGTCCAATTTGGTGCGCAGGGAGGCTACATTGGCATTTATATCATCTAATTTTTTGTGAAATGACGCAAAGTTTTTGGCCGTAGTCTCCATGAGTGACGTAAGGTCCGGCTGAGGGGGGCATGAGGAAGCATCAGAGTCGTCTTGAAGGAGGGCAGCCCCAGCTTAGTCTTGCCTGGCTAGGGCTTTGGCAAACTTGTCCATTGCTCCAGCCTTGTTGGCCCCTCGTGCTTTGCCGGACATCTTCGGGGTCAGCTTGATAAGAGCAGAGAGTGTTTTCGTAGGAAGGCAACAATGGGGCCCAGGAGGATTAGAGAGGGACCAGGCCCGTAATCAGCGCCAGGACGGCAATTGCCTAGGAGGCAGAAGCACACCCGACTGGCGAATCCCGGGGCAGTAAGCCCAGACAGGGCAGTATGTTCCGGGGGGGACAGTATCCTGTGGCACCCACCTCTGAGCCAGGGGGGCCCAGGCAGAGGAGGCCGGTAGTGGAGGACAGCTTAGTCAGGGGGCGCAAAGTGCACCCAGGGTGAGGCGTGCAGGTGCAAAGACCAGGAAGAGGAGAGTAAAGGGCGCCCAGGGTGGCACCAACAACAAGAGAGTGGTCGCAGGGAAGGCTGGTATGCTTGGGGGTCGATTTCCTTCCCAAAGTGGAACAGTCACAGCCCAGGGATGAGGAAGAGCAGGCGGGCACAATGCGCAGCGACCAGTTCCCTCACCCTCCTCACCTTGATACCCTGCAGGCCGTAGAGTGTGTGTCCAACCGGGATGAAGCAGGCCTCAAACCCGCAGCAACGGGTCCAGGCGGAATCTGGCCTTTAATCTTCGGCCGGAGCCCGTAGCAGGGAGGCCCCGGCACAGCCCCCAACCCCAGCCATCGCTGGGGGCCAGCAAAGCAGGCGGCGGAACCTCGATGCAGCAGTGGTCAGATAGTGACTGTGCGGGGGCCACTCCAGCAGCCCCCGCCGTTTCCCGGAGCGTCTTCAGAGTGTCACCGCCACCCACGGGCAGGAGTGGACGGCGAGGCGGCCACACCGGCAGCCCACGGGCTCCGGCACAACCCCGCGGGGAGAGCGGGGTGCGGATGTCAGCTCCGCCGCAACAGGGAGGCTCCGGCGCCACCACACGCCGCAGCTGTCACAGGGGGCCAGTGGTATATGCAACGGAGTCGCGAAGCAGAAGTGTTTAGGTGTTGTCCGCGCAGGGGCCACTCCGGCAGCCCCCGCCGTATCACAGAGTATTTTCGCCCGCCGGGGGCCAGCACCATAGACACTGCCAAAGGCAGGAGCGGCCGGCGAGAAGCCGCGCCGGCAAGCCACGGGCTCCGACGCACCCCAGCAGGGAGAGCGGGGTGCGGATGTCAGCTCCGCTCAGGAGCGGCAGTCCATGCAGGCCAGGGAGGGAGGGCGGAGAGGGAGTAATGCTTGTGCCCCAAGCGGCCGCGCACCAAGCCGCAGGAAAGCAAACCCTCACGGGGCAATGGGGGGAGGATGGGCTGCAAACAGTCACGCGGCCCGGAGGCCTGCACCGGCAGAAAAGTGGCTCCGAAGGTCCGTTTTCGCCCAGAAACGGGACAGGATGTAGCGTAGGCGATGGGCAGCAAAATGCCTGGGGTCCCGGCTCCTGTATGTCCCAAGAACCGCTGATTGTGGCGGATGTGTAGCTCACGGGACACGGAGCTTGAAAGCTAAGCAGCCATCTTGCTGGCTGCTCAACAGCGCCCCCAATAAGGTGGTGTTTTAAATGAAATAAAGAACAATTGCAAAGCTGTCTTGAAAACTGCGTGCAGCTTCAGTATTCAGAGGGCAGAACAGCAAATGTAGAGCAGTTGTGAATGCAGGTCTTTTCCTTATGATTCAAATTGAAAGTAAAGCAAATGCAGAGCCATTCTTTGGATGGTAGTGTTCAATTCTCACCACACATGTGTCAGGAAAAGAAAAGCACAGCCATTTTGGTGGCATTATTTCAATGCGGTTTTTGGTTTGAAGGGTAGTTCTGCTGGGTGCCTTAAATATACCCCACACGCCTCCTGAGACTTAGGGCCTCATTACACGGACGGCGGTAAGAGTTAACGGTGACCGTTAATGGTACCGGTGACCGTTAACCCTTACCGCCTTACTACGAGGTCCCTTTGCGGGTCGGAGAATTTAACGCCTGTTTTTGCAGGCATTAAAAACCAACCCGCAAAGGGACCAGGGAGCTAATTACGGTACCGCAATTTGCGGTGCTGTAATTAGCACCTTCCCCATTCCCATTATGCCCTATGGGGCAAAAATGGGAATGGGGAAGGGCAATGGGGGAAGGGGGAATTACCGCCCCACCAACCTTGGAATAGGGCGGTAATTCCCCTTTCCAAGGCGGTGCCGGTATTTTACCGTCATGGACCAAGGTGCTAATAGCACCTTGGTCCACCGCCATCCGTGTAATGAGGCCCTTAGTCTTGACTGGCTGCCAAGCTACCGTAGACTGGTCTGGTTTGTCCAGAAGGTTCCCCTGTTCCACTAAACTAGGGTGGCCTCCTAAACGTCTGCCCACGAGCTCAGAGTATAGAAATCCATCTTAACAGACCTGTACTGTCATCTTATCCTTGCCAGAATACTCCTTAAGGCTACCTGCATTACCTATAAGGCAACCATTGCACGCCCCCTACCCATCCACCTGTTTAAGTCTGCAGCCCAGGTACTTTTTCTCTCCTATGGGCCGAGGCCCATCACCAGACCTGAGATGGAACTGTTGTGCCAGGAAGCAGAGAGGGGAATTGCTCTACTCGTGATGAGCCTCTGCTTATTATATCACCATTCAGGTGGCAATCCAGACTGGGCCAACACTCCTGCGAATCAGGAAGGCACCCAAGACTTCACTCTTCAGCCAATACCTAGGTGCCACCTAGGCTCCCCCATTCCTGCATCACATCCCACCCCATGGCCGGAACATGCATTCCACACACTGGGCCTCATTACGACCCAGGCGCTAAGTGTTTAACGGCGCCGTAAAAGGCTGCGGCGCCATTAAACACTTAGCGCCTAATTACAAGGTCCCTTTGCGGGACCCGACCTTAACGGCTGGTTTTACCAGCCGTTAAAGTAGGGACCTGCAAAGGGACCTTGGTGCTAATTACGGTACCGCAATTTGCGGTACCGTAATTAGCGCCTTCCCCATTCCCATTGAGCCCTATGGGACAAAAATGGGAATGGGGAAGGGCCATGGCGTCATGGGGAATTACCGCCCCACCAACCTCGGAATGGGGTGGTAATTTCCCATTCTGCCATGGCGGACACTGGCATGGACCATGGTGCTATTAGCACCATGGTCCTCCGCCTGGGTCGTAATGAGGCCCACTGTAACTCCCTCTTCCTTTCCTCGTATGTTAACCTCAAGGACATGCACAGCGCTTTATTTTTACATAGCCGGGTTAGCACTATATGAAATGCTATTTTGAATGCGATGTTTCCCAAATTGTGCTAGGAATATTGGCAGTATATTTGTTCTAGGGAAGGAAGGGATATTCTAATAACAATCATGGACCCTGGCTGATATTGCAGTATCTGGGTTGAGGTAAAGATGGCGGTACTCCAGTTGCGGCAAGTCTCATGGTTCTCCAGTTGGACTAGCCATGGTGTATTCCTGTTGTCATAGCAAGTTGCAGCATTTTTGAGGGAGAGAAAGGGCCTCCTTTTCTGCAGAGATGTTC
Source organism: Ambystoma mexicanum (assembly GCF_040938575.1). Classification (NCBI taxonomy): domain Eukaryota; kingdom Metazoa; phylum Chordata; class Amphibia; order Caudata; family Ambystomatidae; genus Ambystoma; species Ambystoma mexicanum. The sequence continues at coordinate 240,483,077 of NC_090934.1, forward strand.
CACCAGCAGAATAATTAGAACACAGGATAGCAGCCCAAACATAATCCTCGCATGTAAATCAGTGACATGTTCTGGTCTTGGCTTCTGCTCCATTATGCCCTTGACAGCTCCTCGAGGCACATCATCTGTGCGCACTCGAACCGCCCTCTCTCCTCAATCTGCCACTTGACTCAGCATGTGCGTCCCTCTGGCTCGGAAAGGCCCATCGCCGGGACGGGCGCCTGCTGCTCGAGGCCAACAGATTAGGCCCCTCCGAGCCAAGTGAAAAGCAAATCAGTTCATTATGGCGGAAGCGGAGCGAACACACGTACCAATATTGACATATGCAGCCGAGGCATGGCGGCGGTGTCTCAAGGCTTGGCCCGGGCTCAGACTTATCCGTGCCACAAGAGTGTGTGGGAGGCTGTCATGTTCTCCCAGTCATGCCACGCGCCTAGCGACGGGCAAGTGCCAGTCAACGCACTACACCTGTCTGCTGAATGATATAGCATAGCGCCAGTGACAAGGGAATGACAGATGCATTATGCAAATCTTATTAAGAGTGTGAAGAGAGGGAGCTTAACAAAGGCTGTCCGCCTGCTTCTAAACGCTCCAATGGTATCACTATTCTGCATTAGAACTCAGGTCTTCGGATTGCCATATCATAAGGTGGCATCTACACAAGAGCGAAAAGACATGAGCAACAATTGTACACGTATGTCTACAACGCCGCGACTGCTGGGCAACATCTTCATAGCAGCAAAACCACTATGGCACACCACTCTCACAATAAAACTCTATGCGACACCTCTGGTAGAACAACAACTTAAAACGGTATCGGGCCTCTACTGCAACGTTAATGCCAGATCCCAACTCAACAACAGCGACACAACTGTACCCGCTTGACTACAACAACTGAAGCTCCAGACCACATAATTACAACAACATAACAACTTGCACTACCTCTCTACATCAATCGAACCAACAGAGCACATCCCTTTGGCATCATTACCACTAGGACACACCTCCGCCACATAATTGCCACTAGCCTAGGTATGGCAAGATTACACTACGCCGCACCTCTAGAGCAGGATTGACAGGCCACACCCCTTCAACAACTTTATCACTTGGCTACACCTCTACAAAATGATGACCAGAAGACCAAACCCATTAGACAAGTCTATCAGCTAATCAGCATGAGGTTAGAACATCCTCTTATCCCTTGTGCATAAGGCAGGCAAGCATTTTTGAAGTCGGTGCAAGGCAATGTATAGCACTCAACAAACATGTGAATAATTGCACTACTAATGCAGAGACATGCTTAAAAGTAAATGTTAAGTAAACAGGGCATCCTACCCTCCACCAGGTTAAAGCAAGACTCATTTCAATGCACACACGCTCACACATTTGGCACTCACTAATTCAGACACATTTCCAGTTTCTATATGGAGTGTAAGGTTGTGCTCTCCCCTTTATACATAGGCTACTCCAGCCCCAGGAGATGTGAGACCTACTCTACCATGAAGCTTTATGAGTAATACTGCTACCAGCACTACTACTAATCATAATGATAATAATATCAGGTTTTTATGTAGAGCTCCATGTCAGGCCCCCACCTCTAAGCACTTCAATAATTGGTCTTATTATTAAACAATTTAATGCTACCCAATTTATTGACGTGTCTAGAATGAACACCTTAGTTCAGGGTTCTGTAAACGGTGGCTCTCCAAATGTCTTGGACTACAGCTCTCAATGGCCTTGCTATTGGCTAATGGCTAGGGCTGATGGGAGGTGTAGTCCGAAATATCTGGAGGGCCAAAAGGTTGCAAACCCCTGCCTTAGTCGGTCCTGCCATGATTTGGGGATGCACCATGCAGGATTGTTTCATGTCAGAGGCAAGCACTTAATGCATTAGTGATTGATTGACCCACGAGCAGGCCTCTGAGAAATGATTTATGACTCAACCGTGAAAGACACATGACTGCCACTTTTAAAGAAGGTGATAATGAACCACAGTAAAGCAGCTTGGTGGTGTGTGGTAAAGGCAGGGGATTGCCGGACAGGTCTAGGGGCCTCATTACGACCCTGGCGTTAAAGGTTTAACGGCGCCGTAAAAGGTGTCGGCGCCGTTAAACCCTTAACGCCTGATTACGAGGTCCCTTTGCAGGGCCCGACCTTAACGGCTGGTTTTTCCAGCCGTTAAAGTAGGGACCCACAAAGGGACTTTGGTGCTAATAACGGTACCACAATTTGCGGTACCGTAATTAGCGCCTTCCCCATTCCCATTGAGCCCTATGGGGCAAAAATGGGAATGGGGAAGGGCCATGGCGGCATGGGGAATTACCGCCCATTCTGCCATGGCAGACACCGGCATGGACCATGGTGCTAATAGCACCATGGTCCTCCGCCTGGGACTTCACACGACCTATGGAATACCATAGGATTGGTAGTGCAAATTAGCCGGAGGAGAGGGTTATTGGCAAAAGCAGGCGCACTGCATGCATTCGCGTACTTCAACATTGAAACAAAAATTCTGTCATTTCTCAGTCAGTGTTTTTGTATTCGACCATTTCTGCAGATAACATTGAAACACACCCTCACTTAAGAGAGTCCACATGGGCACGCCCTCACTTAAGAGAGGCCTCATTGCAAGGCACCCTGCCATCCACATCTAGAACTGGACATTCAAGGGCGTTTGGGGTAGTTGGCCTTCTAAGGGGGCTGCAGAGAGATCACAGGTGGGCATGCAACACTCTACAAACAATACACACATGCATGCTTGTTCTGCTTCCTGCAGTTATTGTAGCCTTTACTTTCAGTAGTGCCTCAATGCACCCAGAATGCAGGATGTCAGGGGGCAGCATGTTAGTGCCACATACAGCACCAACATAATAAAAGAAACAAAAAGTACCCATCTAAAATAGTATCACTTGTGACTTCTCTATTGCTTATTTATATTCAGAGCAATCCCGTAGACAATGTAACAATCACATCACTGACTGGACCATACTGCTAATGCGCTCTAACCACTGCACCACATCCCTACGGCAACTCCTGTAAATCACACCTTGGCCACTTGTTCACCACTACAGCACTCGATTAAAATCACGCAGCAACACACCACCCCTCTAGATCAACTTCAGTACTACACTACATTTCTAAGACAATTTAGCCACTACACCACACATCTATAACAACAAAACCACCGCCGCAGTGTACATCATCCAGCTACTACACCTTAACTGCTCTACAGCACAGTTACACCAATGTAACCAGGTTTCCAAAACTATACAACCCAAACATCAGACCACATCCCCACACCAGCATGAGTACTAAACTACTGCTCTAAGGGAACATGACCACAAGACCACACCCGCGCAGCAAGAGGACCACTGCAACACTTCTCTGCAACACATAACCGATAGGCCACACATCTGCAATACCATCATTATTAGACAACACTTGCTTCATAATGTTTCCCTGTGTTTAGACGGTGAGAGACACGGATCCACAGCTAGAAAATAGGTTTCCTCTCAAGCTTCCCATGACACATCTGGCGGTCATTGTGGCTGAGCCGTCCAGGTCAACCATTCGGAGGGGATCTGGGTGATTCACGATACAGTGTAACAGTTCCAACATTAAATATGTCATGTCCATAGCATAGTATGCTAAGGTCTGTGAAGGTAAGCAGATCAGCAGAGCTTCCTCACTGGCCTCTTCTGTGCTGCATGGTCTGACCATCAGGATACTTCCTCACTTTCCATTGGTTGAATAAGTGAGGATGCAGACTCTCTGAGTTCATATGGAATGTTTAAAGTGATGGTATACTCGGCTTCCAATCAGAAGTGTGCATTCGTTTTGAACATTATGGAGTCGTCCACTTAGAAAGCACCGCATTTCCATGTTTGAAACAAGTCACCCGAATGTCTATCCGAAATCTGCATCGACCAGTGCAGCTCATGGACACGTGTCCTTCGATTGTCCAATGAGTATGTGCTTTTACATTTTTTTTTTACACTTTATTATTCGTATAGCGCTACACCAAGAGCCTGCAGGCATCGGAGCGCTAACAGAACAAACAGAACACATAAGAGGAAACCAGGCAGGTGAACATCTAGCAAGCAAAGAGCTACTGCTGGGAGGGAATATTTTTCAAAATCCCAATATTATACTTGATTAGGAATTGATCCCTTTTGCATCCAGTGCAAAGCATAGCAGCTTTCCGAATCTGCTACACATTCAGATGTCCCCTATGTTAAGCATAAATAACTAGCTTCTTGATAGTTTAAGAGTGGATTTTGTTGAGAGTCCCTAACGTTTTTTGTCTGGATTTCCGAGATGTCAAAATGAGTTGTTGATCTCCAAATCGGTCTATTGGTAAATGAGTTTACACAAAGATTTTTAATTCATGTATGTTTTCGGTTTAAGGAAATCACCTGTTGTGTTGTTGAGATATGATACTCTGCTTGTTTTTTGTTTTTTGTATTTGCATTGCGTCACACTCGCATTTTTTATCTTTTGGTATGGTATGTATGGTATGGTAATGTTTATTTATAAAGCGCCTATACACAAGGCAAGTGTTTCAAAGCACTCAAGGAGGGCGGGAACATGGGGGAAAAAACAGCTGTTCAGAGTCCTTGAAATTCGGAGACGATAATATTCTGCACAGGCAGAGTAAGTGCATATAATACAATTAACAGTTGAGACACAGCAGATAGGCCTGATGACAATTCTGCAGTTTTACCAAGTGCAATTAAGGGTGAAGACAGGGGAGAACAGACAAACTATCTTCAGGCACGATGCATTCAGATCGTGCAAGTGCACGGCCGGTTACAGGGAGTGGGAGGTCCAAGTGCACCCAAGTCGGAGGAGACTGGGGTAAGTGCAGAGGAGCCACTCTCTTGGGTCATTTCATAAGTGCAGTGAGGGTGGGGCGAGTGCAGAACCCTGAGGCAACTGCGAGAGAGGACTGGCGGGGGTGCCAGGGAGCTCTGAGACTCTGAGGTACATCAGGCAGCCAGTTAGCAAGCAGTAAGGAGGGGGAGAAGGAAAGAGCACAGAGATAGGTTAGCAGGGCTGAGGGAGGGAGAAGTAGGAGGAGAAGAGGAAGGTTTTGAGGAGTTTCCGGAACTTAAGGAGATCAGGCTCAAGACGGAGGGCGGCAGGGAGGCTATTGGAGAGGGAAGTACCTGCTGAGGATAAGGATCTTCCTCTAAATCTCTGCTTGCAGGCCCGGCTCACTCGCAGAAGGTTGGTGGTAGATGAGCGGAGGGCTGGGGGGGACAGTATTTTGGTAGGCAGCATTGCAGATAGGTTGGTCCCAGGCCCCAGAAAGCCTTGTGGACAATACAGGGGGTCTTGAACTTGATCCTTGCAGCCACAGGGAGTCAGTGAAGAGATTTCAGTGCTGGAGAGATGCAGTCCCTGGGATTGAGGCCAAGGATAAGTCTTGTGGTTCTATTCTGGATGAGTTGCAGAGGGTGAAGGGCAGACGCAGGGAGGTTGAGTAAGAGGATGTTGCAGTAGTCCAGCCTAGAGAGAACCAGGGCTCTGGCAACAGTGAGCCACTCAGGGAAAGTGAGCAAAGGTAGAGTGCCTCTGAGGGGGTGTAGCTGATAGATTTTTTAGAGATGTTCGAAATGTGAGAGGAGAAGGAGAGAGTGGAGCTGAAGATGACCCCAAGGTTTTTAGCCCCGCAGGTGGGTGCGGATGCAGGGCCAAGGGAGGCTGGCCAGAGTGAAAGTGGGATGACGGGAGCAGTGGGATGCCTACTGGCGTTGAGGCAAAGGTCATTTGCAGTACACCACGACTGAACAGCGGACAGTCATATATGAGCGATGAGGAGTAGAGTGGAGCCTGAAGGATAGTTGCATGTCAACCACGTAGCACTGGAAGTTAGAGGTGAAAGTGGCAATCACACGTGCCAAGGCAGCTATGTAGACGTTGAAGAACCAGGGGGATAGGTTATATCCCTTGGGGATGCCACAGGTTAAGAGAGCGATAGTGGAGAGAAAGGCTCAGAGTTCATCCTGAGATGGGCAGTCAGAGAGAAAGAAGGTTAACCATCCCAGAGCCTGAGCTGTGATTCCTAAGGTGTCATTTCATCGTTCTTCTTCACTGCCATTTGAAGTTGTTGAAATAGTGTGAATGGTTGTTGTATAGTGCACCTTAATATATTGTTAGACTCGTTGGTGATAGTCCAACATTCTGGGATTATTTGTTTCAGAAGGGAATATTCTCTGGAACGGCGGGCACACAAATGAGAACCAACTAAAACTCCAGTTGTTTTTTTCTGAGTTTTCACTCCAGTGTGTACTCCAGACACCAATTGACTCAACCAGACATAGCTGGTTTGCCCAAGGCAGCAATCGGGGCCCAAAGCAGGCACAGATCATGACCATATATGGTTACATCTATGCTTCACTTAATCTCTTGAAGGAACAAAGCAGCCTGTGCTGGATTTGGTGCAGGAGTTTCAGGCAGGGACTCTGCCAGTATAAGCAGGCAGTGACCACCTAAAGATACACAATACAACATAGACTGCCGCCATCTTGTCAAGCCCATGCCGCTAACTGTGAAATGTTGAACAGGAAGTAGGATGCCTTTGGGACACAATGACCCTGAGAGGTTTATGGTCACCTAGTGGAACAGCTAAGAGTAACCTCCCGATGAGTACTTCTATCAGGAATTAGCAGGGAGAAAGTTGTTAAAGCAGTCAGGGAAAAAAGTAAATGTATCGGGGCCCCTGACCAGAGCTACAGTTTAGGGCTATAGGTTTCACAGCATATCCTCTCATCATAATGAGCAGGTGGAATGATCCCCAAATTAATGGTCTCCATGATATACTTTTAAATGCATCCCATGACTAGTCGAAGTCAAATGCTCAAAAGCTAAGTTTGGACCCTGCAGCATAAAGGAACACTAGAAAAGGCAAGTTTCTAGCCCTTCAAGTGAAAGTCTTATGGTCAGTCCAGATTTTGAAGGAAGACCCTGCAAGATCCGGCCAAAATACACACATGCCCAAACTATAGCACGCCGTTCTTTCACTACAGTAGCCCATCACTCTCTACCTTTACATTTGCGGACAGTGGATGCTGCTGAGTGTTCTGAGAATACTTGAATCCAGATGTGGCAAGACTGTGTACCTGCACCTCCATCAGATTCATCAGTGAGGAGAATGAATGGTTGGCTATACTTTGGCACTTTCATTAGTTGGAATTTCAAAGGACGTCGTTCAGCCCTTGGAACACCTGCTGGCAATTCTCTGTTGAAACACATGTATTTGGGAGTGTGTTGGGGGTGACTGCAGTTAAGGGTGCCGCTATGGTCACATACTCCGCAGCACAAGGCACGTGTTACCCAGTTAGGCCCAAAAACATCGCTAGAGTCTGTTTCGTAGTTATGATATGATATGATATGATAGTCTATTTATATAGTGCCTATACACAATGTGTTTCAAAGTGCTTCAAGGCAAGGGAGGGAACAAGGGAAAATACAATGACATTCTTACAGGCCATGAACAGTAAGGATGTGAAATTAAGTATCGTACTCGGCCTGATGACATTTCAGACAGTGCAAGAGCTCAGGCATGGATAAGGAAGGGAGGGGGAGAGTGGGAATGAAATGGAAACAGACGGGCAACTGCCATACTAGGCCTGACAACGTTTCTGGTAGAGCCAGAGAAACAAAAATGGGAGGGAGAAAGGTGCAGAAACGGAGGGCAGGAACAAAACAAGTGACTATCGTACTATGCCTGACGATATTTCAGATAGTGCTGGAAGTGGGGAACAAGTAAGGGGAGAGGTGTGGAGACAAACAAGGTTGCCATCATACTAGATCAAGTGACAATTCTGATGCAGTAAGTGCATAGAAGAAAGTAAGGGGAGGAGATAAGAAAAGGGAGAAAGGGTGAGGAGGAAAGAACAGAGAGTAAGCAGTCAAAAAGTGTGGAGAAGCAAGAGGGGAGAGCGAATAGTCTTGCAGAATTCAGTAGTAACACATAATGTTGCAAGCCAGGATACAAGATGAAGATGGGTAGAGCATGATTCAGGGCCACCATGAGTACAAGATGCAAAGGAAGTTCAGTATGAGAGTTGAGAAAGGGTGACACACCGTGAATCAATGAAGTCCATAAAAGTAAAATCCAGCATTGCCCACAAGACGGTGATGGTGAAACCAGAATGTTTTAGGACAGACTCCTGCAGAAGTAGGCTGGAGGTGGGTGAGGGGGAGCAGGGTAGACAAATCAAGCAAAACAGGCCACATCTGTGTGCGAGAAGGTATGGGTCACAAGGGGACCAGAGGGTGTGGGGATGGCCTGTGGGGACAGAGGGAGTAAACACATGTTGCTGCATGCTTACCTGCTGTCTGAGAAGGGCGTCGGGCCCAGGGTCCTCCTTGTCCAAACAGGAATTGACCTTTTCTTCATCAGCTCTTCACTTCGGACACCTGGGCAAGAGACACCCTTGATCTAGGAGTTAAGAGCAGGAAGGAAGAGGCCGGGCTAAGAAGGTGGGTGATGCTTAGGCCAGGTGACCTAGAGCCACTTGCACCTGCCCCCCAGCTGCAAAGGAAAAGAGGCTAGAGTGCTCCTTAAGTAGGGAAAAAGAGCGGTAACCTGGAAGGCGCCAGGTGGGTGGGACTTAGGCCAGATGACCTAGATCCACATGCACCTGCTTCCCATCTGTCCATAGTTGTTTTTTAGTGTAAAACCAGCTGATTCCCGCTGTGGAGGGCTTGCCCTTTTCTTCCACCAACCTCCTGTCCAATCTGGAATGTGAATTACTTGATAGTGACTGTGGCTACCTCCTGATGAGACCAAGCTGCTCTCCACTGCAGAAGCTGAGGACAATTGTGTTGCAAGGTAGGCCACCTAAGTGCAGGAAAATGAGGTTAGGTGAAGGGGTAATGCTTCCTCTGTAGCCAGGCACATTGGAAACATGCTAGTAAAAGCATGTTTGGAGAATGGACAGATTCTATGTTATAAATAGTGGCTTATGAAGATATGATAGTGATGGAAGGGGGAGGGGTAAACGGCTGCCTGAGCTCTGGGCTCTATTTCGAGCAGGGTAAAACATTGGATCACTGCTGAAATTCTTCGTGCACTTAAAACTGGGATGGTATGAAATTGCTTAAATGTCTGTTACGGTGTAATACTGTATAAGAAGCTTACATGTGACATTGCCACTCGGAGTGTTTTCTACGAAAGGGCGTTGTTAAGAGCGGGAGAGGGGTACTGCTAGCAATATGTTTCAAGATGTCAGATACTGTGTTGTTTTTTAAAAGGATAATGCAAAGGGATATTAAAAATGGCCAGGAGTTCAGTGAAAGCAAGGTCCATATGCCTCTGAAAAGTGTTAGTTGACTCTGTTTTGTATTTAATGGGTACACCATGGTTTCCCATTGCTTTACAATGGTCAAACACAGAGTCCATAGTTGACCATTGACAATCACAGACAGTTCATGCTTAATCTTTGTCTAATGTGATGCAATGAACATACATTATTGACCCTGAGCCTGAAGACTTTAGATTACCATACATACCCATGGATAAACATGAACATTTAAATGCCCCATCTTCTCCTGATTCTCTCTCCTAATTCTCTGATTCAATTCAAACTCCCTCACCCCCTTCACCTGCTGCACATACTCTCTCCTCTTTTCTTTTTCTCTCAGACGTAGACACTGCTACCTACTTGTGTCATGCCCACCCTACATCCTCGCCCATTGACCCTCTCCCTTTCTCCTTAACACCTTTAGTCCACCACCATTTTATTGCTTTTTTTTACTTGTCTCTTTAATCCCTCTCTCTCTACTCAGCTATTGTTCCCTACTCCTTTAAAGTGGTGTCTCACAAGGTTCTGTCTTTGGCCCTAACCTCTTTTCCCTTTATTCATCACTGTCTCTCAACTCATATCTTTTTTCAATCTTGTACCCCATTTTTGAACTGATGACACCCAACTATTCTTCTCTTAATCCTTCTTCTCCGACTCTCGACATACCAACATCTCTACTTGCTTTCTGCCATTAAACACCGGATGCACACTCACTTTCTTCACTTAAACCCAAAACCGAGCTTCTCTTCTTTCCTTCCCCACTCTACCTCCCTCTGCCTAACCCTTAGGTATCGCTTTCCCATCGGCATGTCTTCCTTTTTCCTCTACAGCAGGAATTCATGGTGTCATCTCTGACTCCTCAATCTCTTTCTCAACTCATATTTCCGCTACTGCCCGCACCTATCGCTGTCACCTCTATGACATCCCTTGATCCTGTGCCTTTCGGTCTCCTTGTGCTACTAAACTTCTTTTCTTTTCTCTTGCCTTTTCCGGACTTGACTATTGCTCCTATCTTCAGGTTGCCCCCCCGCCTCCCATCATACCCCCCCTCCGATCGGCTCGGTCCGCAACTCCTTCATTCGTCGTATGATCTCTCTTTCAATCCACTAACAATTTCATCCCTCTGCATATACCTCTAAAACTCTAACCAAACACAACCACAAGCCTAAAACACAGCAACCCGCACAAACTTCACCACACTGCAACAACAAAACAAACCACACATAGACTTGCACAACAGCACACGCCGACTACCAACCGTAAAACACCCCAAGCCCAGTCAACGGACTTCCGGGCTGAGGCCGCCAACAGCACATCACTGCTCTCTTGCACTTTTCCAGCTTATTCCCACTAACTCACCCCCCTCTCCCTTTTTCAGAGCCGCCAGAGCACCAGGGGACCACTCCGGTGGTGATAGTGCGTGGTACAAATATCCTTTAACATTAACATTAACATTCCTGCTCATACCTCCACTTCCACTCATCTATGCTCTGCTTTCCTTCTCTCTTTTGAGAACAGACTTTTAAAAAATGTTCTTTGCACAGTCTATGAATACCTTCCTGGTCTTGCTCTTTTCTATCTAGCATCTCTCTCTACATCCCCAAACTCTCGCTTTTCCCAGTACATCTTCACCGTCTCCCTGTTCCCAAACCCCCCTCTGTCCCTCGTCCCTCTCCTGTTCCTTTTCACTACTTTTTCCCAAACTTTGGAGTTCCCTCCCTCTTCCTATCCGCTCTGTCACTTTTCATCTTTTCCGTGGAGCTGTCTGTTCTCTTCTCATTTCTGCGTGTTATACTACCCTCCGTTAAGTACCGTGTTTATCTATTGTTCAGCGCTTTGCTGAAAGCGCCGTAGAAATTAAATACAATACTAAAACAAATGGTCTCCCATGTGTGTTTATCCCTTGTTGATTTTACCTCTGGATAGTGAATAATGTGTTACCATAGGGAATCGTGGTTACATTTCACCCCCAGTAATTCATAGTTCAAGAAACGATTGAGTGTCAGAAACATCCATACCCTGTGAAACATATAAGCAATGCCAGTATTCCTTTGAAACACGTTTAAAAAAAAATTCTGGTAAAGCAGACACATGCAAAACAGATTTTTTTTTGACAGATGAGATTTTCCAGGCAAACAAGTGGCTGCTTACTGCAAGTCCACACCTTCGAAGAAACCTAGGATGACTTAAATGGATTGTGTAATGAAAAGATCTTAAGTGTTTTGTTTTTTTTTTAATACACATTTGCAGGTGCACTGTAAACTATTTTAGCAATGTAGGTATTCATTTTTAAATAAAAACATTACTCGTTGTGATTGGGCTAGGTTTATGGTTATGCAAATAGCCTTAGCTCTGCTTGCAGAACATGCATTTTTCTATACTGATAGCAGAGGCTCCCATTCTGCCCTTCAATGCGCACAAGGTATGCACCTGCCCACACCGTGCCCATGCAATGATTGAGGTGAGCTAGATGTTCAGGGAGTGGAGGGAAAGGGAAGTGCACGTCTTCAGAGCTGGGAGTCCTTTGAGGGGGGGCAGGTGCAGAAACACTGTAATTAGTAGTCTATTTCTAACAGAAATGCACTATTCCTTTGAAACATTAAACCCCTTTATATTTATGCCATAATTGAAGAGATGAGCACATTCCAAGTTACGTGTCCATGGCTTATGAACAACATATCGTCATGTTGCATAGATCCTAATCAAGACTGATCACATAAGGCAGTTTGCAGTTCTGGTTTTCCTTCCATGTATGCCCCCTTAAATTGAAAGAGCCCATCAACATACTTACTGTGATTCATGGATAAACTGTATGCTTATGGCTTGCCTGGGCAAGAAGGAATGTTGTGATGTAATGTGGAGTGTTGATGACTGAGTGTTGGAATGTGTGGGTGTAGGTTCCTGCCTGGCCAGTTGGTTAGCTCTCTGCCTCGGTGATGGGACCGCCAGTGTTCATGTCCTTTATGTAACTTGAATGTAAATTAAGAAACTGCTTATAAAGATATTTACGAAGCATGGTAACAAACCTAGCAGGTCAACCTAAGAAAGCTGGGAGCTGCGTCATTTCATTGGCGATGAGATGGTATTTTAAACAAGAATCCAAGCATGAAACAGAAGGAAAGTTGGTGATCCTGCTGCGAGGGGTACAGGAAGAAGGAGAAGGACAACACTGCCCCCACAACAAGTAAGGCCCATCACCCAGGGCGACAAAAGGGGGAGGTGGAGTGCTGTTTCCAGGTGCCCACATGGTAATTGACTGCCCATGTACTGCAGAGCTGGAAAAGGGAAGCTAACCCTTATGATGTAGGAAGGGAAGTTGTTCCATCAGCAGGAGAGAAGCAGAGCAGGGTCCCATATGCAGGAGAGGGAGCAACAGACTGTTCTTGGAGGGAACAACGGATTGGTTATTAGTCAGATTATGATCCAGGGACATCTTTATGGAGACAGCCTTCCCAGTTTTGGGGTAGTGCCAATTATTCCTTGCATGGCAGGTGAAGCGGGTCCCACCTGCAGGAGAGAGGGGTCTGGTGAATAACTGCTGTGGTTATGTATGCTAAAAACAACTGCCGCGGTAATGTGCACTGAATCTTGACATCATAGCTGGGCTCATGTGCATGTCATTACTGCACTTACAACTGCGAAGTCTGTCGATGTACCTGCTGGATTACGAAACTATCATTGAAGATGGAGCTCTGATCCGTGCTGCGCTCCGTGTGAAGTGATGACGTCACAATAGGAGTGCGTGGAGATGGGGTTGCGGTGGAACGCTTAGTGTTTGAAAAGTAAATGCTGGTTCTTCTCTTTTCGAAATACAAATGCCTTTTTGTATTTCCATCAGTGGAAGTAGCGACTGGGCTCCTAGAATAAAGGACCCTACGACATCCACAACATGATTAGGAAGTTCTCAGCAGTGAATTCCGGACTGTGTTGGTTGTACACGGCAGTCAATACGGGGCTGTCTTAACCTGTCTGAGGAAAGGGGAGCGGAATATATTAGAGGTCGGTAAAAGCTACGCAGTGAGGCAACGTTGTTTTTCATATCCAAGGGTTGGACTGCAACGTTCGGAAGGATTGAAGCATTCTAGGATATATGGTATCCTGTGAGGCGGATTGGCGCACCTATGAGGTAATGAGATGACCATGATATGGCATGGGACAGATTCGGGTAGTCTGGAACTGGGCAAGATGGTGACTTCATGTATGTCATAAGAATTGGAGGAAAGCAAACTTACCCTGGTGTATCCTTTTATGATCTTATCTGTGCTTTTACTTTCCTGATATGCATGGATAGCATTTAGTCTGACATCTGGTGTTTTAAGAGTGCATGGTTACGTGTACGGTCTGGATGTGGTGTGATGTTTTAGATTTAACTATTTTTGAGGACTTACAGGTTATGGGCGCATGCACCCGTGGACTTTTAGCCATTTATGTAAATGTCTGTCGGTATGGTAACAGCAGCAACATAGCAAGCGTGAGTGTCTATGGGGTGTGTTATTGGTGTAAGTGACATGTTGATTAATTAGATCTAACGTTTTATGGAATTCCAGCGGGTAGGTTGCACCATGTGCAACACAGACTTTTAGCTTTTTGTAGTATGGTTTTGAATCTTGACAGGTTATGGACAATTCCGTTTTGAATGCCATATCCTATGTGCCGGGATCCAAGGGTTAGGTTTGAGTTATATGACATGCAATTTCATATAGGACTCAATATTCTCAAAAATGTATGTGCATATTTTATTGATATGTTGTTCAATTGGTAAAATGGTGAAGAGACAAGTCAATGAATGTGGTGTGTGATGTGTTTCTCTGTGATAATGTATGGCAGGTCTGAATGGCAGGAGTCTGTGTGCTGCTTTGGTGAGGAGAACGGTTAAGCTGGTGGGTCGCCTCCGGCTAAGAATCCGGCATGGATGGGTCTGCCACATGGGTATTTGGGAGGTAGTGCCTACCAAATGTGGTTACTGGGGGTAGCGCCTCTGTTTCAATTGTTAGTATGGATGTGGATATGTACATGCCACAAGGGTATTTGGGAGGTAACGTCTTCCAAATGTGGTTACTGGAGGTAGCGCCTTCAGTCCCATCTTTAGGATGCTACGGGGTGTTTGTGAGGTAGCGCCTCAAAGTGTGGTGTCTGGGGGTAACGCCTCCAGTTCAGTGTGGTGTGATTGTTGTAGAAGTCGCACATGGTTAATCTACGTACGCTTGTTTGTTGGCGATATCACCACCAGTTGAGTGCGGGCGTGACCGTGGTGGAAGTCATGCATGGTTATCTTATGTACGTTTATTTGAGGTGGTAGCACCACCATTTCAGTGTGGGTGTGACTGGGTGGTCGCGCCCCCAGTCTGAGTCTGGGCGTGACAGCAGTTGAAGTCACGCATGGTAAAACAAGGTATGTGTGCTGGGTGGTTGCGGCCCGGCTATGGTGTGGGCGTGACTGTGGGTAGAAGTCATGCAGGGTTAATCACATGCTTTGTTCTTAGTGGTTTTCGCACCACTTCTATTTTGTCTTGCATATAGACAGCTGCTCTTGGTTGCTCTGTGAGCGCAATTTCGACTCTTTCCATCCTCACCAGGGTCCAGAGTGTTCCAGTGATGCTGGTTGTTGGACTCAGGGTGCCTGGACAGGGCACCGGGTATGTCGTGAGTGGAAGAGTGGAAGTGCACATGTAGTGTGCAACTCCTGGTGATATGAGTCGGTGTGAATGTGTATGTAGGTGTGAGTGGAGGTGTGTCCTGTAAGTGTGTGTCAAGGCAAAGAGGGGAGATGTGTAGTGTAGTGCTTTGTTGTGTATGTTGTGCTAATGAAAAGGGGAGAGATGTGTTGTCTATGCAAGAAGGAATGTTGTCATGTCATGTGGAGTGTTGATGCCTGAGTGTTGGAATGTATGGGTGTAGGTTCCTGCCTGGCCAGTTGGTTAGCCCTCTGTCTGGGTGATGAGCCTCCAGTGTTTATGTCCTTTATGTAACATGAATTTAACTTAAGAAACTGCTTATAAAGGTACTTATGAAGCATGGTAACACACCTAGCAAGTCAACCCAAGAAGGCTGGGAGCTGCTTCATTTCATAAACCATGGAAAATATTTACTTGGACCATGCACATACATGAAACACGTTGTTAATCCATGGCACCATGTCCAATCAGAAGGTGCCTGTCCATATATATTCCTGTTACATGGCTAGAGACCACAAATGTAATTAACTTGACTCATGGGCAGACTCTGGAAAAAATATCATGGACAAAAATTGCACACTGGAGTGGAATGACCTTGCATACACAAGGACAAGCCTCTATACCATGAAACTTGGACAACTGTATGATTATTTTTGCCAAAGGACAATAACCCCAATTGGTACAGGCCTGCAGGTGTGGAGACTGCCATCTTCTCCTTGGCGTGGTAGGTTAAGGCAACCTGCAAGTAATCAGAAGACAAATCAAATATGCTCAGAAACTAAGAAGCGCCTAGCTTGCCCTCAACGTCATTAGCCTATGTTATTGGGTGAACACCTGATTTGGTGTCAGCTTTATGTGCACTATAGGTCATGAAGAACATTTGGGGCCTCATTACGACCCAGGCGGTAAGTTACCGCCTGGGCCGTGACTTTACCACCATGGCGTAAACTATGTTTACGCCATGGTGGTTGGCGGACTTACCGCCCCATTCCGAGGTTGGCGGGGGCGGTAAGTCCCCAATCCCCATTTACCCTTCCCCATTCCCATTTTTGCCCCATAGGGCATAATGGGAGTGGGGAAGGCGTTAATTACGCCACCGTAAATTACGGTGGCGTAATTAACTCCATGGTCACTTAGCGCCATGGTTTTTAACACCTGCTAAAAGCAGGTGTTAAAAGCGCCATGGCGCTAAGGGACCTCGTAATTGGCGGTAAGGGGTCGGCGCAGCTAACGCTGGCGTAAACCCCTTACCGCCAGGGTCGTAATGAGGCCCTAGGTCTGTGGTTACTTAAGCATTTTGGGAGGGTTCAATCACCTTTAGGTCCAAAATCTTGGCAGCTTCATCCTTTTACGTAGACACAGGTTTTGTCTAAAATCCCTTTCTTGATTTGATAGAGAAACTACCCAGCATTGCTTTTCATGTTTTCACCAGTGTTAGTCCTGGAGTCATGGAAAGTAAGTGGACAAACTGGTAAAGAAAATCTCAGCAGTCTCCTTCTTACCTGGATATTATGACAAGATCTTAATTGCCGCCACTAAAACATCTGTATGATTGCCTTGAAGAAGGTCTGGGAGAAGCTGCATTTACCCACCTCTTTCCCCAACACTAAGAGCAGAGTAGCTATCTCTTTCCGCCTGAGGCACAGCTTCAGTCAGTTGACATGGAGCACCATTTGGTGATCCCTATGGGCTGTAAGAGGATTCAATTCAACACTACAGCTAAGTCAATGCCTAGTCTGGGTTACTGAATGGAAACCCTTATTGATATATCTTTATGTCCGGTTCATGAATTCTGGATGACTACCCCTATATAACACCCCTCTCTTAGAATCCCCCTGACCCCACTGAGCCAAGAAGTAGTTCTGTTTTGCAAGTTTGAAAGGTTTATTTGAGAAATAAAACAAAATATAGATACCACGCTTTTATAATAAATTAATAATCGATATCGCCCTTATAAATATAATGTTAATCAACAATGGGTAATCTGACACTAGCCCACTTCTTTATAATCAATGAGGAGTTAGTATAGGATGGATAAAGTAGCAAAAATACTTTTATGATTTCAAGGGAAAAGCAATGAGGAATAAAATGCAGTACAGAAATACTTGATATGATTTTAGCAAAAGATAAGATAATCACTTTTTGTCTGGCAATTCACCCCCCTCCCCTATGCAATGTAAGAAATGGAAGGAGATGGAAAGAGGAGCACACAGTTCTCAGGAATGCAATCAAATGCAATACGAAATTCAGTCCCCAGGAAACAGGTAGGAGTTTGAAACACAGGCCCAAAATGCTTTTTAAATGTGATGGCAATGGATGGGAAAATGTGCCAACTGATTTTAATTCCCTCTAGAGATTCAGGGTGAGTGGGAGATGCGTGTTGGTATTAGTTCAGGCTCACTTTAGCAATGCTCTATGAGTTATTACCAAGTTGCAAACGGATTTTAACTAAAGAAAGAATGGAGCTGCTATTTTGACAAGTGGAGAAATTGAGCCAAAATCGCAAATCGCAGTAAATTTCACGAGTGCGTGTCTCGCGATTGCGGAAAATGTATAAGCTTTCAGAGGAAAGTTAAATCCCGTTCCTATCCCAAACGGTTCCAGAGATACGGACGATTAATTAAAGGTAGTTTTTCGGATTTAAAGTAAACTCAAAATGACAGGTGACAACTTGCAGCTTCAGAATTGACAGGTGACAGTTGTGCAGCTTTACAAATGACAGATGACACGATTTCTAGGAGGCTGTTCTACTTAGGTTAAAATAGTTTGGATTAGATTATTTTAACTAACAGATTGGTTCTGCACAGTTCTGCTAGGTACTCACAATATACATTTGAAATAGGCCTCGACACGGATCTGGTCAGGTGTTGGACTGGACTCCGGTTCTGGTCTCGGCATTTCACAGTGATCTGGGTCAGCTCTGCTCTGCTGGTCTAGCCTCTCTGGATTCTGGATGTAACACTGCTTTCTGGGTACTGCTACAGGTTCTGGAGATTGATGGATTTGAAGTCTGGATCTCTGGATGTGAAGTCGTCGGTCAGCATGCTCCGCAGCAAATGGAATTGAATGTCTCTACCTGTCCCAGCAATCTCTTTTTATGTGTTTTGAAAATGGGTGTGTGCCTGGGCCTAGCTAAGCCTGCCCCTCTCTACTTGTCATTGGCCCAATTCTCCCCTCTCCCATGATTGGGGGAAGGAAATGTGAGTCAGAGTGATGAAGTCTGTTTATGGGTCAGAGGATCCTCCCCTGGTCAGTTTGCCCACAAATCTATATTTGATTCAAATACATCCTTCCCAGATATACAATTTGTTGAAATTACATGTGCACATTATATATTCCTTAAGGTCCATGCTTGTCCGCCTCTGGTCTTCCTGGGTGCTTGCATTCAAAAATGACAACATTTTGCGCTTTTTAACTGGTTTTGCAATATCGGACATTTACCCAAATTTACACACATCTGCGCAAGGAGTATGGACATTAATTGATGAAGTGTCAGATTTTTAACATGCATACATTTAGAGTAACAGTCTGTTTTCCGCTCGTAAACCCCCAGATCATACCACCGGGTCCTAAAACCTCTTAAAATGTGGGCAGAAAAATCACAAGAATTATGGTATCATTTAGATAATTTTGACAAGTCCGCACCATGAGTTATACATCTTTCTTAAAATCATATTCTGGCCAACAGGGGTGTGTCTTCCCAGGTCACATGGTGGAGAAACCAGTCTATCCAAATTCCTTAAGCTCAGCCTGTCCTCAGAGGGGGCTGCCCCTCCCCGTTTCTGCCAAGAGGAAGCCACTTTACGACCCCCCCAATAAACCATCTGCCTGAGTCAAGGAAGGGCTTTGTTCAAAATGAAGCCATTTACGACCCCCCCAATAAACCATCTGCCTGGGCCCTTTGTTTAGTTTCCTGCAGTCCCCAGGTAATTCAATCAGAGAGTGTGTGACCTCCTTTTGGCAGGGGCAACAGAATGTAGCCAGGCCTGGGAACCTGCTGATCAGTTTCAACTCCTGTGGGGGTAGATGTCAGGCAGAATTGGAATCTCTTTAAGCCAGTTTTTAGCTACATGTCATTTTGGGTTCCCAGTTTAAATCAAACTTACAATTTTTACACATGCAGCTAGAATGCTGATTCTAAGTTCAAAACTATGACATTTCAACAGTGACAAACTATGTGACACTCAAAAGTAGGTCACTCATTTATTCTAAACATTTCAATTTTAGTGTCTTTCAGTTCAGTTTAGCACTCAGCCAGTCTTGTTATCAACATTATTTTGGGCTCTTCATCTTCCCAGATTTTGTAGGCACACAAAACTTCATTCTGCCAGATGTCTGCTGGTGTTCAGTGAGATTTTTGGATTTGTTGCAATGTTTGAAAATAGGCATTTTGAGCTGGCATTCAGAGAAACCAAAGGTAATTTTAAAGCTTTTTTTTTTTTTTGCTAACAGGTGCTGCTGTTTTACCTTTGGCACCCATTCCACTCATGGCACCCTGGCCCAGCATGCTCGCACTGGTGGGTGGCAAGTTAGGCAACCATTTTGGTGTCCGCACAAACTGCGTGGTTCTCCTGGATTCTGGTGCACATGTGGGCTTTTTGGCCATCTTGGATTTTCTAAGCCCACAGCACCAAATGTTGCAGCATGATAGCTCAAACGTGGGTCAGGACACCCAACAGGGTAACAATGATGATGAGGTAAATGACCCTCGGTCATTCTTGTGTCAATGTAGGATCCACTCTACTT
The DNA here is from genome assembly GCF_040938575.1 of Ambystoma mexicanum. Lineage (NCBI taxonomy): Eukaryota > Metazoa > Chordata > Amphibia > Caudata > Ambystomatidae > Ambystoma > Ambystoma mexicanum. The sequence goes on from NC_090934.1 coordinate 240,502,812, forward strand.
GTCTTTCAAAATGTAGGCTTTGAAGGCTCCATCTCGAGGACCTCTTTATTTTCCTGATAACCAGCCTGCGCTTCCAACTGACCATCCCATTCCTTGGCCAAGGCCTAACTAGCTTCCAGGTTTTCCAGGTTATCCTTAATAATGAGTTAGCACATATGTTTCCAGAATCCCAGCACACAGTCCACTGCATCATGTGTTTGACTCAGGGGTTTCCTCCACATCTCCCTACACTAGCCACCAGACTACTGAAACACCATGCAGTCGCAATCAGCACCACTGCTATGCTCTTGCATTTGAGGAAGAAACTCAGGACACTGCTCATCAGGAATAATTTAGCACTCACTACCACTAAGGTTATACCACCCCTGTAGTACGGAATATCCAAGCTACTACAAACAGTAAATCCCCTTCCACCAATCTGTGCTAACCCCACATTAATTGTACAATGCTCCATTGCTTCGTAGCTAATTTTATTTCTATATAAAATAAATACAAATAAAAATACACTAATGCAAGAGGCCCTTCCTCGGGTGCCCAAAGGATCTCAAGTCAATTCCCTTTTGCCTACCTGCCTGTAGGAGCAGAGAAAGCATAATATAAGGAGACCCCACTATCTTCTTTAGAGTTTGTATAATGGCCAGTCATACTATTCAGTGAAGACCTCTATGAGCCCATTGGTATGGCGGCGTGGAGGTGAAGAGCCTGTAGATTACCCAATATTATTATCATATAGGATTAAGTTAGAGTATACAACAGTCCAAAATAGCCTCTTTGAGGAGGCCAACTCTCGTAAGAGAACCTATGAGAGCACTCACATAAACCGGAATTGTTCCAATCCTCAGAGACACAGCCTCAAAATACCTGATTGTGTGGACAAAGACCACCAAGATGAGCCAGTTGTAAGATGATGTTGGTGGGCTAATGGCACTAGCAATATCAATTCCAATGTTCTCAAGGGGTAACTCCGCCATTGGCAGTAGAACCAAGCGACCTTTTACTTGTCTTCCAGATGTTCCAGGCAGCTGACTATTTGGACAAATCTTGCAGTAACCTCTCAGTTGGACCACATATGAGGCAAGTAGAGTTGCAAAGTTGACTTCTCTCAGGTTATCCTCACTCTCAGATCTCCTGTGAAAGACACCTCATGGCAAAACTGAATCAGGAAATGTCGCTGACCTAGGAGCACCACCAGCATCTGATTGACACCAGGTTCCAGCTCTTCAGACTCACTATACAACTGCCCACTGTCCCGAACTATCCTTTGTTTTAGAGGGATAGACTGGGCTGTTCTCAATAAAAGTATTGTCTTTCAGGGCTTTCTTTAGTCTGCTGCTCTTGCAGTTCAGGCAGGCACTTTGAGCAAACATACAATCACTTACAGATCCCTCAGCTTTCTTTCTTGGAAGAGCCAGACCGTTTTCAGAATCTCTGCTGCTGGATGGTAGGCTCCTCTCAATCTGGGCCTCATTACAAGTGTGCTGTTGCAGTAATAACATGCCAGTATTACTGCCTGCCGGCATGTTAAAGCACCACACACTCCAAGTTTGCTAGTAGGGTGGTGGATTTACCTCCAGCTCTGAGAGTTAGAGAATTAGTGCCCCAGGAGCAGAGGCATGGAGTTGAAAGAGGAGGGGACCAAGGCAGAGCTTTGTGGAACACCAACAGTTAGACGACTGATTTGAAAGGTGTTGTTGTTCTAGGAGATCGAGAATTGGTGAAGTGCCAGGTAGGATTTAATCCAGGAAAGGGCTTGTTCATGAATCCCAAGAAAAGTGAAGCTATTAATCAGAGTGATTGACAGTGTCTTAGGCAGTAAACAGATCAAGGAGAATTAGGATAGAGGATAGGTTGGAGTGCTTAGCAGAGGCAATGAAGTTGGAAACATTTGTGAGTGCAGTTTCCATGGAGTGACAGGAGTGTAAACCTGCTCGTAGGCGTTCTTGAAAGTTGTGGATGTCTAAGAAATGTGTAAGACAGTTGAACACAACCCGTTAAAGTACTTTAGAGCAGTGAGGATGGAGAGCCACGGGGCAAAGATTAGCAGGTTGGTTCTCGCTTTTTTAGGAGAGGGATGACCGTTGGCATTTTTAAAATAGAGCGAAAGCAAGCAGTGTCAAAGAACAGGTTGAAGAGTTCAGTGCGGTGAGAGACCATTAAAGGGTCAATAGGCTTTACTAGCTAAGGGGCAAGAGGGTCTGATGTGGAACAAGAGGGTTTAGCCGTCATCAGTAGAGATAGGACTTCTTCGGTACTAGTGTGACTAAAGTGGGACATGATATGATATGATATGGCATTTGTAACGCGCCTATACACAAGTGTTTCAAGGCGCGAAAGATAGATAGAGGCAGAGGATGATGGTAGAGTAGGTTGAGAGTAGAATTTAAGAGGAGGAAGTGTGAGGAAAGTCAGGAGAGAATTTCTAATATTGTAGATTTATGCAAGTATTCAGAGAGGTCATTAGCAGTGAGAGTGGAGTTGATATTCATAAGTTTAGGAGGAGTGAGGAGTGAGTCTAGGGTGCCCTGTGGCTGGCAAGGATGGTTGGAGTGAGAGTTAATGATGGTGAGGTATAATTATGTATCAAAGGATGACTTAAGAGAGTTCAGGGCAGAGAAGTAGAGTTTCAGGTCCTCATGTGAGAGGGTATGCCTGCATTTGCATAGTAGCCAACGCATGTTTGTGTGGAGACAGCATACGAATCGGGTGACTCATTGTTAAGGATGCTGAGACTTAGGGGTGAAAGTAAGCAGTGGGAAGTGAGAGCAGAATAAGTCATATAATAGAGATTGGAAGCCGAAGAGGGCAGTGCTAGTGGAAGAGGCATTTGTGAGAAGGAGGAGAGTGAAAACTGTAGACCCAAGAGAAAGAGACACATGGCAGAAGGTTTACATTTCCTTTTAGTAATAGGTGAGGCAATTGGTCAGAGGATGGAGAGGAGATGGTGGTGGAAAAAATGGAGTGATCAGATAGGGATGGTGTGCCAGTAGTATTGGTGGCTGAGAGAGAGGTTGAGATGAATTAGAAGATGAATTGAGATGAATAAGAAATCCAAAGAGTAACCGCTGGTGTGGGTAGGTTATGAATAGAGTGGCGGGTGTGGTCACTAAGAAAAGACTGCAGTTCAGATTTCTAGGAAGTGGTTAGTGAGGGAAGGTTGAAGTCACCTAAGAGACTGAGGTGTTGTTAAGTGGTTAGAGAATTAAAGAGTTACCCAAGTTCATCAAAGAATGGTCAGGTAGGACCATGAGGGTGATAGATGGAGATGATTTGAGCCAACTCAGGCGGAACAATAGTAGAGATGGTAAATTCAAAAGAGAAAGTAGAGGATGTGACATTGGAGATTTGTGAGGAGTTGTGGTGGGAAGACATTTGGTGTTTCATGCCTCTACCTCTACCAGTCAGACAAGGAAAGTGAATGATGGATAGTTTTGAAGTTGTGTACGACCACCGGTGTGGCAGTGCCAGATGCAGATGGGGAAATCCTGGTTTCTGTGATAGCAAGGAATTCTGGTGGAGGACAGCTGACATGAAAGTAGTCAGGGATAAAGGTAGATTGGTTGCATATATACTGAGTGCAATGTTCAGTTGATGCAATGAGGAAGGGTAGAGAAGTTGAGCCTCAGAGAAAGAGAGGCAAGGTGGATAGGTGTTAGACTGAAGACTGCCTCTGGCGCCCGAGTGACTGGGGCGGGCAGGAAGTGAGGGAGGTGCCTGAAACTCCCTGTGCTTAGTCTCCTAAGAGACCCAAATGCACTCTGGCATGATTGGCTGGCTGACTGTCCGGCAATGACAGCCACCCTGCTGGGTGATTGCCAGCTAGGTTGGAATGAATGGGAGGAAAGTGGATTAAAGGCAAATCTCTTGGCTTGGAAGGCAGAGTCGACCACTGGAACGAAAGAATTGAAGACGAGCTTGAAGAGGATGGCTGCTGCAACTCCTGGACCGTTGGTTTGCCCGGTGAAGCGCTGCTGCAGGTCCGAAGCGCTAAATTCATCTCGACAGAGAAGCCCTTGCAGGAAGACTTCTCTCTTTGAGTTGGCGGGACCAATCAACTCGTAAGCCACCTGGATACTATTCCTGGAGCTGGTTGTATTTTCCTCAGAGTGCTGCAGGAAACCGAATAACCAGGGAGAGGGACACCAGTTCGTGTGCTTGTCTCAACCGTAATTGAAGATTTGCCAAGTGCCAGCTGTGACCAGTCCCAGTGCAATGCAGGAGTCCCCCGATGTCCTCCTTCTTGTCCCCACAATTGAGGCTCAGGAACAGTGAGATCTGCAGGAACTTCTAGGAACAGAAGTATTCAGCTGCATCTTTTTCTTCATTGTAAGGTACTGTGAAAACCCGACGGAGAGAACTTACCTCTCACTGCGAAAGTGCTTGGAACTTTGCAACCTGCAGGCCTAGTCAGTTTGTGACCCAACATATGATTTTTTCTTTTACAAACTACTTTTCAGAACTTTGGCAAAGACTTTTCCGTTTAACTACCAGAACTGCTTTATCCTATACAAGACTTTAGCCCATTGACTTTGGCCTGACCTATTGCATTGAATTGACTGCTCTGGTAAACTCAAACTATTTGCACTGTCTAAGAGTAAATGTAATCTTCTTTTTATTAACTTATGCCTTCTTGCTCCTACTTCAGAGTACTCTGAATGCCATTTTGCTGCTCCTTCAAAGTAGTGTAATTGGTATCCCTACAAAATATCCCCACCAAAAATATTGCCGTACATATGGCTGTTTGTCTCGCCATAGGCAATATTTTGGGGAATGGGGTTGTATGGGTGTCCCACGCACATTTTAATATAATGCAGGGGTTGCAGAGGTGTGACCCGCAGAGTCCAGGAGTCAATATCGCCTCAAAAATATGGCGATATTTTTGTATCGTGTTATTTTTGCGGGGATATTAACACATGGAACCATTTAAATGCCTCAGAAACGTACAGTGTAAAGTACTGAAATATATTTGTGTGATAAAGATTGCCTCCTTCTAGTGAATGTTTTATAACTGACTGTGAAATAAATTAATACGTGTTTTACCAAGAAAACTGAGTGTAAGAGTTTATTTGAATACTTGTGATTGTAGACCTCTGTGTAACACCCTGATATCTCACATCCCCTCTTGAGATAAGCCTGGCTGCTCAGCTCCGCTACCTAAAACTGTGTAGACTTATACCAAAGGTTGGTTTTGCTTACACTTGTAGTCATATTTGTGTGCAGTGGTCCCAATGGGTACTGCATGCAAACTCTGCCTAACAGTGATCATGACGAGTACTTTGACTTGTTGTGGCACTGCAGTGAGTACAGCTTGATGAATGCCATCAACTCTGCAACCTGACTACTTGGGATCCGATTTTATAACCAGAAGAGGGTTCAGGGGTATCATTCACCCAGGAATTCCCAATGCCAGCCACCAGTTCTTTTCCCCTGTTGTCAACAACCAACTGCACATATGAGTACTTTCCCCCAATGTCTAAAAGCTGATACAGGACTGGGGGTTCTGTAGTCTGAGATGTCAGACGTACCCCAGAAGCATCCAGAGCCAGCAAGCTGTTAACACTGATTCAAGTAATGCTGAGTAGATAGATGGTTCCAGGTGGCTGTGCAGCGATGGATGAAGGGGGGCTCACTGTGACTGACTGAGGTCCTGTCCAACTGACTCAATCACCCTCCCTTGTCCATGGAAATCTAGCTTCTGTGTAGCTCCTAAACCTGGGACCTCTGTAAGTGGCCTTGGGTGATAACAGTAGCAACGTCTTTGAAACACAAAATCATATTAATGCCATCCGGGTGCCTTATTCGAACTGTGCGCTCGGCTTCAGCAAGATCATGGCCCGATTATAGTGTTTGCCATTTTGCTCCTCCATAAAATATTTTTATTCTGATGGAATATTTTTAAAAACGGATGGCCATATTTGATCAAAGCAGAGCCAAACGTATTGCCTATGATCTAGAGAAGTGTTATCATGTACGAGATTATGAAAGAGATCCCAGTTGTTCACAATTGACCTCTAAAGTCAATCCAGAGTCATGCACTTACGGTGGGACACGTGAAGGTCCTTTCACAGCATGTTGATTGTAAATGATCTTCATATGCGTGTAGATGACGGCCGTGCTGCGTGGATGCTAAACGGAAGCTGTGCCATGACAACAAGATCCATTTAGCTGGAAATACTTTAGAAGTGGTGGGTGTTGATATTGTGGAACACTTTACCCAAGCTCCGGAGAAAAATACTTCGTTCTCACTTTTCAAAATAATGTGAAAGTGTATTTACTGCTTAAAGTCACATGCAGTTTAGCAAACCTCTGATCAACGTGATTTCTCAGCCACACGCTGCTATGTATTTCGGATGCTCGTGTCTGATTGGCTCTCTGGGTGGTCTCTCTGGGCGATTTCTTTTTTCTTGTCACTGTGTATGGTCGCAATAGCGCTTTACGTTGCACACCACAGGGTGTTTAGAGAGGTTGTGACTCACCAATCGACCCTGGGGGGTGAGGGGTGGGGGGCTGTGGTTGCACCATCAGAGGTGCAGGTGCAGAGGTTTGGAATGCTCTGCCCTGACTCCAGATACTCTCTGATACTGACCCTCTTCCAGGCCCATCTGTAATACCCACATTTTACTTTTGGGTCAAGCGATGGCACCACATTTAGAAACACAATGGGCCTCATTATAAGTGTGCCCGTCTGGTAACCACGGTGCCAGTAAACCTACCGGCACTGTTGTTACCGGACCGGCACACTACGAGTCTGCGGACGGGTTCAGTCCGGCCCACCAGGGTCAGACGTGGCATGTGGAACGGAATCCGCTTGCAGACTTACATGGAAGCACTGGCACTGTTGCACACGGCCGCTGGTGCTTCCGTGCCCCCCATTCCCATTGATTCCTATGGGACTCAAATGGGAATGGGGATTTACATTTTCCGGCGCCTGACTTCACCGACAGCCGGGGCTGTAATGGCCCAGTGTTTCTGTGAAGTCTGGCAGAGGAAAAATGTGCAAGTCCGGCGGCAGCCTGCCGGTTTTCCCGGCACGGCTAGTGCTGGACTTAAAATGAGGCCCAGTGAATGCTATAGAGCATTGCGAGGGGAGGATGGAGTTTGAGGATGGTACATGTATGCCAGCACTTTGACTATGCTCCTAACATCCTCCACATTTAATTTACTTTTTTGTAATGTAATGGACTTCAGAAATGGAATGCAAAAAAGTTATTTTTTGAAAGGTTTACTGGCTCTTCAAACAGCTTTGGGAAGTAAAGAGTCGTCTACCTTGCATGGCCTCTCTGGGGATGAAAATGCCTATGAGAAGACTCCAAGTGATTAAAGGGCTTTTTAGCAGCGTTGTGCATAATGTCTTTTAGAACACAATTGTATTAAAAGTAGCCCTCTTTCAAACTCGGTACTGTTGTGTTCCTGAATAGAGCTGCTCTGTGGAATATTATGTCGCTCTGCTTGATTTATTTGCAGCAGTCTTTTCTAAAATGCACTTATACATCTTGCAGTGCAGCAATGATCCTGCCACAAACAAAAAGACTGGGGAAATTGTTCCTGGCGCTGGAATGGAAACAATAGCAAAGGCCGCACATGCGTGATTTACTGCGCTTTATTATTGCTGGTGCCAAGGTGTGAAAGCACATTGGAGTTTGTGCTTTTTTGATTTATTTATAAAGTTGGATTCTTGCTGTGAATATATCACGAGCAACTTTCTATGTATCACAGTTTGAATATATAGAAACACGGGTTAATTCAGAATTTGGTGGTAATTCGGGTGAATTAGCCCCAAAGTCGTAACTGTCACCACTCCTCGATCCACGGGATTTACCACAGGATTACAAGTGGTGGTAGGGTGGTGTCAGAGCCCATTTTTGCCACCTATAGGACTCTGTGGGGTTCAATGTTTGAATTTAAAGTGGGGGATTTCCCTTCAGCATGATGCCAAACTCGGGATCTTGCAGCAGAGTAAAAATGGCAGTAATGCCTTTCCTCGCCAAAACAGTGTCAGTAATGGAATGTTGACACTTTGTTAGCGCTCTGCCAACCTCGGAACGAGGCCTCAATGTTTTTGGGATGTAAACCATGTATGACATATATGTTCGAGATATTCTCATTTTACAGAGGTTGAACGACGAAATAAAATGTGCATCTTGGTGTAACAATGTGCACTGTCATTTATTTACACTTTTAGTAAAAATAAGAAACCGTTTTTTTATGCATGTAGGTTCCATGTGTGTTGTTAGTGTGTTAAGCTAGTCTCCAATTTCTAAGTGTTATAATAAGTGGTGTTATTAATACCAAATGTACTGGCACTCATTAATTAGACCTCAGCAGGATGAAGCACTGAGCTGTCCTCATTGGATCTGAAACTACCTTCATGCGTACCCACATTTCTGCAGCAGCCTCTCAGCCCACTGAGCTGTCTTAAAGTGAACACACATGTTGTGCTGTATATCTCTGATGCCAAAGCGCTCTCGTTTACAGAAATCTCTGTATTTATTTATTGTTCACGTGTTAGGCACTTATATAGCAAGTAAAATACTGTTTCAAAGCACCCGCAGGGCAAAGGGAGGGATCAAGGGAGTGAAACACATTAAAAAACACAATATTTAAAAGCAGTGTAGGGAAAAAGGAAACAAAACACAAACCTACTATTCATTGTGCTTATTCAGAACGTGCAAGTGCAACAAGGAAAAGGGTAGAGGAGGTAAGTGCTGGGGGGTCTGGGCTCATGGGTGAGCCACAGATGAAGTGCATGGTGTGGTGTGTGCTACACGGCCGGAGCAGCATTAGGTGGAAGTACGAACCTCCAGGGTGGAGGGTGTACCAAGGCACGTGCTGAGGGTAGACAGGAGCTGGGCGATTGGGTGTGGGAGGTCGGGGCTCCCGAGGATGCATAAGGGCCCAGGAAAACAATCACAGCAACTGTGACATTAGCAGAGGAGAGAAGAAGGGAAGGAGGGGGTCAAGAGAAAAGTCTTGAGGAGCTTCCGGAATTTAATAAAGTTCTGTCTTAAGGCATAGAGGCAGGGGGAGGCAGTTCTATAGGAGGAAACCAGCTGAGGAAAGCGATCGACCACCTACCCTCTGTTTAGCAAAATGTTTTACACACAAAGAGTTGGTGCCAGAGGAACATAGTGGTCTAGAGGGAGAGTATTTAGTAAGGTAAAGTTGAAGATAGTGTGGGCCCCGGGCCCAGACAGCCTTGTGGATGATGCAGAGGGATTTGAATTTAATCTGTGCAGCAAGCAGGAGCCAGTGGAAGACTTTTTTTATGGCAGGAGAGTTGTGGTCCCTGTGCTTAAGGCCAAGGATAAGTCTTGCTGCCCTGTTCTGGTCTAGCTGCAGAGGTCATAGAGTGGAGGAAGGTATATTTAGGAGGAGGCTATTGCAATAGTGAAGCCCAGAGAGAACCAGGGCTCAAGTAACATTGAGCATCTGCGGGAAGGAGAAAAAAGGGAGAGCTGAAATTAGGACTTCTTGGCAAGGTCCTGAGTGTAATGGAAGAAGGAGAGAGAGGAGTTGAAGATGACACCAAAGTTTCTGGCTTCAGAAGAAAGAGCAGGGGGAGAGCCCAAGGAAGAAGGCCAGAGTGAAGGGAAGAAGGAGGGAGCAGGGGTGTCGATGGGAAGGATCTCTGTTTTACAGGTGTTGAGGCAGAGATGAACCAGGATTGGATGGCAGAAAGGCAGTCAGGGATGATGGAAGGGGCAAGAGGGCCAGCAGGAGGTTTCAAAAGGAGTTGTACATCATCTGCATAACACTGGAAGTTGGAAAAAAGGAGGAGGTGAGACGTGCAAGCTGAGAAAGGTACATGTTAAAGAGCCAAGGGGAGAGGATAGAACCCTGGGGGACATCACAGGTGGAGAAGGAGGTAGGAGAGGAAAGGGTTCCCAGGATAAATTGGGTCTCCTGCATTCGCATACTCTCCCAACAACTTCACAGCACCCATCCACAAGCCAGCTCGACATGGGTCGCTAGCAAGGACTTGGTCACCCCTACCTACCTGCATATTGGCTAAAATGCACGCATGCATTCTAAACTCCTCTGGCGAATCTCCCATACCTTGGACTTTGGTCCCCCGAGGGTGTTCACCTATAGCGCTTTGAAGCCATACCAATGGGAAAAGATGCTATACAAATGACAAATTAAATTACATTACTAGATTTGAAGAGGATGTGAATAAGATAACTGAGGAACACTGGAGGACTGCTGCAGACACCAGCATTGGCCAAGCCAATACCACCACATCACAAACCTCTAAACTTCTAATGGACATGGATGATCTCTGAGAGGTGCCTTCTTCCCTCTGACTAGTGGGATCAACCAGTCACCTGTTCTGCTCGAGGTGCATTGCCTGTTTTCGGTCATCGGGAGCGTGTATCTTTGCAATTTCTCTGCAAGGCCCAGATCCAGTTGTTCATTGTTGCAAGGACTTCTGGCTGGCTAAACATGTAGAATTGTTCTTGGGCATCCTCAAGGCTCTGCTTAAATGCTGGACATCTGCTCTGCTGCACTCCACCAGCAAACAAGTCTGTGAGAATACCGAAGTAGAGTTGCAGAGTGTCTGCTGACGCAGGACGTTCATACGTGAAGATTTGAGTGAGGGTCTCTACTTAATTCTGTGATTGAATGGGTGTGTCTCATCTACAGCCTGAAATGTTCACAGGAATCTAGATGACTGGCGGTGATCGGCCTTGAAACAGTGACCTGACGGCCTTGCACGGTGACAACAATAGTAAATTGCCGGAGAAGATGAGCTTCACCATTGCCTGGGACTGTTCTTAAATTTTTTGTTGTTCAGGGGCCTGAGCTTAGTTATCTCTTGAACCGCCACTTTCCCCATTGTGTTCACATTGGGCACAAAGTTCTTCTTACCGTAGTGCTATCTGCAGATGGCCCTGTACAGTGGTGTCCGAGTCAGTACATGTGTGGGTCATCCTGTAGAAACCCATGGATCAATTGTTGCTCCTCCTTTCACTTTAAATCAACTTAGGACTCTTAAGTCCCTGTTTAGCTGGTGTGACAAATTGCATGATTCAGTCACTTCTAGGCTTTCCCTGTGAGCTTAGCCTGTTACAGGATATCCTTCATAGAGATAGAGGCAAGCTGTACCTCACCGGGAGAGACTCTCTCTACTCCCCCGCACCACCCCTTGGGGACAAGGACTCCCGGTCCGATGAGAAACTCCCTAAATCATTAATCTATTATCCATCACTAACTTCTCCTACCCAAAGGATACCAGAAGAAGGAGCTGGTGTTTATTGTCATACTTCTGTATGTGTACTTTCTAGTCCAAGACAAAATGAAAAGAAGTATTGGTTTTAATGCAAAGAAGATCATGCAAGTGTTACATAGTACTCAAACAAGAGGGAAGAAGGACTTTCATGCTCTGCCGGGCAAGACCCAGCAACGCACCATAAATTGAGGAGTCTTCTTGAATGAGAGAGTAGCCCGGCAGTTTCAAGTCTGCTCCACAAGGAGAGCTGAAGGAGACCAGGATGTGCAATTTATGAGTTGGAGCAAATCTGACATGGGAATGCTATACAGGGAAGACCCGAATTGAGAGAAACTGAGTGATGGAAACCTCAGATAAGGAACCGATTGTGAGGTGTGGCGCAACCGAGAGTCGGTGGACTGGTTAGTCCAACAACGATGTTGAAACTATTTACCCGACCACAACACAGAATGGGGACAATGAACGAGAGAAGTACACAAACCATAGAAAGGTTCCCATCCTAAACAAAGGCCTGGGGACGCTTACTCTGGGAGAACAAGATAACGGGAGATCTGGGAGGAATACCAAGAATAACTAAGGAAAACATAATACTCATCCCAGTGTGGACCTTATATTTAATTAAAGTTACAGAAGGAAAATGAGAATCGTTGTGAGAACGTACACACTCTCAGTCAAGACAGAATCAAAGAGAACGCTAAGAATCCTTATGGGGATAATGATACTCATCCATATAATGACGAAATGATGGAGAAAGATAAGAATCATTACTGGAAGAATCCTACTCGTCCCAGTGAAAATGCAGAGGTGGAGATGAGTAAGAATGGTTACTGGAACCCTCATACTCGTCCCAGCATCTATGAAGTGGTGGTGGTGGAGGAGAGTGAGAAACATGTTGTCAATATTTCTAACTGGCCCAGCCAGGGTGAAGAATGTACATTGAGTAGAGAAAAAGTGACAAGTGTAATGAACAAGGAAAGCGAGTAGAAGAATTTCGGAATGGAAAACCAAAGTGTCAAGGACATGGCGGAGAAAGTGAAGAGCCCAATATTTGAACTATATGAACTGATGAAAGTAGTCGCCAACAACTACCTGCGACTAAGTTCCCAAGGAACCTGCTGGAGAGCAGACCACAGGACAAAGGGAGTCCTTCTCCTGTGCCGTAGCTAAGCTAGTTTTGATAGTGGCAGGGACAGGTTAGATTAGTTTGCAACAGAGGACTGATCTTCATTTTGGATTTACTAATGACTGACAAGCACCCTAGTTAGTTTCCGTTAGGTAGGGAATCCCATAGCATTGGGAAAGTTTGGAGTTTTGCACCTTTTTGTTTAATAAAGAAAGTTGCAAAAAGGCAGATCAGAGTCTTTGTCCTCCATATGAACCACCACACTGGCTGCATCTGCTTTGTATGAACTAATGTTAGAATGGATTTCGAAACTCTGGCCTGGGGGACAGAGTTTAGGTGGCCACTCTGTTTTTAGTGAAAAAGGAACAATTTTGGGAGTTGGCCAAACCAATCAAGGTAGCATGGAGAGTGATCTAGGCGTAATCTCAGGACAGGTGAATGTGGTCAGGAGTCCACAATGAGTCCACTCAGTGAAGCAATCAAGGGTTACACTGACATTCAGTTATAAAATACTGTATGTATTGTAGGCCGAGAAAACACCATATGAAAAAAATGACTAGGAATAGGTTATATCACATGAGTAAATATCTCAAATAATTAAACAGGCACAAGTTCAACGTAGCATGTTCTAACTGGCGTAACCTGGTGTACTCATACCTTACTAACAATACCAAGTAGTAATGGATAATTATTAATGGAAATAACTTACATGGAATTGACATTAATGATTAATCTTTTCATATGTGGGAATTGGGTGTGGACCCAACTGACATTGCCAGCTGACATTGCCAACCTAATCTTGGGTAGGAAATCCTGCTGAGCACCCAGCTCTGATTTAATTAAAACTGACCTTAAAATATGGGCAGACGCACTTCAATTGTTGTTTCAATGGATCAGTGGTATACCGTGTATCCATCATTGTTATTGTTGAGCCTTGCCAACTCCTGTGGTTGTGTAATGTTGTACTGCTATGTCTTCTTTATTCATGGGCATGTGAATCCATGCCAGACCCCATGCTGGAGAAAGAACAAGTTACTTACCTGTAACTTTTGTCCTCCAGCTTGGGTCTGGCATGGATTCACATGCGAACATTCCCTCCGGCCCTTCTGAGGATGGCTGTCAAGGGAAGGGTCTTGAGGAGAGGGCAGACATGGCTTGGGGCAGTGTGACCCAGAGCTCAGTGATTTGTTTGTGGGAGAGAGACACTTTGTAAGTGAGAGTGAAACTGTTTTTTCTTTTGCTAAGGATTCCCAGCCTGACGACAGGGAATGTTCATGAGCGTGTGAATCCATGCAAGACCCATGCTGGAGAACAAGAGTTACAGGTAATTAACGTGTTGCTTACCTGCCCATCAAGGTGGGAGAGGACCAATGCTTGGACTGTAGATCTGAAGTTTTTTGCTTTGAAGCGCTTGGTTTTTCAGAGGAGAGAAAGTTCATACTGCTGCCTTCTTCGCTATGTGAGGCCCATGGGTGCCTTTTGCATGCTGTCTTTGTTGCCATTGGGACCATTGTTGCTGAATGTGTGATGTTTTGCATATGTGTGGAAGTTGGTCGTGTAGGGGAGCGGCCTAAACATTGGGGCTTTTGGGTAGGGACAGTGGTTTTGTTCATCATGAGTTGTGTTGTTTGTTCAATTTGTGTCACCCTCTACTATATTTTTGTTTAAATATTATGACGATTAGTCCTGATATTCGAGGTTGTAAAACAGGGTCACCCCCACTCATTTTGTTATGGATATAGTTGTTATTGTTAAATATCCATATTTTGCTGCTAGATAACCTTTATCCCTTAGCCACATATTACTCTAGGATAGACAGTCTAATCCAGCAATATATTATTCCAGGAGTGCCCAGGCAAAACATTGCTTTCAGCAGATCGTGGCCCCAACCACATTGGCCACACAACATCTTTTCACATTTAGACTGCCCGTGCCAGATAACATGAATGTGCCAAATAGCAACCCTCCACACTTAACCTGACTGTCCCAGACATCCTAATTGCAACTGACTGACGCTTATCAGAATTTGCCAGATTGTGCCAGCTAGCACTATTCAGGAATTTCAACCTTAGACTTTCTGATTTCTGCCTGCTGTTCGAGTTTAATACTATTACTGCTATTGCATTTACTGTTGTACCCCCTCTGGTAGATCCTTTCTCCCTCGATCTAGGTGTCACTAGTCTAGGTACTGTTATTGCATTTACTGTTATTGTACTCACTATTGTGACCCCGTGTTAGGCCCTTTCTGCCTCTATCCAGGTGTCACTAGTGTAGGTGCTGCTATTGGATCTATTGTTATTGCATTCACTGTTATGCCCCCATGCTAGGCCCTTTCTCGCTTTTGTTAATTTTGTATTTAATTGGTTATTTATACAAGCTTAATACCCAGAGGTTTCTAAGCGCGGACCCAGGGATCGGACCTGTGTTGCTCTGCGTCATTTTGCATCCAAGGCGAGCACGTTGCCCCTCAGCTATCCTCCCAAGACTATCCAGGTGTCTCAAATCTGGGTGCTGCTATTGCATTTATTGTCATTGCACTCACTGTTGGGATCCCGCCCGTGGTAGACCCTTTCTCACTCCATCCAGGTGTCTCAAATCTGGGTGCTGCTATTGCATTTATTGTCATTGCACTCACTGTTGTGACCCCGTGTTAGGCCCTTTCTCCCTCTATCCAAGTGTCCCAAATCTGGGTACTGCTATTGCATTTACTGTTGTACCCCCTCTGGTAGGTCCTTTTCCCCTGTGTCCCAAATCTAGGTACTGCTTTTGCATTTACTGTTATTGCATTCACTGTTGTGCCCCGATGTTAGACCCTTTCGCCCTCTATACAGGTGTCCCAAACCTAGGTACTGCTATTGCATTTACTGTTGTACCCCCTCTGGTAGGTCCTTTCACCCTCTATCCAGGTGTCACTAGTCTAGGTACTGTTATTGCATTTACTGTTATTGTACTCACTATTGTGACCCGTGTTAGGCCCTTTCTGCCTCTATCCAGGTGTCCCAAATATAGGTACTGCTATTGAATTTACTGTTATTGCATTCACTGTTGTGACCCTGTGTTGGGCCCTTTCTCCCTCTGCCCTGCACTTTTGCATCAGGGCCATAGGCTTGGAGTACTACCAGGTGTTACACTTAGAGGAAGGTTGCAGGCAGATCCTTATGATTGGGGCAAGAATGTCAAGAGTATTGGTGATGGACAAGGGGAGGTTGCTGAAAACAGAGTCAGAGGTAGAGTATGAGGTAGGGAGCGAGGGGGATGAAGGTGGAAGCAAAGGCAGCAGCTGACACTCATTTCATCGGGCGATGTTAGTGAACGAGGTTGTCACAGCTTTTGGGGAAGCGGTCAGAGGGCCAAAGAGACCCAGGTGGGAGGAGATAAGAGGAGAGAATGGTCTGACCAAGAGATAGGGGGGACTAGAGAGGGGAGATAATGAGGTCAGAGTGTTTGAGGTCATCCAGGGTGTGTCCAGCCGAGTGAGTTCGACCAGAAGGGAGATTGGAGAGGGATAGAGAAGTGCAGAAATCGATGAGAGAGTGGATGCTGAGTTGTGGGTGTTTAGTTGTATGTTGAAATCACACAAGAGGAGGAGGTTGGAGGTGGATGAAAGTAGGGAAGAACAGAAATCAGGCCACTCAGTGAGGAACAGGGTGATGGTGCTTGGAGGCCTGTAAATGGTAGCAATGGTCAGTGTGGAGATGGGACAGATGATCAACTTGCATACCATGCTCTTTAAGGAAGAGTAGAGCTGGGTGGGTAAGATGGAAGCAGGAACCCACTCAGGGAATATTAAGGCAACCCCATTGCCAGTGCAGTGAGATCGCGGCTTGGAGACGACTGTGAAGCTGACAGGGAGGAGGGAGTCAAAAGCAGTGACTGAGCTGGCATTGAAACAAGTTTTGGTAAGAGAGAGAATGTCAAGGGCAATGTCTTCAAGAAGTAGGCAGATGTCAGCAGAGTGTTTGTTGGCTGATCGGGTGTTAAGAGTCGCCATTGGAGGAGGTCTCTGCCTTTGAAAGTGTTCTGAAGAGGGGTACAGGGGCGTGGTACACCAGTCAGAGGAGGAGCAATGGAGAGAGTAGTAGGGGGAGGTGCAGGAGAAGGAAGGAAGCTAATGAGAGACGGCAGGATCCGGTCAAAGAGAAGAAGATTGGTTTGTGGACCCTTAACCAGGATAATGCCTGCGTGAAAGACATTAACAAAGCAACGTGAAGATGAGAAGCCGGCAAAGAGGACTTCCCACTTATGCCACCATTAATGTGAGAGGAGGTGGAAAGAGAGAGAGTAGAGATTAAATGGGGGTCCATAGATCTGGAGAGGGGACAGAGAAGAGGATATTAGTGAAGACCTCTCTGGATGAAGTGCTGACATAGGTGTCTGCAATTGGAAGGCTAGGGCTTGCACTCAAGATAACCTTTTTGTGTTGTTTCCTGCAGGACTTCGTGAGAGAGGGGAGATAGGTGAAAGTATAGCAGTTAGAGAAGATGGGTAAAATGGAGAGAGCCATAGGGGCGGCTGATGTTAGTCGAGGAATGAGGAAGAGTGGCTGCACAGCACAGTTCTAGTTAAACTCACCGGTAGGGTAGATCTAGTCAAGGTAGTCACAAAGGAGTACATGTAATCCAGAAAGGAAATTTAATTTAAAGAGACAAGAGGTGTATAGATGTAAACGTTCACACAGCTAAATTCGATTTTTAAAAAGGAGGCAAATGCAATGCAAGAGGTGCACAGATGTAGACGTACGCACAGCTAAATTCAATTTTTTTAAAGGAGGCAAATTCAATGCAAGAGGTTCCCAGATGTAGAAGTACAAACAGCTACTTTCATTTTTAAAAAAGGAGGCAAATGCAATGCAAGAGGTGCACAGATGTAGAAGTACACATAGCTAAATTTGATTTTTAAAAAAGGAGGCACAAATGCAGTGAGCGAGGATGTAGGATAGATGGGGCAAGGAAGAAAGAGTACATAGGTACTGTAAATTGTTCAGAATGATTAGTGGAGGAGGCAATAGAAGATTTCACCCATCTCTTCCTTGCAGAATCTGCAGGGAGTGTTGATGTCCAAGGATCTAAAGCATGGGGTAGCGCCAACTAGTCCGGACACTGAGTCATAGTTTCTGGGGTGGATAGAACGGCTTCCAGGTCCTACTCGGCCCAGACAGGCACAGACAGGGACTAAAATGAAGACCTTTTTTGGAGGGTCGGCTTCTGCCTGCCAGCACCTCCGATTGGCTAATGAGAACACATATCCCAACTTCTTGAAAGGTGGAACCCACTTACCAAATCACATGTTCTGCAATGACCCTAAGGATAGGACTTCCAAAATTAGACAGCAACACTAAAACCAAATAAATGAAATAGGGTACCGTCCCCGGATAGCAACTGAATTCAGTGAAAAAGTGTAAAGCTGGAGATGGATTAGGGTCTGTGGTAAAAGTAGGCAGGGATATGTACCACTGTGATAGCACAACACTGTTTCTTGGTCCGTCGGTTAGAGAAGGTGCCACCACATCATTTCACAGGACGCCTTAGCACGGATGATTTCCAGTTAAGAAGCAAACTGTGTGTTAGTGCAATGCTTTTGACACACCAAAATCAATAGGCTTCGATCAAACAATCCTTTTTTTAGTTTTGAACTATTAGGTGGCATTAAGGCACCGCCTATAAGCCAAAACTATTGCAGGGAGTACAGCTGGTGAGAAATGTCAAATGAGGAGGGATAAAGCGTGTATGTGTTGTCTGGTTCTTTATCCACCCATTGAATTCCCATAGCCATGTTAATCCTTAAGGCCATTCCCACCTAGTTCCAGCCCCTCCCCACCCAAAGCACATCATCCTGTGATCTCTTTTGCTTTATCAAACCTTAGCATTAACCTTTGTGCCCAACGTTCCTGGAAGTTTTGTTAAAATAAGTCTTCTTCATGACTTAATTTGAGTTGTTAAGGTGCTACTGGTGGAATAAAAATGTCTTAACCAGGTCTGCCTTCACCCATTTGATTTATGAGCACTATGTGTGCCCTTTACTGAAGTCCTGTTGAAAAAAAGCATTGGCAAAGCCAACAGTTTTGGCCTGTGTATACGCATTAGGCATTTGCCAAGCACTGCTACCATCTATGGCTAGTTACTACAACTAGAACAGTGCCTGGAAAGTAAAGTACCTTTCCCATGCCCATACATAAGCCCAAACTGTGTGCATTGGCAATGCTTGTTTCTATATGGGCACCAGTGTGATATGGTATTGTTTCCAAGCGCTCCAAGTGGTACGGTTGGCTTGTTGGCACGATGGAAAAGACAACAAATGGCTGAATGGATCAATGCACCATCTGTCTATGCTGCATTGAAACCGGCAGATAGCAATACTTAAATCTGACTGGGGTCGGGGGAAGGGGTTGGTCGAGTCTGCTGGTGCCCACAGGTTATGTTGCACAGACAGAGATACATGTTTTGAGCTCCAGTGGCACAGTGCCACAATAGGTTGCTTCTATCTAAAGGAGTGGGCATTAAAGCTAATGCATACATGGGTGTATGTATACAGGAAGCTTGCTTTATTCATTAGCTCCTACTGAAGGGCACTTCCTGGGGGATGGTTGCTTTTATGTGTATACATTGGTCAAATATGACTGCAGTGGTGCCTTGTATGGACCCCCTAGTATAACAGCATGGGTTACATTACATTCTTCGTCTTAAAGCTTCAGCGCTGAAGCCTTTTAAATGCACTTTGTGAGTTAAGAGATGCCCCGTGACTCTGTATCAATCACACGAGCCCTCCTTGTGCTAAACTATTGTTCAGTGTGTCCATCCATTGAGCCCCTACAGCTCTAGAGGTGAAAGGCCCTGTGTTCCTGAGCTGGTCTCTTGGGTTCATCCAGCACTGATGACAACAGGCGGCAAATGACCTCTGTAGACTGCAATGTGGACACTGCAGCCTCTGGCAATGGCATGGAAGCAGGGCCAGTCGATAAAGGAACGAAGATCTCCCAAGCCCCCGCCACCCTCGCCCCCTCGCCCACCCTCTCCTGCTGGAGTCTTCCTTGTCCTCCTCAGTTATACGACTCTTTTACTGGATGCGATTGCCACTGCTTGATGGATTGAGATGGATTGATGGCGGGGGATGGCGTACGAGATGAGCTGATGTATCCGTGGCTTGAATAATGGATGAACGACGCTCATCTTTCATCAGGTGTATTCCATCCCTTGAGGGGCTCTCTGCCCCACAGGGGAAGAGTTACTTATCATAAAGGCAGGCAGGTGCGCACAGCAACCTGAGGCCCTATCGTCTAGATCGGGGTCATGCCCCTGTTAAACCTGTCAATTCAATTTCATTCCATTCCATAACACTTTATGGGCCTGTCTTGTATATTCACATATATTGCCAAAGCTGCACAGTGCTTTCTCTGAGTGTCTGGTGGTGCCACAGACTGGCAACTCTTCTGCTGCTCTTTTTGGCTAGGCAGGGTTATCTCCCAGTAGCATTTTGGCCAGTTCTGTTCGTCTTCCAGCTCTGTGAATTCTGTGAATCTCTAGGTGAATTGCCAATATGTGGGTACGTTTGGGAGAAAGTGGCCTTTGCCCACATTCTTGCTCTGCTTTGTGGTTGTACAAATGCCAGTTTAAATCTCCAGCCTGTGCTGCTGACATTGTATTTGGTTGTTATGTTCCAGTGCATGGGATGCTTGAATGTGTCTCTTAAGGTTTCCAGCTGTGCTGTGTCTGTGCACCTGGTCATTATGTGCCTGTATTGTTTATCCTTATATCGGTATATGTAACTTCAGACTGAGATGAGCTTACCAGGGCCAGGCCATTCATTGCCTATACCTTCTCTCCCTATATGCCAGTCTCCTTTCTGTGGTCAGTGATCCTGTTCCAGGTCATAGGTTGCCTGTACCTTCTCTCCCTATATGCCAGTCTCCTTTCTGTGGTCAGTGATGCTGTTCCAGGTCATAGGTTCCCTGTACCTTCTCTCCCTATATGTCAGTCTCCTTTCTGTGGTCAGTGATCCTGTTCCAGGTCATAGGTTGCCTGTACCTTCTCTCCCTATATGCCAGTCTCCTTTCTGTGATCAGTGATGCTGTTCCAGGTCATAGGTTGCCTGTACCTTCTCTCCCTATATGCCAGTCTCCTTTCTGTGGTCAGTGATGCTGTTCCAGGTCATAGGTTGCCTGTACCTTATCTCCCTATATGCCAGTCTCCTTTCTGTGGTCAGTGATCCTGTTCCAGGTCATAGGTTGCCTGTACCTTCTCTCCCTATATGCCAGTCTCCTTTCTGTGGTCAGTGATGCTGTTCCAGGTCATAGGTTGCCTGTACCTTATCTCCCTATATGCCAGTCTCCTTTCTGTGGTCAGTGATCCTGTTCCAGGTCATAGGTTGCCTGTACCTTATCTACCTATATGTCAGTCTCCTTTCTGTGGTCAGTGATCCTGTTCCAGGTCATAGGTTGCCTGTACCTTCTCTCCCTATATGCCAGTCTCCTTTCTGTGGTCAGTGATGCTGTTCCAGGTCATAGGTTCCCTGTACCTTCTCTCCCTATATGTCAGTCTCCTTTCTGTGATCAGTGATGCTGTTCCAGGTCATAGGTTGCCTGTACCTTCTCTCCCTATATGCCAGTCTCCTTTCTGTGATCAGTGATGCTGTTCCAGGTCATAGGTTGCCTGTACCTTCTCTCCCTATATGCCAGTCTCCTTTCTGTGGTCAGTGATCCTGTTCCACGACATAGGTTGCCTGTACCTTCTCTCCCTATATGCCAGTCTCCTTTCCGTGGTCAGTGATCCTGTTCCAGGTAATAGGTTGCCTGTACCTTCTCTCCCTATATGCCAGTCTCCTTTCCGTGGTCAGTGATGCTGTTCCAGGTCATACGTTCCCTGTACCTCATCTCCCTATATGCCAGTCTCCTTTCTGTGGTCAGTGATCCTGTTCCAGGTCATAGGTTGCCTATACCTCTCTCCCTATATGTCAGTCTCCTTTCTGTAGTCAGTGATCCTGTTCCAGGTCATAGGTTGCCTATACCTTCTCTCCCTATATGCCTGTCTCCTTTCTGTAGTCAGTGATCCTGTTCCAGGTCATAGGTTGCCTATACATTCTCTCCCTATATGTCAATGATCCTGTTCCAGGCCATTCATTGCCTATACCTTCTCTCCCTATATGTCAATCTCCTTTCTGTAGTCAGTGATCCTGTTCCAGGTCATAGGTTGCCTATACCTTCTCTCCCTATATGTCAGTCTCCTTTCTGTGGTCAGTGATCCTGTTCCAGGTCACAGGTTGCCTGTACCTTCTCTCCCTATATGTCAATCTCCTTTCTGTGGTCAGTGATCCTGTTCCAGGTCACAGGTTGCCTGTACCTTCTCTCCCTATATTCCAGTCTCCTTTCTGTGGTCAGTGATCATGTTCCAGGTCATAGGTTGCCTGTACCTTCTCTCCCTATATGCCAGTCTCCTTTCTGTGGTCAGTGATGCGGTTCCAGGTCATAGGTTGCCTGTACCTTATCTCCCTATATCTCAATCTCCTTTCTGTGGTCAGTGATCCTGTTCCAGGTCATAGGTTGCCTATACCTTCTCTCCCTATATGTCAGTATCCTTTCTGTGGTCAGTGATCCTGCTCTAGGACATAAGTCGCCTGTGCTTGATGGCCCTGTATCTCTGTATGCCTGTTTCAATCCCTGGTATGTGGTCACTGCCCTGGTACTGGGTAATGAGTTACTTGTTTTTGAACTCCCCATCCCTGCCTTTTCCAATTTGCAAGCTTTGGCTGCTGACCCTGTACTACTGCGCTTGGCCAATCGGTGCTCGTTGTTTGCATCTCCACGTTAGACTGTGCCTGTACCAATCTTCAGCTTTTGCATCAGAAGGGATCTGAGCACCCAGAAAGCACAGGTTCCCCAAGCCACCAACTAACATCCATTCCTGCTGGGGTAAGGACGGTGTTGTTTCGGAAGAAGCAAAGAAGACCCACTCTTCACGACATCACAAACTCCACTGACAGAATACAAAGGCATTCCCGAAAACAAAGCCATTATTAAACAGGCTTGAATGTTAGCCCAGCGAATGCAATTGGCATGTCTGCCTAAGTTAAAAAAGGAGGCTTGTTATACATCTTTGATGAAATGACTACATATGTTATGTCACATAGACATTCCTGCATCTCCCCAATGACCAGCAATGAAACCTTTTGCAGCACATGTTCCTGGCAGAACGTGTTTGTCCGAGTGACTAAGCCCACGTGGCTGCATTCTGATACTTTGGGTCAGTTTGACAACTGTATTCTCCCTAGTGATGGCTGCAGAGAAGACTGGAGCTCAGTGGCATCCCATAACCATAACTTCTACACGTTTGCACAACATGGCTCAGAACCTTTAGATTGTGACGCTGCTGTACATTGCCATTGAATAGAACAGTGTGCGTCCAATTCTAGCCCGGTGGGCACTGGCCAGGCACCTGTAGAATGTGCCAATGTTTGAGATCCCTGTATCGCTCAGTGCTTATTTCACTTCTCGACCTATGGTCGGTACCTGTGTACTTCATAATGAGTTGCCTGTGTTTGGAAGACTCCTGTTTGATGGTGCCTGTTTCAGCCTTCAATTCGTGGCCGCCCACTGTCCCTGTACTTGGTCACTTGTTGACTGGTGCCTGGAAGCCCCATATTTCTGCCTGTTTCACTGACTGCAGCTTGTGGCCACTAAACCCGCACTAGTTCATGTTTTGCCCTTACCTGGGGGTCTTTTGTGAGTAGATAGCCTTCTTGGATGGATTAGCTTTGATTAGTGGCATTTTTTTAAATTTATTTTTTATTTGTTTATGACTCGCAAGTCGTTACAAAATTATGAAAACAGGTACAATTATCAAATCAATGTTTACACCAGTACATAACAATCAAAACAAGAAGAAAGAGAAAATGCAATAGCTAATTCCTTTCACTTAATAGTTGATGTTACCACATTTACCATAGCACATCCCTAGTTTCTCTTCCTTTACTCATCTTGAGGCCCTGTATTGTTCTTAAATAATGATATAACAAATCTTAGCACACGTATCACTGCTGCTGTTAATGCGGCATTGCAGTTAGTGGCCTACTCAATCTCCCTAGGGTTTCCCAGGGAGTCAGTCTATTTGCTGATGAAATATTTGCTAGTATGCATCTGAGTTGCTGCTGGTTCTTTTGGCTGTATGTGTCTCGGCGGATGTTATGTGCAGGTCTTTGGCAGGCAGGATAGTGTATATCCTTGCCTATACTGAGCTGTGTATACCACTATACGTTTAGTTTCTTTATGTATCTTTATTATTAGACTCCTCCCTTGCTTTCACTTCCTCTTTCAAACCTTTTTCTTCGTGAAAATGTAACAGTTTCAATTTCTCTGGGATGCAAAATCCTGAATTGTAAACACTTCCAAATATGTCATAGGAGGAGTCAAACTGTGTGGAGGATGAGAGGGGGCTTGTGTGTTGGAGTATAGACCAGTTCTAGTGGCTATGCTGCTTAGTTCGGATCCAGGCGACCCGAGTTCTAATCTCAGTAGCTCCATTGTGCTTAACGTGTTTGTTTCTGGACAAATAACTTTAATCATAATGATAATAATAATAATACCATATCCTTTAGGAAAACATGTCAGATTCAACTGGCTCCAAATGACCAAAACATCAGAGTTTTATGAGAGTCAGATTATCCGGCGCTATAACTGCAGGTACAAACAGGTTACAGAAGCAAGCATATACTGTGATTCATCAGATAAAGTATACACTTCAATAGTAACCATTAAGCCAGCAAGCATTGAAAAATGCAATCGATTGTTTTTTGCATAGAGTTGGCATAGGCATCTGGCAGGCTTCACCATCTGTCAGCTATTGTAGCCACATGCTCAGGTACTCACATGACTGGCCAGGTGGTGTGCAGGTGGTGTGGAACGCTGCCTGTGATGCATAAAAGGCCACCAAATCTGCACAGGGTGCGCCCACACTGCTGCATGCTGTGTGCATCTTCTCTTTTCTCAAAGAACTACTTTGCATGTGGCACGATAGAGATAGCACGGAGCAGATCGACTGCAGTACTCAGTCCACACCTCAGACTTCCGCCACGACAGCTCCACCAATCAGCAAAAAGTAAAGAACGAATAAACAAGCAAATAAATGTGAAAAGGCAGAGCGAGACAGTGCTATTGCGCAAAGCAGAAAAGGGGAGACTGGCCGGACTACAACAGCACGTCACCTATTTTCTTTTTTTTTAAATTTATTGTGCATTTAGCTATTAAGCAAGGCTTAAACACATAAAAAGAAAAACACAACGGATTACAATTAAATTACATAGAATGCATCTCAATTATACATTGCATTTACAAAGTTAATACAGCTAACATGTTTTCATGAATACACACCACTAAAATCACAAAATCACAGAAGATGAAGGCATTTTAAAACATTTGTAGGCCAACTAAAGGAGCCGTTAAATTCATAAAACTAAATATTGGTTAGCCCATTCTCACTCAGCTTTAAAGCTTCCTTCCAGACATTATGGGGTGCAACAGTTATAACTACTTACTCAACAGCATACAACATACTCCAAAATTGGTGATCTCTAATCCAATCGAGCTACATTTGTATATCCGCTAAAATAATAAGATTGTAATGAGAGGCATGATGTCAGTATGTGTCGACTTATATCAATGGTTTTTGTGCAAAATCGGCACAACCGTTCCTCTAAAGGAAATATTTTCCATAGCCCAGTATGTTCTCCTGTTGGAAATATGTTTAAGCACAGATGTAAAATAAAACTCTTGAGATCAATAGAGCAGAATTTAGTTAAATATGTTTGAAGAACGCTTGGCAAAAAACTCTGGGTTGAGTACTGAATGTTGTAAGTGATTTCAATCCGGCATACACCCAAGTCAACGCCTAGCATGTAGTGCACAACGGAAATCCTTATTTATTTATTTCTGTCTAAAGGTTCTTTATTCTGAACGATATACCACTCATATCATGCCCTTCTCCTGGAACCCCCCTGCCCCTGGTCACACTGAACCAGGAATAAGGCTGGTTTGCAAAGGTAAAGATTTATTTATGTATTTAAAATGTTATCACAATAAGTTTTAATAGGTAAACCACACTCACCAATGGGGTGAGGTAACACAGAATAATCTCTTTAATACACGAGGAGTAGCAGTGAGAAAACAATTCAGCACAGAAAATAAGACTTGTGTGTGCTTTCAGATTGGATAGCACTGTGGTTAAAGGTTCCCCCTGCACACCCCTCAATCCCTCAATAGCCAATGTAAAGAGATAGGAGGAGAGAGCAGGTATTTAGGAATGGCAGAATGCAAACAGAATATCAGTCCCACTTTCCCCCTTTCAAACACAAGAGAAAACAGAATTTACTTTCAAGCTGTCAAAATTGCTTTTAAAGTTATCTTTAGAATGGACTGGGCAGAAACACCAAATATGGGCAAAACTGCTGAAGTTGTTATCCATGTTATACATTCTTATGGGAGCCGCTTTGGATAGTTGCCCACAAACACAAGCAATGATTCAATACCAAGGAACAATTTGAAATCTTAAAATTCAAGTCGGAAGCAATCAAAAGCTGTTTTCCCAAAATGTAAATTCGTGGCAAACATTTCACATGTGCGATTATCGCGATAACGGGAGAACCGTATTGATTTGGAATGCAGTTTCAGATGCGATTTAAAGCTGTGGATGTTAGCTACAAGCAGACATTTGTTTCTAGCACAAAAACCGAGGGAGTTTAAGGCGTTTTAGTAGAGGTTGTTTTTTCGCAAGAATGGAAAACAGGAATGCACTTTTAAAATGTCAAAAGGGTTTCTTACACTATAGGATGGCTATGAACAAAACAAATACCACACAGGAACACAGCCACTTGATCAGAATGACTGCCTGCGGAGGAAACTTGCCTTTTTCAGACGAGAACAGATCAGCGCAAAGATAGTTTTAACAGTACTAGTTGTGGAGGAAAGATAGGATGGTTTGGATAGAGAGTTCAGACAATTCAAAAATACTCCTAACACTACAGGTTCTGAATACAAGACAAGATGGGTTTAAGATAGGGGTTGGACTATGCAAAATAAATATTTCAGTGACACAATTTTTCCTATAGATACTCACTGAATATGTTTTTAAATGGAACCATCAATTCTGATCAGGGATAGGATCTGGTTTAGGACAGACGGCTGGGCACATCAGACTGGATCAGATCTGCAAGGCACTCTGGTCACAGCACGGCACAGGACTGGATTGGATCTGCAAGGTACTCTGGTCACAACACGGCACAGGACTGGATTGGATCTGCACTTCTTAGTTCTGATGATAATCATTTTCAGCAGACAAGCAGTACAGCGCAGCCCGGCTGTATTATAATGCCTCCCCTTAGGTTGGTGGGGTGCTGGTTCTTGAATTTGAGGCCTAGCTGAAAATGGATCAGCTATGCAATGGGTTTCTCTTTTGCCAAGTTTCTGGAGTCAGGAGCAAGGAAGATGTAGAGTTCAGTAGCAGGGTGCTCCGCCAGCATCAGGATAGTAAGTGAATCTGTCTGTCTTTTTGTGTGGTGAACTGTTTCTATTTATGCTATGAACAGATGTCATAAAGGGGTGTGTGGGTCAATTTAGCCTAAGCTTGACCCTTTTGATGGGTGATTGCGTCAGAGTCTACATTCTGCCTTGATAGGAAGAGAGAAACAGAGTGTCACCTTTATGGTGTGATTTTATGAGGCTGAGAATCCACCCTAGCCCCTGGAACACAAAAGCTACTTTTGGCACAATACATATTTACACATGTGCAACCTCTATAACAATCACATACAGATTACATATTCTCAATAGCAGCTACTCCTCAAAGCCCCGTAGCTGTGGGACCTTGTCTCCGCTTTTCACAGAACTTTGCCCTTTCATCAGGAACACAATGTCCAATTTATAAGCAAATTTCTACAAGTGTGCACGTTCAACATGAGCATAAGTGTATAAAGTGTCCTACTTCTAGCAGAAATACATTTTGCGTACAATTAGATTTCTTGCCATTTCTTTCCAGAAAATGTCACACAAGGTTGCTGCCTCTTGAAACGTGCAGCCAAAATTTAGATTCACAAATCTGTTACTTTTATATTTTTCACAATTCTAACTGGTAAGTTATAAGACTTTAAAGAATTTGTTATTTGTTAATGTTTAGCCACAGGTGGTTGTTTGAGTCCACCTCTTTTTTTCTCCCTGCAGTCCAGGAGCAGTCTCCTCCCTGTTTGCTCCTGGAAGAGGCCTTTTACGACTGTCTTCGCACCTCGCTTGTCCTTAGTTGCAGCTGGTCATTGTTCCTCATGCCTCTGTAGACCAGGTTCTTTCCCAACCCCATAATTAACACTTCTGTGTGATTTCCTGCTGGGGGGAAAGACCTTCCTTCTGTGAGAAAACCTGTTATTCCAGTTTGGTAGCTTCAGCCAGGCTTATTTTAATTGTTACTTCTGTTGAATTTTCCCTTACCACAAAACAAACGTGTTGTATCAAATCACAGCTAAATTCTCATTCAAGATTTTAAACCGTGGGATCAAGATAATTACAAGATGGGTTACTCTCAGTAACAGGCCTCTTAGATTCCAAACATTTGATTTTCAGTTTATACATGTTAAAGTTTAAACAGGCAGGCTCCTGCCAGCTGTCATTTAGGCCGCTCAGGGGACTGCACCCAGATTTTTGACAGACCCACAAACAGGCCACTTTTGCTGCGGAAGTCTCTTTATGCTCTCAGCTTTTCAGAAAGTTCCCAATGATTTCTTAAACTAAGTGAATTGTAGCACCCAGCAAGAATTTTGGTTATTTTAAAGTGTTTTGTACCGGTATTCTGAAGTTTTTGCAACAAAGAAAAAGGAATTTAATGCAAGATTTTGGGATTTCTTTAGCAAAGCCCTGTTTTTTCCTTCTGTACTCCATGTTCACTTGTTGTGGAGCCCAGTGACATATTCAAGGAGTAAGAGCTCTGTTCCACCACTGACAACATGTGTGGAAAATTGGGCAGCCATCTTTTTGTGCGTTGCAAAGCGCGATTTTCAGAGGTTTTGGTGCACAAGGGTTTTGCAGTAATTTTGCTATTTCTGGCACAATCATAACACAGTGATGCAGCATAGCAGAGCAGAAGTAGGTCAATATATCCCACAGAGCCCCCCTCCCAACTTGAGTTTGACAGCCCATCAAGGGGAAGTCGGGAGATTGGGATGTTCTTTCTTTCTTTGGTCCAGGTGGAAAAAGTTGTCTGCTTCTCCCATTAGTGTTGGATCGACATGCTCTCCTCGCCGGTTCTGGATGGGAGAATGGAGCGATACTGTGGGCTCCTTGGGTCTATCCACGTGGTCCCTGAGTGGTCCTCCTTGGTAATTCGAAATTCTTGGTTCCAATGCTATGAGACAGAACAGAGCATGGTTATGGAAATTTCCCCACTACTACTCGTGTAGTGGGGCAGATGCATACATTGAATACAATTTACAATATTCCCTGCCTGTGTTTACTAGTGGTTTTAACAGGTGGATTCTTCTAGGTTGCAGAATGTTCCCCTCTGGGTTTCAGGATGGCTTCTCTATTTGCCGTAAAGTATGCCTGGGATGGCAACTCTTCAATTGGTTTATGTGGACCCACTTATCTTCCCTTCTGCCAAACTGCCCTTGGGGATGCAGATTTTATAGGCAACTGCTGAGATTCTGTTTACAATTTCAAAAGGACACTGCCAAGTTTGGAGGAATTTGCACTGTTTGGCTTGGTTCCTTTGGAAATTGTACAAGTAGACCTGGTCTCCAACGTGGTATTCCTTTTTAGTTGTCTTAAGATCATAGTGGGTCTTCGTACTGTCTGCAGATCTTTCTAGATTCCGCTGAGCATAGGCAAAAGCCTGTTGAAGGTGTTTTCTCAGATTCTCAACATACTCATGAGTTGTGGAGGCATTTATCAAGGTCTGCTCTTGGGTTCTGTAGAGCAGATGCTGGGGTAGCACCATCCTTCATCCATTCATCAGCTCAAATGGAGACATTTTTGTTGCAGAGGAAGGGGTAGATCTGATGGCCATCAGGACAAGGGGTAATCGAATGTCCCAACTTGGCCCAAAATCTGCCACAAACTTTTTTAATATGCTCACAATAGTTTTGTTGTATCTCTCAACTCCACCACTAGAGGCTTGTCGGTAAGCAATACGTAGTTTCCTTTTGACCCCAAGTATCTCCCACTTCTTTGTCATCACTTCGCTAGTGAAGTGACTACCTCGGTCTGACACAATCCTTTGGCGTAGTCCAAAACGCGAGACGATGTGATTGATCATCAGGGCAGCTGCTGTTTCTGCCTTGCAATTTGGGGCCAGGAGACATTCCACCCATTTAGTGAACAAGCATGTCACAGTCAACATGTACTTGTTCCCCCTAGAGGAGCGAATCACGGGCCCGATAAAATCGACTTGCAAATCTGACCAAGGCAGTGTCATCCCCCTCTTTTGGAGAGGAGCAGGGTGTCTGAGTGATGTTGGCTGAAATTGTGCACACACATGACACCCCTTCAGATATTGGTCGAGGTCCTGCTCCACGTGTGGCC
The DNA here is from genome assembly GCF_040938575.1 of Ambystoma mexicanum. Lineage (NCBI taxonomy): Eukaryota > Metazoa > Chordata > Amphibia > Caudata > Ambystomatidae > Ambystoma > Ambystoma mexicanum. The sequence continues at coordinate 240,532,704 of NC_090934.1, forward strand.
AGTATGCAACCTCTCGCAAGATTTCTAATGTTGTATGAAACACCCGATGACCGGCTGTGGCTGCATCATGGGCGTGACTTAGCATCAGGCTTCGGAATGAGGTAGGGACCACCCACTGGTCATGGCAACAACAAACCGTCTTGGATTCGGAACATTTTTGGACATTTCATCAACACTCTGAGGTCCTCTTTCACAATGTAATCAGTATCCATTAGGCGAAAGTTCTTAGGGTCCTCAATGTGTTGATAAAACTTACCAATTATTGGATCCCCTTTTTGAGCCGTAATCAAATCAGCATCTGGGGTCTCCATACTCCATTGTGCAGTTGAGTGTTCATTGTGAGCACTTGTCTGAACCTAGTGATAGTAGTGACCTGGATTTCCCTCAACAGGGACTCCATCTCAAGTAGATCCCATTGGATGGCTCCGGTTTTGACCAGCTGATCAAGTAGGTCATTTCCAGTTTTGTCTGGTCCCTCTACTTTAGAATGACCCTTGATCTTTTTCCAGTAGATGGTCATCCCATTCGAGGTGACCAGATCATCAATATTTTGTGCTAATTTCCCATGTTTTAAAGGTTTATTATTAGCACATAGCATGCCTCTGGTTTTCCAGTTAACCAGGTGTTCCACGAACCCGTTCTGTACATAATCAGAATCAGTGATTATGACCAGTTCGTGGAGTTGGTGTTGGAAAGCAGTGAGGATGGCTTCATGCACAGCCATCAGTTCTGCCACTTGACTACTTCGGGGACCAATTTTGTACCCAGCGGAGGGTTCTGGGGCATCATTCACCCATGCATTCCCTACGCCGACCACAAGTTCTTTTTCCCCATTATTGTCAACATGGTAGGAGCATCCATCCACATAGACCGTGGGCATTCCCTCACACGGTCTTCTTCATAGACTTTGTGTGGGGAATTAAGGTATGCCTCCATGTTGTCCTTGATTTTAAGACTTTTGTCCTCGAGACAGTTTTCTCTGGCACAATCATGCAAGTCAAGCAGACCTTACGTGAGGGGACTCTTCTTGTTTTGGCCATATCTGACCTCCACAAGAAATCCTTGCATTGACAGAATCCAGGAAGTAATTCGGGAATGAATCACATTTCCGGCCTGGATTCTGTCAATTTGAAGATATTGCAAAGGTTGGTGTGGAGTCTCCACTATGATGTGTTCTCCATGGATAAACGGGTGGTAATTCTTCAATGCCCACACCGTTGCCAGGAGTGCCTTCTCACAATCATTGGATTTTTCCTCCACAGAGGATAAAGTTTTACTCGCATAGGAGATTACTTTATTGACCTTGTCATGCTTTTAATATAATACTGCAGTCAAGCATGTATTTGAGAACCCTGTCTCCAAGAAGAACTCTGTGTTTTTGACAGGGTAAGCTAGGCAAGGCGCTTGTGAGAGGCTTCTTTTGAGTTGTCTTACTGCCTCGACTTGTTCTGGACCCCACTCCCACTTGACCACCCTTCAAAAGATGGATTAGGGGTCTTGTGATCTCTTCATAGTCCTCAATGAACTTTCTGCTGTAATTAGTTAGTCCGAGGAGGCTCCATACTTCCTGCAGAGTTGTGGGGTCTTTTATTTTCTGGAGGGCTTCTACTTTCTTTTCCTGGGGACAGAGACCGTGAGGAGTTATCTCATGCCCCAAGAAATTGACACAGGTTCTACACCACTTTGCCTTTTGGAAAGAGAGTTTTGCTCTGGCAGCCCTCAACTGTGTCAGGACACAACAGATTTCTGCTATGTGTTCCTCCACAGTTGAGCTGTTGACTAGGACATCATCTACATAGGCCAGGTTACCCCTTTCACCCAGGTCGGGCATGGCCTTATGTAGAAAGATGTTAAATTAATTGCCGGAGTTGATGTATTTGAAGGGAGTCCGTGTCCACGTGTACTGCTTCCCCCCGAAGGTAAACGCCAGCTTGAATTGGTCCTCCCTACTGACAGGTACAGTCCAGTACCCATTGGTCAGGTCAATGGCAGTAAATACCTTCGACCCCTGGATCTGGGCCAGCTCTTGGTCAATGTAGTGAAGTGGCCATCGGGAAGTATGGACCCGTTTGTTGAGCTCCCTTAGGTCAGCACAGAGTCTCCACTGGCCGTTTAGTTTCAAAATCCCCAGCACCGGATTATTGAAGGTTCTGTGGACTGGACGAATTATCCCACGGGACTCAAGGTTCTTAATTATTTCAGTAAGGGACTCCATTGATGCGAGAGGCAAGCGATATTGCTTCACAAACACTGGAGTCATGCCGGGTCCGTGGGAATTGTTGTTGTGTGGATGTCGGTGTGACCACAGTCATATGAGTACACCACAAAGAGATCTTGAAAATCTAAGAAAACTTGTTTAAATTTTTCCTTTTGCTCCAGAGTCTCACAGGCATCAGCTAGGTTGACTCTCTCTTCAACCATCTGCCTGAAACCTGAAAAGACTTCCGGTTTGCCTATCTCAGCGGCCTCCTACAGCTGGGTGGAGAAGTCCCTGGTCAAAGTGCTGATTTGGACTAATGGCTTCAGGTGGGGGAGGCAGTCCTTGTGGACTTGAAAGATCACCTCATCCCTCCTGAAGTCACAGGTCACAACTTCCTTACCATAAGGCCAGGAAGAGTACACCAAGAAATTCCCCCCATACCGGGTGAAGATCCTGGCTGGTGTTGTTTCATCGTCACTATCACTGTCAAAGCAGTCCTTGGGGATTGGTCCTAACAGTTTGTTACCTAAATCAATGGAAAAATGCCAGTCATCAACCGCCATTCCAATAATGGTGCCTGCACCCAGAGTGATACTCTTTAGGTCGCTGTTATCCACCTCTATTGGAAAGGTGTCGTGTTCTATGTTGACTAGTGGTGTTGGGTTTACCCCCAACCCTTGCTGTTGGAAGTGAGCATTAAGATGGACATAGGCAACAGGATTTTTCAGTTTCTGTCCTTTTAATTTTGACTTCCAGTGAGAATTGTCGGGTCCGTTCTGGGATGGTGGCTTCCTCTCTAATCTGAATTTCAACTGCATATTGCAGCAGTTGAGCTAACCAAAATGCTTTCTCTGGGTCATCAAAGTCCATGGGATTACCCGCTAATCGGGACCAAGCTTTGAAGTTTATTAGGTCCAAACTAATGGCAAAGCGATTGAGAATGTCACTGCCTAAATAAAATGCAGAAGGGACACCTCGCACGACCAACAATTATGGACTATGCTCTTGTTGCCTATGGACATTTTAAGCATACACCTGCTAGGCAGGAGATGTTTGGAATTGGGTGTTTCCAGGTCCATTTCCCATTTGTCTAACAGTTTAAATGTGGGAATTGCTGGATCTTTTGAGAGTTTGCGGGACATGGACTCGCTGATGAAGCTCTTACCGTTGTTCACACACTCGGGCGAGAACAGAGTCCTTCCCCTCATTTAACTGAATAGGGATGAACTGTTCTCCAATTTTCTCAATATCAGCCAAGCTTTGAGCTGATTTCTCATCATTTTGGACTATAGGAGTAGGATTTTCTGATTGTGAATGTGTATAGAATTTCAGAGTGTTTCCTTCCAGTGTGGAATGCCACCTTAGACTGGAAGGAAGTTTGATTTTAAAAAATAGAGAGGACTCCCCATCACCAGTTTGTTGTCCTACTGCAATTACTGTCACGTCTGGGATTTGATTATTCTGGAAGTGGAACTCAATTTGGTCAGGTTTTTGTTCAACGCTGTGGCATGTGCCATTTAAACTTTCATGGTTGACACTCTGTTTTAATTTTCTTGGTCGGTTAGTCTGGGTCCAGAGGACCTTGTTTATACAATCTATGAGGGGAGACAATCTACGCAGGATGTCATGCCCTAGTAAACATTGTGTGCCTTCTGGAGTCACAACTATGACCGGGTGCTTCACCTTGTGTCGCCCAATTTTAATGTCTAAATCCGCAGACCGCTTGACAGAAATTTCCTTCCCATCGAAGTTCTGAAGTTGTCCAGGAAGAGGCGTGAGAGGGATTCGGTATTTCTCCCCCCTTTCCGAATTCAGCTGATCAAAGGCCCTTTTTGACAGAACGGTGGCTTGGGATCCAGTGTCCACCAGTGCCAAAATTGTACATTGCCCCTGTATATGGACCGGGGCATAAAATCTTCCCTCCTTTTCCTCAAGGGGGCAAAGATAATGCACATTTCTGGCCAATTGGTGGGTTAATTTCTTTGCTTTAGATACTGACAGAGAGGTGATGTGGTCAGAATTATGTTTGGGATCTTGGTAACCTGTAAGAAAAAGGTGACAGCTAGATATTTGGGAAGTTCTGGACTCCCCTGGTTCTGATACTGGGCGACCCCCCCCCCTCTTTTTGGAGGCAGTCACCAGAATGGGTTTGAACAAGCAGATTTTCGTGCTGGTCATTCTGGGGTTTGATGATGGGCGGTTTTAACTCGGTCCCCGCATCTACCCAATCTGGATTGGGATCTATTGGGACCCATTTTTCTTTGGGAGGAGTTCCCTTATCCCTGAAGGAGAACACCTTTTCCCCAGGATCCTCTGAGGACCCCTCTCATTGAAACTGGAAGATTTGCACCTCATCTACAAAATGGGCCTTTTTAGACTCTCCTACCCACCCTGTGTTCCTTGGGTTGCAGACTTTCGGGGGCAGGAGATTTAGGTTCCTGTTCCTCGGTTTCTAGGGGCTTTTCACAAGTGGGGAAGGAAGCTTCCTCTAAGGCTTTACACCGCCCTTTTCCTTGTGCCTCCTCCCTGGGAACTTGTGGGTTGTCGGGGTTCTTCCCCTGTCATTGTTCTGGAGCATCAGACCCTGGATTTTAGGAGTTCTGAGCCACCATGCTCATCTGAACGTTCTGTTGAGCCCTCAGCATGCGACCCAGATCCTCTGCCATGTTCTGGACCTGGCGCTCCAGTTGGGACACCCGCTCTGGCTGGTACGGGGTCCTTTGCACTACCCTGGGTTGATCCCGGGAAGGGTAACTACCCCTTCTCGCATAATACCCCTGGTTAGGATAGTTTGGGTACCCCTTCACCCTTGGCCTCCACTCTCCCGGATTGGGCTGTCTGAGCTCAGGAAGGTGGGGAAAGAAAGAAGGGTTGTTTTGGGGGTTGAAGTTTGGCGGGTTCCAGGGAAAGAAATTTGGTCCGCCATTTGGAGAATTACTGCCCTCCTGGGAAAAGTGAGGAGGGAAGTTTCCTGGGTTTCCTGCTGTCTGGTTGGACCCCCCCCCCTTGGGCTGGAGGAGTCCACACATAGCCCAGGATTGGTCTATTTCCCTTGTAACGTGGGCTTATGTAGTCAGTTAGGGGTCCCATTTGTGGGGTTACCTCCCTGGCTCCCTTTTTGGGATTGGCCCGAGGGCCTTCTGGGTTTGGGGTTGGTCGGATTCTGCACAGGGAGGTTTTTAGGCCCCCCATCACCAGATCTAAAATGGGGGCAACCTTCACCTCCGCCATCTTAGCAGCAGCAGGGGTGTTGGTTGGTTTGGGGCTTTTGCTAATATTTTTACTTTCCAATGGCTTCTGTACTTCATAGATGCACGTTGCTTGTTCAATGACCCAGTCTAGTGATCTTTTCTCATGAAAGTCCCTCACTAGCTGGGTCATAATGTAATTAGGGAGAGTATGAAAGAAGGTGTTCACAAATTCTTTACTGTCAGTGCGCACCCTTCTAGTGGTCTGCGCAAAGGCGCGTTTCAATTCCTGAACAAATTCTTGTGGGGCCTGTTCTTCCCCACGTTGTAGGTTGTAGGCTGCCTTGTGGGCCTCTTGAGGGTTCCTATGAATAGAAAAATGTTTCAGGATGGCCGCCCTATAGGTGGACCATCTGGAATGGTTCTGATCCTATAGCCACGCAAAGAAGCTGGAGTACTCAGGGGAAAATGTCCACTTTACGTACTGAATACAGCTTTGGCTGTCCTTCAGGTGGAAAGTATCCATCATCTGCTGAAATAATTCAAGGTGCTCCTAAACCAAAAATTTGCCATTTTTGTGGTAGGGCGTGATAACGCTCCTAATAGCTTTTATTTGCTTCAGGGGATCCTTGGGTAAAGCCCTCTTAACTTTGTTAGCCTTTTTAGTTCTGGTCACCCTGGTCCACTCATCCTCTGATTCAGAGGCACCACTGCTACCAGAGGTGGCTGTCTGATCTTCTAGGCTCTCCCGGATTCTGTGAGCTTGGGAATGGCTGGCTGAATGTGGGGGGCCTAGTCTTTTGGGATCTGTGGTACTCAGAAGAGTCTTCTGACTCTTCCTTGCTCCCAGGATTGGTTGAGTACCCCCCCCCCCACTGTCCTGGCGGGAAGGTGTTTTTAGTATGCGCTTAGTGGGCCTAGTCTCATAGAATTCCCCACCAAATTTTACCACCTGATCTCTTGGAAGATGATATTTCTGAGGATCCAGTTCTCTGATTCTCCCCTCACTGGAGTCTCGCTGATCAGAGAAGATGGCCCTAGCACCTGGGAACCTGTACATAGATGCCCACCCATCCATTTCTTGGAGGCGCTGACCTATTAGCCCCATATTTCCCATTGGGTTGAAGTTTACCATCCCCGTGGCCCTTGGTTCAGGTGAGCCAGTGGACATGGGGTTGTCAAAGTCCATGGAATTGAAGGGATTAAAGTCCCTGGTGAGAACAAGGTTCCTGTGATTATGCTCCAGGGTTTCCCTCTCCCATCTAACCTCATCTCTCTCAGCCCCTACTCCCTGACGGCATTCAAGAATCTGACCTTTTTGTTCCTCTATTAAGGCCTTACTGGTCTCTATAAGTTGTTCCTGCATGGCTATCTGTCTATGGAGCCTGTCATTTTTTTTTTCAGAGAGAGCCTCATTGTCTCTCTGTGCTTCCTGTCTGCATTGGGAGCACTGGATAATTTTTGCTGCAGGAGACTCACCTCCTGAGTTCGGTCCTTACTGGCCTGATTATTCTTAGCCAGAGCATCTTCCACCCTCCTGGTATGCTCTAACAGCTTTTCATAGTCGATTTTGAGTTCACCCAGTCCCTGAAGGGCCAGGAGATTTTATTCTAGCTCGGTTTTTAAATGGCTGACCTTTCTGTGCATTATGTCTCTAAATTGCAATCGCACTGTGCACTTTATGTCTATCCCGCATTGCAGGATGATCAGTAGATAACTATCCACTTTTACTGTAGACATTTAACATTGATTGACTGTTTTTATGCTGTTTTACCATGGATTCAGCACTATGTTTATGTAATTTGACATGTGAATAATAAAGATTGACTGATTTTATATTATCCTTGACCTGGCCTATCCCCTCATTGAGCTCCTAGATTGAGAGCAATTTACCCCACTAGATCTTTCTAGTGGTACGGTTCCCGTGACCTCAATTTTTCTTGTTGCTTGTTTAGTTCCTCCCCTGGGTTCACAGTGTCTGGGGACGCACATCCTTGATCATTTACCTTTTGGCCTAAGGCATCCCTTTCCTGAGTTAGAATGCCCCTCTGTGCAGCCAGGCCGTCCCTTTGTTTTCTAATGGCACATAATTTATGGCGCTCCTCATCAAAATCTGTTTGAATGTGTAGATCCTTCTCTATTCATTTATTATTTTCCTCCTTTAGTTCACCAATCTGCCATTCTAGGGTGATTATCTGCCCTGCGTAGGCTCTATTATAATTTAATTGCTGCTCTAGCTTTTGTTGGCTCTGTTGTAGAGAATCCAATCTTTCTTGGCACTCTTTTCGCTGTGTCAGTAATTTAGTATCCTGCTCTACCTTCTCTTGCTGCAGGAGATCCATATCTTCCTTTAATTTTGCCAGGTACTGTCTGGTTTCTCTCTCTGATTCTTGGCTCTTTTGTAGCCTTTGCTCTGCAGAGTCCAAATAAGTTTGGGTTTTCTCTAGAGATTCTACTTGCCTCTTTGCCAGATCTAGGTTTTCGGCATATTTTTCCTGTATAATCCAATGTGAAAGTATAGGTAAGCCGCTATTTTGGCAATTTTACATTGCTCTTCTTTTACTTTTGGGGCCATATACAATTCACTAAGTGCCTGGTGTAATGGACCCTGGTCCTGCCATGCATCTCATTCTATGGCAGTGACTTGTTGTTTGATTTCCTGCAGCCAAACATTCTCATCCTGCTGTACCCATTCACCCCTGACAAACAATTTGTGCAGTAGGTGTTCCTTTGCAATCTTGATTTCCACTGGGGTCACCATTCCGGAAATATTAATTTCCTTCTGACTTATCTCAGGGTTACTTTACTTTTGCAAAACAAGCCCAACTCTTTTGAGTATTTCTTTTGAAGGGTGTTTTTACAGTGTAGCACAGGATGTTAGCCCAACAAGTTGTATGTACCCCATCAGTTAGCACGCTGTGTTAGACTGTCACAAGTGGTATATCTAATTCAGGATCCCGGACGAGCCCCCAAGCTGTAAGTGATTTCAATCCGGCATACACCAAGTCAACGCCTAGCATGTAGTCACAACTGAAATCCTTATGTATTTTTGTCTAAAAGTTCTTTATTCTGAACGATTTACCACTTATATCACGCCCTTCTCCTGGAACCCCCCCCCGGTCACACTGAACCAGGAATCAGGCTGGTTTGCAAAGGTAAAGATGTATTTATGTATATAAAATGTTAACACAATAAGTTTTAATAGGTACCCAACACTCACCAATGGGGTGAGGTAACACAGATTAATCTCTTTAATACACAAGGAGTAGCAGTGTGCAAACAATTGAGGATAGAAAATAATACTTGTGTGTGGTTTCAGGTCGGATAGCACTGTGGTTAAAGGTTCCCCCTGCACACCCCTCAACCACCCAATAGGCAATGTAAAGAGATAGGAGGAGAAAGCAAGTATTTAGGAATGGCAGAATGCAAACAGAATATCAGTTCCACTTTCCACTTTTCAAACACAAGAGAAAACAGAATTGACTGTCAAGCTGTCAAAATGGCTTTTAAAGTTATCTTTAGAATGGACTGGGCAGAAACAACAAATATGGTCAAAATTGCTGAATTTTTTATAAATTCTTATGGGGGCCACTTTGGATAGTTGCCCACAAACACAAGCAATGATTCAATACCAAGGAACAATTTGAAATCTTAAAATTCAAGTCAGAAGCAATGAAAAGCTCTTTTATACGTGTAAGAATTTCCCTAAATGAAAATTCACGTCAAACTTTTCACTGTGCGATTTTCGCAATAACGGGAGAACCATATTGAATTGGAATGCAGTTTTAGATGCGATTTAAAGCTGTGGATGTTAGCTAAAAGCAGAAACTGAGGTAGTTATAGGTGTTTTAGTAGAGGTCGTTTTTTGAGATAGGCGCAAGAATGGAAAACAGGAATGCACTTTTAAAATGTCAAAAGGGTTTCTTACAGTATAGGATGACTATGAACAAAATGAATACCACACAGGAACACAGCCACTTGATCAGAATGACTGCCTGCGGAGGAAACTCACCTTCTTCAGATGAGAAAAGATCAGCGCAAAGATAGTTTTAACAGTACTAATACTGGAGGAAAGATAGGATGGTTTGTATAGAGAGTTCAGACAATTCAAAAATACACCTAACACTACAGGTTCTGAATACAAGTTAGGATGTGTTTAAGATAAGGATTGGACTATGCAAAATACATATGCCAGTGATACAATTTTTCCTATAGGTACTCTCTGGATATGTTTTTAAATGGAACCGTCAATTCTGGTCAGGGGATAGGATCTGGTGTAGGACAGTCAGCTGGACACATCAGACTGGATCCGATCTGCAAGGCACTCTGGTCACAGCACGGCACAGGACTGGATTGGATCTGCAAGGCACTCTGGTCACAGCGTGGCACAGGACTGGATTGGACCTGCAAGGCACTCTGGTCACAGCACAGGACTGGATTGGATCTGCACTTCTTGGTTCTGATGATAATTATTTTCAGCAGGTAAGCAGTGCAGCACAGCCCGGCTGCATTATAATGCTTCCCCTTAGGTTGGTGGGGTTCTGGTTCTGGAATTTGAGGCCTAGCAATGGGTTTCTGTTTTGCCAAGTTTCTGGAGTCTGGAGCAAGGAAGATGTAGAGTTCAGCAGCAGGGTGCTCCGCCAGCATTAGGATAGTGAATTAATCTGTCTGTCTTTTTGTGTGGTGAGCTGTCTATTTATGCCATGAACAGATGTCATAAAGGGGGTGTGTGGGCCAATTTAGCCTAAGCTTGCCCATTTTGACAGGTGATTGGGTCAAGGTCTACTCGTTGCCTTGATAGGAGGAGAGAGACAGAGTGTCACATTTATGGTGTGATTTTATGAGGTTGAGATTCCACCCCTAGCCCCTGGAATACATAATATACTTTTGGCGCAATACAAATGTACACATGTGCAACCTCTATAACAATCACATATACAGATTACATATTTTCCATAGTAGCTACTCCTCAAAACCCCATAGCTGTGGGACCTTGTCTCCACTTTTCACATAATTTTGCCCTTTTCATCAGGAACACAATGTACAATTAATAAGCAAATTTCTACAAGTGTGCGCGTACAACATGGGTATGAGTGTATAAAGTTTCCTACTTCTAGCAGAAATACATTTTGTGTAAAATCAAATTTCTTGCCATTTCTTTCCTGAACATGTCACACGATTTTGCTGCCTCTTGAAACGTGCAGCCAAAATTTAGATTCACAAATCTGTTACTTTTATATTTTTCACAATTTTAACTGGCAAGTTATAAGTCTTTAAAGAATTTCTTCTTTGTTAATGTTCAGCCACAGATGGTTCTTTGGGTCCGCCTCTTTTTGTCTCCCTGCAGTCCAGGAGCAGTCTCTTCCCTGTTAGCTCCTGGCAGAGGCCATTTACGACTGTCTTCGCACCTCCCATTTACTTAGTTGCAGCTGGTCATTGCTCCTCATGCCTCTGTAGACCAGGTTCTTTCCCAACCCCATAATTAACGCTTCTGTGTGATTTCCTGTTATTTGAGAAAGACCTTCCATCTGTAATAAAACCTGTTATTCCAGTTTGGTATCTTCAGCCAGGCTTATTGAATTGTTACTTCTGTTGAATTTTCCCTTACCACAAAACAAACCTGTTGCATCAAATCACAGCTAAATTCTCATTCAAGATTTTAAACCATGGGATCAAAACAATTACAAGATGGGCTACTCTCAGTAACAGGCCTCTTAGATTGCAAAACATTTGATTTTCAGTTTATACATGTTAAAGTTTAATCAGGCAGGCTCCTGACAGCTGTCATTCAGGCGGCCCAGGGTACTGCAACCCAATTTTTGATGGATCCACAGACAGGCCACTTTTGCTGTGGAAGTCTCTTTATGCTCTCAGCTTTTCAGGACCTTGTAAGTTCACAATGATTTCATAATAGAATTTTGGATATTTGAAAGTCTTTTGTACCGGTATTCTGAAGTTCCAGCAACAAAGAAAAAGGGATTTAAAGCAAGATGTTGGGGTTTCATTTAGCAAAGCGCTGCATTTTCCTTCTGTACTCCATTTTCACTTGTTGTGGAGCCCAGTGACATATTCCAAGAGTAAGAGCTCTGTTCCACCACTGACAACATGCGTGGCAGATTGGGCAGCCATCTTTTTGTGCATTGCAAAGCACGATTTTCAGAGGATTTGGCGCACACAAGGGTTTTGCGGCCATTTCACTATTTCTGGCCCGATCATAGCACAGTGATTCAGCATCGCAGAGCAAAAGTGGGTCAAAACATCCCACAATGTATCTCCTCTTGGTACACAATTTTCTGATGTTACTAACTTTATCCCAATTTCTTGACTTGGTCTTTAGAATTGCTTCGATGTTCGGAGTATTTATTGCAGTGTCAGCTGATATGACTAATATAGATATATAGTTTATAGCAGTTGACTGTAAGTCTAAAAGGAATACATTATTAGAGCCTATATCACAGTGCTTACCGATGAAGCTCTGTAATTTATTCAGATTTTCATTTGACGACAATATCCTAAAATAAAGTAGGGTAATTTGTGTCAACCAAATCGAGGCAAGTGATGATATACCAAATTACTTTCTGAGGGCTTCCACATGAAACGGAGGATGGAAGGCTTATTACTGATCGAAAAATTGTGCCCTCAATTTTTTCTAACCAGGAGATTTGTCAGTTTGAGAGTACAGGTAGGCCATAAAGCAGGCGAGGAATAGAGCTGACACTGTAGATTGCCAGCAATGCTTCGATATTATGTCCCCCTCTCTTTGCCATATAGTGTTTAACAGTTTTCCAGTTCCTCCAAATATTTGGAATGATCAAATAACCATAAAAGCCCTTAGAATGTTTTAATTTAATTTACAACCGCCAAGACACATAACTTTAGTCTTGGATATAATTATGATCATGGGATTTTTTGTAGCATAATCAGCTAGAGCGTTGATAGTACATTGTTAGCCGACAGGGGTCTCAAAAACAAAATAGTATCATCGGTGTACACCAGCAAGGAAACTGGCTTACCACAAAATTTCAAAGGAAAATTACATACAGCATTCATGGAATTAGCCATGTCAGCTACATACAAATTATATAACATGGGTGCTAAAACACATCCCTGTTTTAGGCCATGAATAGTTTTCCCATACTCAGTAAATTCCCCCGCTAAACTGAAACAAACCGTAACTGACATGTTCATATACAGGGACTTAATACAATATTGCAACTGTTCGTCTATCCCCCATAGTTCTAAACTTTTTCAAAAACAGAGGTTGCAATATTATTCGAAGGCTTTACTATAATCTATATAACAACAATATAGATTATTTTGAAGGCTGCAAGTAGCTTCTACCATCAGGTATTGGAATGGCGCAATTGTTGTTTAACGTATTGTGCACCTTTCTAAAAACCTGTCTGAAAAGGCTTTATCAGATCCCAATCTTCCGCCCAACAAGTGAGCTTTTTTAATAGTATAGTCGCAAATACTTTCTGGCTCGAATTCAGCATAGCCAGCAAGCGATTGTTTCCAGGATTTTATCTATCGCCTTTTTTAAAGCCTTGGTTAAGCAGATACCTTTGCCTGCTGTTGGGATTGTACCACAAATCTCGATCTCATTAAAAATGTTAAATAGTACTTTTGCCCATAACTGTGGGTTTGCTTTAAATAAAACATTGGGTTTGCCATCTGGCCCCGTAGCACACAAGGCTTTAAGATTATCTATAATAATAACTAGATCGTCCTGGTCTTATTCCAGAGATATTACATTAAATCTATCAATATAGGTACTAGCCTCAGAATTGTCACCATTACAGTCAGTGATAGCTCAGCAATGCAAGTGCCCCATGAGTCTTCTGTAACAGGATTTCATTCCATAGAGGAAGAGGCTGCATGAAACTCATTGAAGCATGACCAACGCGTAGTGTATCATTGTTTTTTAACAAACTGGGCAGAAATTGCCAGTTCTCATTTCTATTGGAATGTTTATGTTGTCACAGCCAATTCCTATAAGAATAAGTGACCACTCCCAGATTTTCCAAATGGGTTATTTTTTCCTAATGTAGGCAATTTGTAATATGTTTTAACAAAACCTCCATATCCCAGCCTTCCTGCATCATCCACAACTCAAACTGAGTTTGGATAGCTTCCAATATTTTATTAACCTCTATTATGTATGTTCCTGTACACAGCATTCAGTTGCCCTCCCTGTTAACCCTTAAATTTGCATTCCTAAAAGTACTTCAACCCATGGGAACACTATCAACTGTCCAACTCAATGAGGCATGGTCACACATTTCATTAGAAGCGATTTTAACTGATCCGTAACACAACCACATTGCTGAGTCTGTTATTATGTAATCTATGTGCGAATAAGAATGGCCATTGGACCATGTATGTGTAGGCCCCTCTTTGTCTAAGGAATACAAGGGCAAGCATTCTAAATTATACTTATCTAAGACCTGTTTCCATTTTCGATCGAAACTGCCCAATCTATTTTGATCTAAATGAAGGTCTTTAGCATTTAGGTCTATGAGGATGTGCCCTTTAGGGTACTTTAGGGCGCCAAAACCCCTGAAAATCGTGCTTTTCAATGCACAAAAGGATGGCTGCCCAATCCGCCACACATGTTGTCAGTGGTGAAACAGAGCTCTCACTACTGAAATGTGTCACTAGGCTCCACAACAATTGAAAGTGGAGTACAGAGTGAAAAAGCAGTGCTTTGCTAAATGAAACTCCAATATTGCTTTAAATCACCTTTTCTTGGCTGCTGAAACTTCAGAGTGCCGGTACAAAACACCTTCCAAATATTCAAAATTCTCGCTGGGTGCTACAATTCACTTAGTTTAAAGAATCACTGTGAACTTACAAGGTCCTGAAAGGCTAAGGGCATAAGAGATCTTTACAGCAAAACATCTCTGTGCAGCAGAGGGCTACCTTTGATGATAGCTGTAATGGGCCTTTGTGATTAAACTTTAACATGTTAGAAACTAAAAGTGAAATGTTTGCAATATAAGAGGCCTGTTACTGATAGTAACCCATATTGTATTTGTTTTGGTCCAATAGGTTAAAATCTGGAATGAGAATTGGATCTGTTATTTGATACAACAAGTTTGTTTTGTGCTAAGGAAAAGCCAAAAGAATTTAACAATTAAATTAAACCTGGCTGAGCTGCAAGAACTGGAAAGTCAGTTTCTTTTTCCCAGAGTGAGGGTCTTCCTCTAAGCTGAAACTCACGGGGAGGTGCTAATTGCTGGTTAGCCCAGGAATAAACAATGGACATCCTCCAACCCAGGAAATTGGAAAGGTGAAGGCAGTCGTAAACTCTCTTGTTAGGAACTTCCCCCAAGGAGGGTGGATGTACTGGGCTCCCAGGAGAGACAAAGGGGTTGAGCCAAGCAACCTTCTGTTGCTGAACCTGTACAAATAACACATTTTAAAAGACTTATAACTTGCTATCCAAAATGGTGAAAAATATAAAAAATGACAGGCTGTAATTTAATTTCTGGCTGCACGTGTGAAGAGGCGGCAGAACCTTTTGACATGTTCTGGACAGGAATGGCAAGATATGTGATTTTACGCAAAATGTATGACTGTTAGAATTGTGAAAATGTACACGCATGTCCCCATGTTAAATACGCATATTTGTGGAAATTTAAAGAAAAATCGGATAGTGGTTCATAGCGAAAAGGGCAAAAATCTGTAGAAAGGGGAGACAAGATCCCACCACTGCAGGGTTTTGAGGAATAGCTGCCATGTAAAATATGTCATCTTTATGTGTGATTTGTATAAAGGTGACCAACGTAGAAATGTACATTTAATATAAAATCAGACTTGGAGACCAATGGCTAAAGGGAGGTCTCTGAGGATTGTGAAGCAAATCGTAAAAACTGACATCACCCTGCCTAGAGCCAATCACTCAAATTGCAAGGCGGAGATGAAGTATTGACCCTATCCAAGTTCAAAGGGGCAAGCTTAGCTAAGCCGGCACAAACACCCCCTTTATGATGTCATTTAATAGCATGAATAGGGGACAGCTGACCAGAAATAGGGACAGACAGATCCACTCACTCTCCTGATGCTGGCAGAGCACCCTGCTGCTGAAATCTACATCTTCCTTGTTCCAGACCCCAGAAACCTGGCAAAACAAAGGCCTATTGCATAACTGAACCATCCTCAGCTAGGCCTCAAATTCTAGAACAGAACCCCAAAAGCCTAATTGAAGCATCATAATAAAGCCGGGCTGTGCTGTTACTGTTTTCCTGTGAAATTTAAATATCCTCAGAACCAAGAAGGGCAGATCCCGTCGAGTCCTGTGCTGTGCTGTGACCAGAGTGCCTTGCTGACCCTGTCCAGTCCGATGTGCCCAGCTGTCAGTCCCTGATAGGTCCAGAATCCTGACGGTCCAGAATCCTGACGGTCCAAAATCTTAAATCCATTTTGTTTTGTGAGTATTAACAGACAGCTAGAAATTGTTGGTTTGCGTGCATTATCTTGTCCCCTCTTAACCTCTGAGCTATCCTTCCTTCCATAATCAGTAATATTGTTAAAATCTGTAGTGAAATCTTATTCTGTCTATCTGTAAAAGCACCTTTTTCTTAGTCATTTGTCAACTGTGATCTATTAATTTCCTTTGATTGACTAGCCTAGCGCTCCAAGGTGGACAGCGAGGAACCAGGACTGAGTCGCAAATCACTCCTGACTCTTACCTGTGCCATCCTGGTGGCATAGCTTGGATGCTCTAGTCCATAGCCAATATTTTCTGATTTTAAAATTAAAGCCTCTTTCCATTCTTGCGCCTATCTCGCAAAAACGACCTTTACTAAAATCGCTATAACTCCTTCAGTTTATGTGATAGGAACAAAATTTCAACTCTTACTTATAGCAAACATCCATATCTATCCATAGAGACCAAACCAGTGTGGTTCTCCCATTATCACGAATACCGCGCACAGAAACGTTTTCATTTTGAGAGATTTTTACACGTGTAAAATGGATTCAAACTGCTTCCGACTTGGATTTTAAGATTGCTAATGTTTTCTGCTGACTAAATCATTGCTTATGTTTGTGTGCAACTGTTCAAAGCGGCTCCCATAGGAATTTACAACAATTTAAGCATTTTTCCACACATTTAGGGCCTCATTACACGGATGGCGGTAAGGATTTACTGGTACCGGTAAAATACCGGTACCGGTAAATCCTTACCGCCTTACTACGAGGTCCCTTTGCGGGTTGGGGGATTTAACGCCTGCTTTTTGCAGGCGTTAAAAACCAACCCGCAAAGGGACCCAGGGAGCTAATTACGGTACCGCAATTTGCGGTACCGTAATTAGCGCCTTCCCCATTCCCATTGAGCCCTATGGGCCAAAAATGGGAATGGGGAAGGGCAATGGTGGAAGGGGGAATTACCGCCCCGCCAACCTTGGAATGGGGCGGTAATTCCCCTTTCCGCCAAGGCGGTGCCGGTATTTTACCGGCATGAACCATGGCACTAATAGCGCCATGGTTCTCCGCCATCCGTGTAATGAGGCCCTTAGAGTTCTTGCTCAGCTGTGTAAGAGGGCAAAGGGGAAGTGAGACACTGTTTGACCTGTACTATTCCTGAATACCTGCTCTCGCCTTCCATCTCTTTGCATTGCCTATTGGGGGGTTGAAAAATGTTGCAGGGGGAATTTCTAACCATTGTGCTATCTGATCTGAAACCAACACAAAAGTATTAGGTTCTATGCTGCATTTGTTTCCTCATAACTTAGTCCCAGTGTAGTGAAGACATTATTCCGTGTTCTGTCACCCCTTTGTTGATTGTTGTTTACCTATTAATATATGTATTGTGTTTTTGATCTTAACTAAGTAAATAAATAATACCTTTTACAAACCAGCCTGATATCTGGTCCAGCGTGACCCGAGGTATTCTTAAATAAGGGGTGTGATATGAGTGGTACATCTTTCAAATAAATTAATCTATATATCAAATAAGTTTTTCCATTGCGCTGTACACTAGGCCGGGAGCAGAGTGTATTACCTGATTGAAATCCTTAACAAATCTGGGGACTCGAGTCTGGGGTTTGATTGATTGCCACCTGTGACAGTCTAACACAGCAGTCTAACCTGCAGAGTAATAATACGTTGTGTGGTGTGAGTACTGTGCTACACTGTACAAGTGCCCTTAAAATAAATACTCTAGAAATCAGGCCTGCTTGAAAAAGTAAATTTACCCTGAAATAAGCCAGAAGGAAATTCATATTTCCGGAATGGCGACCCCAGTGGAAATCAATATTGCAAGGGAACACCCACTGCACAAATTGTTTGTCAGGGGTGAATGGGTAGAGCAGGATCAGAATGTCTGGCTGCAGGAAATCAAACAACAAGTCACTGCCACAGACTTAGATACATGGCAGGACCAGGGTCCATTACACCAGGCACTTAGTGAACTGTACATGGCCCCAAAAGTAAAAGAAGAGCAATGTAAAATTGCCAAAATAGCGGCTTACCTGTTCCTCCACATTGGATTAATACAGGAAAAATATGCTGAAAGCCTAGATCTGGCAAAGAGGCAAGTACAATCCCTAGAGAAAACCCAAAATGATCTGGACTCTGCAGAGCAAAGGCTGCAAAAGAGCCAAGAATCAGAGAGAGAAACCAGACAGTATCTGAGAAAAGTAAAGGAAGATCTGGATCTCCTGCAGCAAGAGACGCCAGAGCAAGATACCAAATTACTGATACTGCAAAAAGAGTGTCAAGAAAGGTTGGATTCTCTATAACAGAGCCAACAAAAGCTGGAGCAGCAATTAAATTAGAATAGAGCCTGCGCTGGGCAGATAATTGCCCTAGAAAGTCAGATTGATGAACTAAAAGATGAAAATAATAAATGAATAGTGAAGGATCTCCACACTCAATGCCATTAGAAAACAAAGGGAAGGGACGACCTGGCTGAGCAGAGGGGAACTCTATGTCAAGAGAGAGACTCCTTAGGGCAGGATGTAAGCCAGTTAAAAACCAGGTTAGAAGGAAAAAAGTTGGCCCTCCAGGAGCTTAGTGGAGTCAAAAACGAATATGAGAAGCTATTAGAGCATACCAGGAGGGTGGAAGATGCCTTGGGAGAGAGCAATCAGGCCAAAGATGCTAGAACTCAGGAGGTGAGTCTCCTGCAGCAAAAATTGGCACAATACTCCAAATTCAGGCAGGAAGCACAGATAGACAATGAGGCTCTCTGTGAAAAGAATGACAGGCTCCATAGACAGATAGCCATGCAAGAACAACTCATAGAGACTGGTAAGGCCTTAATAGCGGAACAAAAGGGTCAGATTCTGGCATGTCATCAGGGAGTAGGGGCTGAAAGAGATGAGGTAATATGGGAGAGAGAGGACTCTGCCATCCCCATGTCCACTGAAACATATGAACAAAGGGCCACGGGGATGGTAGACTTCAACACAACAGGAAATATGGGGCTAATAGGTCAGCACCTCCCAGAAATGGATGGGCGGGCATCTATGTACAAGTTCTCAAGTGCTAGGGCCATCTTCTCTGATCAGGGAGACTCCTGTGAGGGGAGAATCAGAGAATTGGATCCTCAGAAATATCACCTACCTAGAGATCAGTCAGTGAAATTTGGTGGGGAATTCCAGAGACTAGGCCCACTAAGAGCATCTTAAAAACCTCTTCCCAGCTAGGACAGTGGGGAGGGGGTACTCAGTCAATCATGGAAGCAAGAGAGAGTCAGAAGACTCTTCTGAGCACCACAGGTCTCAAGAGACTAGGCCCCCACATTCTGCCAGCCATTCCCAGGCTCGCAGAATCAGGGAGAGGTTAGAAGATCAGACAGCCACCTCTGGTAGCAGAGTCAGAGGATGAGTGGACCAGGGTGACCAGAACTAAAAAGGCCAACAACAAACTTAAGAAAGCTTTACTCAAAGATCCCCTGAAGCAAATAAAAGCTATTAGGAGCGTCATCACGCCCTACCACAAAAATGCCAAACATTCAGTTTGGGAGCACCTTGAATTTTCTGAGCAAATTATGGAGACTTTCCACCTGAAGGACAGCCAAAGCTGTATTCAATATGTAAAGTGGACATTTTCACCTGAGTACTCCAATTTCTTTGCGGGGCTGGAGGATCAGAACCATTCAAGATGGTCCACCTATAGGGCGGCCACCCTGAAGCATTTTTCTATTCATAGAAACCCTGAAGAGGCCCGAAAGACAGCCTACAACCTGCAATGTGGGGAAGACCAGGCACCACAAGAATGTGTCCAAGAACTTAAATGAGCCTTTGTGCAGACCACCAGGAGGGTGCACACTGACAGTATGGAATTTGTCAAAACCTTCTTTCATGCCCTCCCTAAATACTTTATGACCCAGCTAGTGAGGGACTTTCACAAGAAAAGATCACTAGACAGGGTCATTGAACAAGCAACCCGCAACTACGAAGTGCAGAAGCCACTAGAAAGTAAAAATACTAATAAAAGCCCAACCAACACCCCTGCTGCTGCTAAGGTAGTGGAGGTGAAGGTTACCCCCATTTTAGATCCGGAGATGGGGGGCCTAAAAACATTCCCACACAGAATCCTACCAACCCCAGACCCAGAAGGCCTTCGGGCCAATCCCAAACAGGGAGTCAGGGAGGTAACCCCACAAATGGGACCCCTAACTCCCCTGACTACATCAGCCCCCGTTACAAGGGCAACAGACCCATCCTGGGCTATGTGTGGACTCCTCTAGCCCAAGGGGGGGAGGGACCCAACCAGGCAGCTGCCAATATAGGGATCTTCCCTCCACACTTTCCCCAGGAGGGCAATAATCCCCCAAATGCTGGGCCAAGTTTCTTTCCCCGGTACCCACCAAACCTCAATACCCAAAACAACCCTTCTTTATTTCCCCACTTTCCGGAGCTCAGGCAGCCAAATCTGGGAGAGGGGAGGCCAAGGTTGGAGGGTTACCAAAACTATCCCAACCAAGGGTATTACGGGAGAAGGGACAGTTACCCTTCCCGTGATCAACCAAGGGTAGACCAGAGGACCCCGTACCAGCCAGAGCGGGTGTCCCTACTGGAACACCAAGTCCAGAACATGGCAGAGGATCTGGGTCGCATGCTGAGGGCTCAACAGAACCCTCAAATGAGCATGGTGACTTAGAACTCCTCAAATCAAGTGTCTGGTGCTCCAGAACAATTACAGGGGAAGAACCCCAACAACCCAGCGGTTCCCAGGAAGGAGGCACAGGGGTAAGGGGTGTGTAAAGCCTTAGAGGAAGCTTCCTTCCCTACTTGTGGCAAGCCCCTGGAAACCCAGGAACCGGAACCAAAATCTCCTGCGCCCGAAAATCTGCAACCTAAGGAACAGAGGGGGGGTAGGAGAAATAAAGAGCCTAAAAAGGCCCATTTTGTGGAGGAGGTGCAAATCTTCCAATTTAAAGGATAGAGGTCCTCAGAGGATTCTGGGAAAATGGATATTCTCCTTCAGGAATGGGGGAACTCCTCCCAAAGAGAAATGGACCCAAGAGATCCTGATCAAGACTGGGTAGATGTGGGGACCGAGTTAAAACCACCCATCAAACCCCAGAATGACCAGCAAGAAATCCCCTTATTCAAAACAATTCTGGTAACTGCCTCCAAAAAGGGGGGGGCAGCCCAGAATCAGAACCAGGGGAGCCCAAAGCTCCCCCCATATTCAACCATCCTGTTTGTTTGCAGATCCCCAAGATCCCGCACAGGTCATGCCCAGACCTATGCTGGGGACTTCCTCCAAAAGGGGGGGGGCAGCCCAGAATCAGAAAAGGAGGAGCCTGAGACTTCTCAAATCACTGAGTATGATACTGGGTGCTCAGATACCCAAATTATCCCACTCCATTCTAGGGACCGCCTCCTAGAAGGGGGGGAGCAACCCAGACCCAGCCCAAGAAAACCTCAATCCTCTCCAACCACTTCCGTTGACTGCCGCCAGGTGGGGGGGGCAGCCCAGAAACAGAACAAGGGTAGCCCGAGACTCCCCAAATAGCGGTGTGTCAAAATTCACCATCTCTTGAACCAACTATCCCGGTGCCAGAGTTAGAAATAAGCAAATTGACCATCAAGCTTGCCCAGAGCACCCATTACCTTTGCCCCTTGAAGGAGTGGAAGGTAGATTCTACGCCTCCATCCAAGTGCAAGGGCAATGTGCAATTCCAGCACTGGTGGACAGTGGATCCCAGGACACCTTGCTGTCCAAAAGAGTCTTTGAGCAGCTAAATTCGGGAAGGGGGGAGAAATATCAAATTCCTCTCACCCCTCTTCCTGGACAGCTCCAGAACTTTGATGGGAAGGAATTTCCTGTTGAAGGGTCTGCAGAGCTGGAAATTAAAATTGGGCAACACAAAATGAATCACCCAGTCTTGGTTGTGGTGCCAGAGGAAACCCACTGTCTATTAGGGAATGATATCCTCCGCAGGCTGTCTCCCCTCATAGATTGTGTCAACAAGGTCCTCTGGACCTAGACCTACAGGCCAATTAAATTAAAGCAAAGCGTCAAGCATGTGAGTCTAAATGGCACATGCCACATGGTTGAGCAAAAACCGGATCTAGTTAGGTTCTACTTTCAGAACAATGATACACCCCACGTCACCGTCATAGCAATGGGACCACCCACCGGTGAGGTGAACTCTTCTCCATTTCTGCAAATCAGCCTCCCTTCCCATCTCAAGTGGCATTCCACCCTGGAGGGAGATACATTGAAATTTTATACTAATGTACCATCCAAAAATCCCAGGTTCATAGCCCAAATTGACATCAAACCAGCACAGAACTTAGCTGGCATTCTGAAAAAGGGTGAACAGCGCTTCCTCCCGATTCAATTAAATGACGGGAAGGAGTCTGTCCTCGCCCACGTTGACTTGAATAGCAAAAAAAGCTTCATCAGTGAAGCACTATTAAAAAACTCCCTAATGATCAGACCCTACCCGCCACAGAGTCAGTGCAGCAATGGGTAAGGGATCTGGAACTACCCCTTTCCAAACATCCTCCGCTTAGCAGTAGTATGATCAAAATTTCTAGGAATAACAAAAGCATAATAGATACTTGTTGGGTTGTGCGAGTTGTTCCTTCCTCCTTTTAGATGAACCGGGAGAAGTGACCATCCATGGACTCAATTACAGAATCCGCATATCCAAGGCAGTTTGGCAGAAGGGGAAGACAAGTGGGTCCACATAAACCAGCTGAAGAGTTGCCATCCCAGGCATACTTTGCGGCAAATAGAGGAGCAAACCGGAAAACCCAGAGGGGGAAATCCGGAAACCTAGAAGAATCCACCTGTTAAAACCATTAGTAAACATAGATAGGGAATATTGTCAATTGTATTCAATGCATGCATCTGTCCCACTACGCACTTGGGGAGTAGTAGTGGGGAAATTTCCATAACCATGCTATGTTCTGTTTTGTAGCATTGGAATTAAGAATTTTCTTATCACCAAGGAGAACCACTCGGGGACCGGGAGGAAAGACCCAAGGAGCCCGGAGTGCCACTCCATACTCCCAACCAGAACCAGCAATACCCCTGACCAGAACCGGCGAGGAGAGTGTGTCGCTACAGCACCGACGGGAGAAGCATCTGATGTTCTCCACAAGGATAAAAAAAAAAGAACATCCCAATCTCCTGACTTCCCATTGATGGGCGGTCAAAATCAAGTCGGGAGGGGGGGCTCTGTGGGATGTATTGACCTACTTCTGCCCTGCTATGCTGCATCACTCTGCTATGGTGGTGCCAGAAACAGCAAAATAGCCGGAAAACCCTTGTGCGCTCCAAAACCCCTGAAAATCACGCTTTTCAATGCACAAAAAGATGGCTGCCAATCCGCCATGCATGTTGTCTGTGGTGGAACAGAGCTCTCACTACTGAAATGTGTCACTGGGCTCCACAACAATTGAAAGTGGAGTGCAGAAGGAAAAAGCAGTGCTTTGCTAAATGAAACTCCAATGTTGCTTTAAATCACCTTTTCTTGGCTGTTGAAACTTCAGAATGCCGGTACAGAACACCTTCCAAATATTCAAAATTCTCGCTGGGTGCTACAATTCACGTAGTTTAAGGAATCACTGTGAACTTACAAGGTCCTGAAAGGCTAAGAGCATAAAGAGATCTTCACAGCAAAAGTGGCCTGCCTGTGGATCTGTAAAAAAATCTCTGTGCAGCAGAGGGCTACTTGTGATGACAGCTGTTAGGGGCCTTCCTGATTAAACTTTAACATGTTATAAACTAAAAGTAAAATGTTTGCAATATAAGAGGCCTGTTACTGATAGTAACCCATATTATAGTTGTTTTGATCCCATAGGTTAAAATCTGGAATGAGAATTCTATCTGTTATTTGATACAACAAGTTTATTTTGTGCTAAGGAAAAGCCAAAAGAATTTAACAATTAAATTAAACCTGGCTGAGCATCATTGATTAACAAAGGTCCAATAAATCCTAGGATCGCCATTGAATCTCTCTCTGCAGTGCAAGAGGGAAAAGAGTAGACATTAGTACTGGTACTTGGTTGAGTCCAGGAGCAGGGTAGGCTGTGGCTGTCGCAGCAGCTCCTGCCTGTCCATCGCCATGAGGTGGGGGTTGTGCTAGATCCTGTAAAGTGTTCATCGTAAGTGTCATGGCCATATGTGTGGTGGTCAACATACCACAGTTCCGTTACCAACTGCATCAGGGCAGTGAAAATATCATCTGAACCCATGAGGAAACTTCCGATTCTGTCAGTACTCACCACACATGTCCCTGGGAACCAACCGAGGCCTTTAGGATCAGCAGACTGATAACCTGAGCCTATGATAGGTTCTACTCACTTGCAAGGCAAACCTTTCCTTGATGTACTCCTCTATATATTCATGTGTGACAAAATAGTGGTGTAATTCAATTGAAAGAGCAACAAATCGAAACAGGGAAATGCCAAGCTGTGGAAATAAAGGAAGACTTTATAATCTGTACTAGTGCAAATGTAAATAAGTAAAAACATAGTGCAACACTAACCTGAGAAGCTTTAAGGTGCTGCAGATATACCTAGGAATCGTCTGGTGGACCAAAAGGCTCTACGGTAAAGGAACGTGGTCTGTGGAATATGAAAAGAAGAGGAATACAAGAAAGCACTGAGGGCCCTGGAGGAAAGGGCATGAAGGGGGCGGGGGGTTGGTGGATTAGTAGGGACCTGTTCCTGAGCACCATGATGAGGCACTAAGGGACAGAACAGTCCACACAGCAGAGTATCCAAGGACTGAACACCAACACAGGATCCGGAGAAAAATCCAGAGATAATATCCAAAGAATGAACAGCAGACAAGGCAACAGACCAAAGTTCATTGCCAGGAAAAAAAAAGAACCAAAACCAGAAGGAGGATCCAAAAGACAGTCCAAAAAACAAGGCACGGGTTCAAGGAAAGCTCTGATAAGGCGCAACAACTAGCAATGAGCACTTACGATAATTAGTAGCACTGCTGCCATTGTCTGGTAACTTTTTATGTTTGTTTGTGTGGCAGTGCAGTGTGCTGACGTTGTGCCTCGCATCAGGTAACCATAGTGACAAGAGGTTGCACCTAACACGAGGGCGTACAGAGTAGAGCAGGCCCAGTGTGAATGCTGCTTTGGCGTAAACACCATGGCAACTGCCAACACTGTAGGAATGGAGATGTGGAAGCACTATGATAATGATTGTGAAGCGATCGCGCTAAAATGCACTGAACCGTAACAACGTGTGGCCATGGAAATACCCTATTTGGAGTTTAAAGTAACACCTATTGATGTTAAGCTGCATTTGCGTTGTTTGTCACTGTTCTGTGTCTCCTACATATGGTCATTCAATCAAGAGCTTGGTTCATGCCAAACAGTAATATTCTGAAAATCAAGGCTGCTGGAGATATTTGGTTGGAGAGGGTAATTGATCAGCCCTCGAGCTGGCCGATTGGTAAATTCAAGAAGCACATGGAGTTGGATCTGTGTTTTGATGCCAAGGGGCAACAAACAATTAAGCTGGCAACCAACAATCAGGCAACATGCTTCCTGGAGTACTTTTTGGCAAGACCTTGCCCGCCCAAATCCATTGAGAGCTTCATTGGGAACTCAGTGATGTGGGATTATGTTAAAATCAAGTTCAACTGTGTAAAGACAAATGAGGTAGTCGGGGCATGGCAAAATATCCCCCACCATCAGCGGCAGTGCCGACTCTGTGGAGATGCTTGTGTTGAGTCGTAAAAACATCTTTTAATGTGATGTGAAGCTCTTCACTGCTTTTCGGTAAATGCACTTGGAACGGCCGGCATACAGGGGCCGTCTTCACCTGATGAGGTATGGAAGTTACTTATGGCTGGTACATCGGTATGCTTTATCTATCATTTTTCTATGCTTTAGGGGAAATGTTTTCAAG
Organism: Ambystoma mexicanum; assembly: GCF_040938575.1. NCBI lineage: Eukaryota > Metazoa > Chordata > Amphibia > Caudata > Ambystomatidae > Ambystoma > Ambystoma mexicanum. The sequence continues at coordinate 240,558,443 of NC_090934.1, forward strand.
TTTGGATGTATTGTTTTAATACTAGTGCATTTGTTTGTATTTGGCTGTTATTAAGTGATATGGGTGATGTGATTAAATATTTTAAAAGTTGTTCTGTACAACTGTACAAGAAAAAATATATAGTGATGTTTTGCACTGTCCATTATCCACTCATGCTCCTTACTGGCAGAAGACGTGCTGCGCACTAGACACAATGGGCCTCATTATGAGGTGGGCAGTAAGGGATTACCGGCACCGGTAAGGGCACCGGTGCCGGTAATCCCTTACCGCCCTACTACGAGGTCCATTAGCGGGTCCCTTCCTTAACGCCTGGTTTTACCAGGCGTTATGGAAGGGACCCGTTAAGGGACTTCAGAGCTAATAACGGTACCGCAATTTGCGGTACCGTTATTAGCACCTTCCCCTTGAGCCCTATGGGGGCTGAAATGGGAATGGGGAATGGTTTTTTCAATGGGGAGTTACCGGTCCCGCAAAGGTCGGAATAGACCGGTAAGTCCCCATTGAACAGGACCGGACACAGTACCGGTATTGGAGGTAGTCATGGCGCTAATAGCGACATGACTACCTCCAACCTCGTAATGAGGCCCAATGTCCCAATCTTCCAGGCAAGGTTGTCCATGACGCTGTCCTCAGTGACATTGACCCTGTTTCTCACATTATCTGGAATGGCACCTGGGACTGGCACGTTCCTTTTGTGGACAAATGCCAACCCGTCACAGCGTAAACCAGACCCACTCACTGCAGGGACAAGTCTGCATTTTTCCACTGTGTCCTCCTGGGGATTCCCTGTTACAGTCTCACCATCATCACTGATATGGGGGTGGCGTGGGTGGAACTTGTCATACACATTCATGTGCCAGTGCTGTACGCTGTTCAAGAGGACTGTGGTACCTAGATAATGGGTAGCAGTGATATTTCTCTGCATATGCACCTTTGTCACAAGGTGCACACGACAGATTTAGTCCCTGCAGTTGAACTCCTTCAGGCATCGTAAAGTAATCCCATGCCCAAGTGGATGGTGGCAAAGTGTGGGCTGCCTTCCTGCTTCCCTGTACTTCTGTAAGATCTCCCGGGCCTCCTTTGACCCTTCAGTGGGCTTCACTCCTCATCCATACCCTGCATTACTGATTTTCCTACCCCTATCTCCTGTCCCTTCTGCTCACACCTGCGGTACTGGCTGTGCACCGGCTCAGGCTCTTCCCAGGCCTCTGTCTACAATGTGCCAACCATCACCCTCAGTAGCATCCCCATCATCACCATCAATTCCTGCTGGAGAAGGCAGAAGGTCTGTGTGCCTCATTCCTGGGAACGCCTGATCATTGTGTCTCCACTTTTTCAGCTTCCAAGTAAAAGGATACAAGATCCACATCCACTGGATGCAGTTTGCTGTACTCCTCCTGCACAGACAACAGCATATCACATTCCTCACCCTTTAAGCCCCACCCACCTGGTGCCTTCCTGCTTGCCACTCTTTTCCCTACTTAAGGAGCCCTCCAGCCTCTTTTCCTTTGCAGCTGGGGAGCAGGCGTAAGTGGATCTAGGTCACCTGGCCTAAGCCCCGCCCTCCTAGTGCCTTCCTGGTTGCCGCTCCTTTTCACCACTTAGCAAGCCCCGTCCACCTGCTGCCTTCCTGCTTGCCACTCCTTTTCACCACTTAGGAAGCCCCGCCCACCTGGTGCCTTCCTGCTTACCGGTCTTTTCCCTACTTAAGGAGCCCTCCAGCCTCTTTTCCTTTGCAGCTGGGGAGCAGGTTTAAGTGGATCTAGGTCACCTGGCCTAAGTCCCGCCCACCTGGTGCCTTCCTGCTTGCCGCTCATTTTCACCACTTAGCAAGCCCCGGCCACCTGGTGCCTTCCTGGCTGCTGCTCATTTTCACCACTTAGCAAGCCCCGCCTACCTGGTGCCTTCCTGCTTGCTGCTCCTTTTCACCACTTAGCAAGCCCCGCCCACATGGTGCCTTCCTGCTTGCCGCTCTTTTCCCTACTTAAGGAGCCATCCAGCCTCTTTTCCTTTGCAGCTGGGGAGCAGGTGTAAGTGGATCTAGGTCACCTGGCCTAAGCCCCGCCAACCTTCTTAGCCCTGCCTCTTCCTTCCTGCTCTTAACTCTTAGATGAAGGCCGTCTCTCGCCCCGGGCGTCCAAAGTGAAGGGCAGTCAAAGAAAAGGGCTATTGCAGTTTGGACCTTTTCGGACCAGGAGGATCTAGGGTCTGACCCCCTGCTAAGACAGCAGATAAGCATGCACCAACATGTGTTTACACCCTCTGTCCCAACAGGCCATCCCCACCCTCTCTGGTCCCCCCGTGTTGTTCCCTTGTGCACCCCCCCTTTCCTGCACAGAGGAGTCTGTCCTGATACATTCTGGTTTCACCATCACCGTCTTGTGGCCAATGCTGGATTTTACTTTTATGGACTTCATTGATTCACGGTGCGTCACCCTTTCTCAACTCTCATGCTGGACTTCCTTTGCATCTTGTACTCATGGTGGCCCTGAATCATGCTGTTCCATCTTCATCTTGTATCCTGGCTTGGAACATTATGTGTTACTACTAACTTCTGCAATTGTATTCGCTCGCCTCTCTTGCTTCTCCACTCTTTTTGACTGCTTACTCTCTGTTCTCTCCTCCCCTCCCCTCTCCCTTTTCCTATCTCCTCCCCTCCTCCCCTTACTTTCTTCTATGCACTTACTCTATCAGACCTTACTTTCTTCTATGCACTTACTCTATGCGAATTTTCCCTGGACCTACTATGACAGCAACCTCGTCTGTCATTCCACTAACCCCTTACTGTTGCCCCTCCTCCATCCAGCACTATCTGAAACGTTGTCATGCCTAGTACGATAGTCACATGTTTTGTTCCTCCCCTCCCTTTCTGCACCCCTCTCCCTCACCTTTTGTTTTCCTCCGGCTCTACCGGAAATGTCGTCAGGTCGAGTACGATAGTCGCCTGTCTCTTTCCATTTCCTTCCCACTCTCCCCCTCCCTTCCTTATCTACATCTTAGCACTTGCACTATCTAAAATGTCGTCAGGCCGAGTACGATAGTTAATTTCACATCCTTAGTGTTCATGGTCTGTAAGAATGTCGTTGTATTTTCCCTTGTTCCCTTCCTTGCCTTGAAGCGCTTAGAAACACATTGTGTATAGGCTCTGTTTAAATAAAATATCATATCATATCATATCTCTGTCATTTTTTTCAAACTAAAAAGAGGTTCTCCTGCACATAATAAAAACTGAAGATTTCTTGAAACAAAATCAAATGTTTCACTAACATAAAAAACGAGCTCCCCAAATAAAGTGGCATCAAAAGTAAGAAAAAAATAGATTTCCCCAAATTAAAACGTCTTCACATTCAAATCACAACACACACTATATGAACCCAGTAAAATACAAAAAAAGTATTGACAAAGCCAAAGGTTTTAGCTTTTGGGTAGGCATGGGAATGGCATTTTCCATGTGCTGTCATAATTATTATACCAGACCATACGATGTTATCAACTGTAAAATGGGGTGGGTATCTGGCAAATGCCAATCTAATCCATCCACACAAGCTACAACTGTTGTCATTGGCAATGCTTGTTTTTACCAGGACCTTAGTAAAAGGAAGCACATACTGCGTATAAAGAGGTTGAAGGCAACATGATGAATCATGCCGAGTCATTACCAAACCCCAGCCTTAAGTCTCTTCCCATGTTCCTAAACCCGGGGTGGTAGCAGTGGGAGGATCACATGGGAGGAGACGGCTATCAATGGGAAGTGGCAATTTCACTAAGAGAAATGCAGTTTTCATCTTCTGAGGATGAAAGTCAAATCATTCCCATCTGGCAGAACTAATGGCATCTTTTTTCTGCAAGAACAGCCTTGAGGTAGCCCATGCTCAAAACGTGACTATTGTAACACTCTACTCTGTGGTACATCTGAAAACAATGTGAATATTTTACAGAACAATGCCCTCCATGCTGTGCTTGACATTGGCAAACAGGACCACATCTCAGAAGCCAGAAAAGCTGCCCTCTGGCTCCCAGTCAAGGACAGAATCAAGTTCAAGATCCTTTCCATTGCCCACCATTGTCTATCGGACGCTGCCTGTGTCTACCTCTCTCAGAAAATAAATACACACACTCCAGCAAGGCCCTTAAGAACAGCCCATAAGCAACTGCTCTTCACCCCCAGATTTATTCACAAAAGGTCCAAGGGCTCCTGCTTCCCCATCCGGGCTGCCATCCACAGGAACAATCTCACCGCCGTGCTGAGAAATTAGCCTTTGTATGACATTTTCAGAAAAAAGCTTAAAACTCACCTTTACAATTAAAGTGCCCCCCCCCCTTTTTTACATGCTACATTTCTATGCCTCTGCAACTGTCATTCTTTCACTTTAACCAGCACCTAAGAGCCTATGGTCTATGCCCACTTATATAAGTGTATATACTGTCATGGTAAATCATCTAGACAGAACAAGGTTGGTATCTCAGAGGTTCAAGAACTAAAAGTGAAATCCTTGAATTCCCCTAATTCCGCCTCAAACCCTTTTCACAACCTCTATTTTCTCTAATAATTCTCAATACCTAAAGCAGACATCACAAACTGAAGGCAAAATAAAACAAACTAATGTTAACAGTTGTAAGCGGATTCAATTCAACACTACAGCTAAATCAATGCCTAGTCTGGGATGCTGAGGGAAACCCTTATTGATATATTTTTATGTCCAATTCGTTTACTCTGGATGACAACCCTTATATAACACCCCTCTCTTAGAATCCCCCTGCCCCACAGAGCCAAGAAGTAGGTTTGTTTTGAAAATTAAAAGGTTTTTTGAAAATTAAACAATATATCTATATATCACACTTTTATAAATAAATTGATAATTGATAGCACACTTGTGAGGATGATAGTGATCAACAGTGGCTAATGTTACAGTGGTACACTCTTTTTGATGGCTTAGAAGTGATACAGAGAGGATAAAGTAGCTGAGAATGCTTTTATGGCTTCAAGGACAATGCAATGATGAATGAAAATGCACTACAGGAAATAAACTTGATATGACTTCAACAAAAGACAATGTAATCACTTTTCTTTGACAATTCCCCCCCACCCCCTTATGCAAGGTAAAGAGATGGAAGGAAAGCACACAGTTCTCAGGAATGCAATCAAATATAATTCAGTTACCCCCATCAAGCTTAGATGAAAACAGGTAGGAGTTTTAAACACAGGCAAGATACTTTGATGTGGTTGCAATTAAGTGAAAAATATGCTAATAAAAGCTTTTAATTCCCTATAGGAGGTTCAGGGTGAGTGAGAGATACTTTAAATTAATTCAGGATCACTTTAGCGATGCTCTATGAATGATTGTCAGGTTGCACACGAATTTCAGCAAGGAAAGCAAGGATAAATCTTTTTACACGTGGCTGAAATTAAGCAAAATGTCAAATCGCGGCAATTTGTTGCGTGCGTCAAGCGCAATTACGGAGGCACTATAAGGAGAAGTCAGTTCTAGGTTCGTTGGAAATCGCTCCTAGCACAAACGGTTCCATAGATACAGCCGATTTAGTAAAGGTAGTTTTTTGGATTTGAAATTTTAAAGCTCAGAATGACAGAGGACAGTTTTCAGTTTTAAGGATGACAGAATGACGCGATTCTAGGAGGCAGTTCTAATAAGCTAAAATAGTTTGGATTAGATTATTTTAAACTAAGAGATTGGTTTTGGCACAGTGCTAGCTGGGTATTCACACTAGATTTTGGACAGGAATGCGACTTCGTCACGGATCGGGTCAACCGGTTGGACTGGACTCATGGCGGTTCTTCACAGCGGTCTGGTCTCGGGTTCTGTTCTCAGCACTGCACAGTTCTGGTCTCTCTGGATCTCTGGTCTCTCTGGATCTCTGGTTTCTCTGGATCTCTGGTCTCTGGAGATTGATGGATTTGAAGTCTGGAGTCTCCCGGCAAAGCGTCCCGCAAGAAAGTGGAAAGTGAATGTCCCTACCTGGGTTTCAATGTTCCTTTTTATGTGTTTTGAAAATGGGTGTGTGCCTGGGCCTAGCTAAGCCTGCCCCTCTCACTTATCATTGGCCAATCTTTCCTCTCTCCCTTGATTGGGGGAAAGAAATGGAGTGTCAGAGTGATGCTGTAGGTTTTATGGTCAGAGGAACCTCCCCTTGTCAAATTGCACACAAATCTATTTCTGACCCAAATACATATTTATCTATGTACCATTTTTCTAATATTATAGGTCCAGTTAACATATTTTCTGTAGCACCAAACCATCCGATCCCTGTCTTTGTACGATGTTGTGTCAATTTATGACAGAATTCTCCCCTTTTCATCCAGATAACGACCTCTAAACCTTTCCAGATTTTACACAAATGTGCACCAGGGATATGGGTTTCAGATGATAAAGTGGCAGATTTTTAACATGCATACATTTGGAGTAACAACCTTTTTTCCCGCTACTATCCCCAAGAACATACCACAGGGTCCTAACACCTCTTAAAATGTGCACAGAAAAATCACAAGAATGATGATGTTATTTATATAATTTTTACAAGCCCGCACTGTGAATTATCCATCTTTTTAAAATCATGCTCTGGCCCCAAAGGGGTGTGGTTTATCAAAGCACATGGTGGAATTTCTGGTTTATCCACTTCCCCCAAGCTCAGCTTGCTCTCACAGGCACTGCCCCTCCCAGTTTCTCCCAAGAGGAAGCCATTTTACGACCCCCCCAATATAACATTTGCCTGAGCCAGGGACAGTGCTTTGTTTAGTTTCCTGTAGTCCCCAGGTGCCACTCCCCTAATTCAATCACAGAGGTGACATCTCCTTTTGGCAGGGGCAGAAGGATGCAGCCAGGCCTGGGAACACAGCTGCTGAATTCCCTCTCCTGTCGGGGGTAGTTGTCAGGCAGAATTCAATCTCTTTAAGCCAAGCTTCAGCTAAATGTCATGTTTGTTCCCAGTTTTCTACAATCCAATCAAACTTACAATTTTCACACATGCAGCTAGAATGCCGATTCTAAGTTCAAAACTATGACATTTAACAGTTGCAAACTATGTGACACTCAAAAGTAGGTCACTCATTTAATTTAAACATTTCGATTTTAGTGGTTTTAAATCCAATTTCAGTTAAGCTGCTGACATCCACAGTTCAGCCAGTTTTGTTATGAACATGGTTTTGGGCTCTTTCTCTTTCCAGATTTTGTATGCACGCAAGAATACATTCTGCCAAATGTCTGCTGGTGTTCATTGACATTTTTGAATATCTTGTGATGTTTCAAATAGGCATTTTGAGCTTACATTCAGGGAAACAAAGGTGATTTTAAAGCACTTTTTTTTTAGCCAACCGGCACTGTTGTTTTTCCTTTGGCACACATTTCACTCATGGCACTCCTGGCCCATCATGCTTGCACTGGTGGGTGGCAGGTCAGCGGACCACTTTGCTGTGTGCAAAACTGCACGGTTCTCTAGGATTCTGGCGCAACTGTGGGCTTTTCCGCCATCTTGGATTTTCTAAGCCCACAGAACCAAATGTTGCAGCTTAATATTCCAAACGTGGGTCAGGACACCCAGCAAGCCCCCCCGCCCAACTGCACTTGATTTCTAGTCGAGGGGGAGTCGGGTGCAAAAGATGTTTTGATCCACGCGCTTGTATGTCCGCATCATCTTCTTCCAATTCCGTAGATGGCACAGTTCAGCATCTTTTCCTCCATCCGGTTGGATCGATCGGTTCTCCTCGCCTGTCCTGATGGGAATATTGGGCGGTACTCCGGGCCCCTCGGATCTTTGCTCCCGGTCTCCGGGTCGTTCTCCTTGGTCAGTCTCCGTGGTTTCATCTCTCCTAGGATGATAAAGCAAAAGCGGCAATACCTATTCGTAGACATTTCTCCACCACTATTAATGGTGTGGCGAACACATACATTTTATGCATCCAGTTACATTTTTCAGTCTTGTTTTAAAAAACAAGATATAACAGGAAATATTTTCTTTCCAGAATCATCATATTTTAGCGACTATATGTGGGATATTTTAGGGTTTGAACTGAATTACTCTGGAGCGGCCCACTCTGGTTGTTGCAGAGTGTGCCTGGGATGGCAACACTTTAGCTGATTAATATGGACCCACTTGTCTTCCCCTTCCGCCAGACTACCTTTGGGGATGCGGATCTTATAGGCTACAAGGGAGATTTTGTCTATAATTCCAAACGGTCTCTTCCACGTAGACAAAAATTTTCGCTGTTTGGCCTGGTTTCTTTAGAAATTGTATAGATAAACCCGGTCTCCCACATTATATTCCTTCCTGGTGGTCTTCAGGTCGTAGTGGGTCTTCATGCTATCAGCTGATCTTTCTAGATTCCGCTGAGCATAGGCAAAAGCATGTTGGAGGTGTTTCCTTAAATTCTCCACATACTCATGAGTTGTGGAGGCATTTATCAGTGTCTGCTCTTGGGTCCTGTAGAGCAAATGCTGGGGAAGCACCATCTTGCGTCCGGTCATCAACTTAAATGGTGACATTTTAGTTGCAGATGAAGGGGTAGATCTGATGGCCATTAGGACCAGAGGTAATCGGATATCCCAACCTGGCCCAGAATCTGCCAAAAACTTTTTTAAGATGCTCACAATGGTTCGGTTGTATCTCTCTACTGCTCCAGAAGAAGCTGGCCTGTTAGCAATGTGTAGCTTCCTTTTAACCCCCAGTATCTCCCACATCTTTGTCATTACTTCACTGGTGAAGTGGCAACCTCTGTCTGACTCAATCCTTTGAGGTAGACCACAACGGGAAAAGATGTGGTTATTCATCAGGGCAGCTGCTGTTTCTGCCTTGCAGTTTGGGGCCGGAAGACATTCCACCCACTTGGTAAACAAGCATGTAACGGTCAACATGTACTTGTTTCCTCTAGACGAGCGAATTACAGGGCCTACAAAGTCGATTTGCAAATCTGACCATGGCAGTGTCATCCCCCTCTTTTGGAGAGGTGCACGGTGTGTGAGGGATGATGGCTGAAATTGTGCACACACAAGACACCCCTTCAAGTATTGGTCGAGGTCCTGCCCATGTGTGGCCAGTATGCAACCTCTCTTAAGATTTCCAGTGTTGTGTGAAACCCCCTATAACCGGCGGTGGCCGCATCATGGGCGTGACTTAACATCAGGCTACGGAATGAGGTAGGGACCACCCACTGACCATGGCCAACTTGGGATTTCCTTAACAAGAAACCGTCTTGGATTCGGAACCTTTTTGGACATTTCATCAACACTCTTAGGTCCTCTTTCCCAATGTAATCGGTATCCGTCAGGGGAAAGTTCTCAGGGTCTAAAACTTACCAATTATTGGATCCCCCTTCTGAGCTGTAATCAAATCAGCATCAGGGGCCTCCTTACTCCATTGTGCAGTTGAAAGATCATTGTGAGCATTTGTCTGGGATCTAGTGATAGCAGTGACCTGGATTTCCCCCAACAAGGACTCTATTTCTTATAGATCCCCTTGGATGGCACGAGTTTTGGCAAGCTGATCAGCTAAGTCATTTCCAGTTTGTCTGGTCCCTCTACTTTGGAATGACCCTTGATCTTTTTCCAGTAGATGGTCATCCCATTCGAGGTGACCAGATCATCAATGTTTTGGATTAACTTCCCATGTTTCAAGGGTTTGTTATTAGCACATAACATGTATCTGGTTTTCCAATTGACCAGGAGCTCCACGAACCCGTTCCGTACATAATCCAAATCTGTGATTATGACCAGTTCGTGGAGTTGATGTTGGACAGCAGTGAGGATGGCTTGATGCACAGCCATCAACTCTGCTACCCTCCCCAGCAGAGGGTTCTGGAAACTCCTTCACCCATGCATTCAGTACGCCAGCCACCAGTTCTTTCTCCCTGTTGTTGTCAACGTGGTAAGAGCTTCCACGTCTTCAAAGACTTTGTGTGGGGAATTAAGGTATGCCTCCATGTTGTCCTTGAATTTTAGACTTTTGTCCTCAAGACAGTTTTCTCTGGCACAGTCAAGCAAGTCAGCCAGACCTTGCGCGAGGGGCTCTTCTTGTTTTGGCCATATCTGACCTCCACAGGAAAGCCTTGCATTGACAGAATCCAGGAAGTAATTCGGGAATTACTCACATTTCCGGCCCGGATTCTGTCACTTTGGAGATATTGCAGAGGCTGGTGTGGAGTCTCCACTATGATGTGTTCCCCCTGGATAAACGGGCGGTAATTCTTCAATGCCCACACCGTTGCCAGGAGTGCCTTCTCACAATCGTTGAATTTTTCCTCCACAGAGGATAAAGTTTTGCTCGCATAGGAGATTACTTTATTGACCTTGTCATGCTTTTGATATAATACTGCCGTCAAGCACGTATTAGAGAACCCTGTCTAAAGGAAGAACTCTTGTTTCTGACAGGGTAAGCTAGGCAAGGCGCTTGTGAGAGGCTTCTCTTGAGTTGTCTTACTGCCTCGGATTGTTCTGGACCCCATTCCCACTTGCCCCCCCTTCAAGAGATGAATCAGGGGTCTAGTGATCTCTGCGTAGCCTTCAATGAACTTTCTGCTGTAATTAGTCAGTCCAAGGAGGCTCCTTAGTTCCCGCAGAGTTGTGGGATCCTTCAGTTTCTGAAGTGCTTCCACTTTCTTTTCTTGGGGACAGAGACCCTGAGGAGTAATCTCATGCCCCAAGAAATTAACACGGGTTCTACACCACTGTGCTTTCTGAAAGGAAATTTTTGCTCCGGCGGCCCTCAACTGCTCAACTGTGTCAGAACATAACGGATTTCCGCTATGTGTTCCTCCACAGTTGAACTTTTGATGAGGACATCATCTACATAAGCCAGGTTACCCCTCGCACCCAGGTCAGGCATGGCCTTATGTAGGAAAATGTTGAATTCATTGCCGGAGTTGAGGTATCCGAAGGAAGTCCGGGTCCATGTGTACTGCTGGCCCCCAAAGGTAAAAGCCAGTTTGTATTGGTCCTCCCTACTGACAGGCACGGTCCAGTATCAATTGGTAAGGTCTATTGCAGTGAATACCTGTGACCCCTGGATCTGGGCCAGCCCTTGGTCAATGTAGGGCAGAGGCCATCAGGAAGTATGGACCCGTTTGCTGTGCTCCCTAAGGTCGGCACAGAGTCTCCACTGGCCGTTTGGCTTCAATATTCCCAGCACCGGATTATTGAAAGTGCTGTGGACTGGACGGATTATTCCCCGGGACTCAAGGTTCTTAATTATTTCAGTAAGGGACTCCATGGATGCGAGAGGCAAACGATATTGCTTCACAAACACTGGAGTCATTCCAGGGTCCGTGGGAATTGTTGTGTGGATGTCGGTGCGACCACAGTCATATGAGTCTACCGCAAAGAGATCTTGGAAATCCAAGAACACTTGTTTCAACTTTTGCTTCTGTTCCAGAGTCACACAGGCATCAGCTAGGTTGACTCTCTCTTCCACCATCTGCCTGAAGCCTGGAAAGTCTTCTGGTTTGGCTATCTCAGCGGCCTCCTCCAGCTGGGTGGAGAAGTCCCTGGTCAGAGTGCTGATTTGGACTGGAGGCTTCAGGTGGGAAAGGCAGCCCTCATGGACCTGGAAAATCACCTCATCCCCTCTGAAGTCACAAGTCACATCTTCCTTACCATAAGGGCAAGAAGTGTACACCAGGAAATTCCCCCCATGCCGGGTGAAAATCCTGTCTGTTGTTGTATTGTCATCACTGTCACTGTAAAAACAGTCCTTGGGGATTAGTCCTAACAGTTCATTTCCTAAATCAATGGAGAAATGTCGGTCATCAACCGCCATTCCAATGATGGTGCCTGCGGCTAGAGTAATACTCTGTAAGTCACTGTTATCCACCTCTATTGGAATGGTGTCATGTTCTATGTTGACTAATGGTGTTGGGTTTACCCCTAACCCTTGTTGTTGGAGAGAAGCATTTAGATTAATATAACCATCAGGGTTTTTCAATTTTTGTCCTCTTTTAACTTTCACTTCCAGGGAGAATTGTCGGGTCCTTTCTGGGATGGTGACTTCCTCTTTAATCTGAATTTCAACTGCGTAAGGTAGCAATTGAGCTGACCTAAATGCTTTTTCTGAATCATCAAAGCCCATGGGATTATCCACTAATCGGGACCAAGCTTTGAAGTTTATTAGGTCCAAATTAATGGCAAAGCGATTGAGAATGTCACTGCCTAGGTAAAAGGCGGCAGTGACGTCTCGCACGACCCAACAATTATGGACTATGCTCTTGTTGCCAATGGAGATTTTGAGCATACACCTGCTTGGCAGGAGATGTTTGGAATTGGGTGCTTCCAGGTCCATTTCCCATTTGTCTATCAGTTTGAATGTCGGAATGGCTGGATCTTTTGGGAGTTGGCGGAACATGGCTTTGCTGATGAAGCTCTTACCGTTGTTCACACACACTCGGGCGAGAACAGAGTCCTTCCCGTCATTTAACTGAACAGGGATGAACAACTGCTCTCCAATTTGCTGAATATCAGCCAGGCTCTGAGCTGATTTCACATATTTCTGGACTATAGGAGTGGGAGTGTCTGATTTTGGATTGGTAAAACATTTCAGAGTGTTTCCTTCCAGTGTGGAATACCACCTTAAACTGGAAGGAAGGTTGATTTTCAGAAATAGAGAGGACCCCCCCATCACCAGTCTGTTGTCCTACTGCTATTACTGTCACTTCTGGAATTTGGTTGTTCTGGAAGTGAAATTCTACTTGGTCAGATTTTTGTTCAACCATGTGGTGGTGCCATTTAAACTAACATGGTTGACACTCTGTTTTAATTTTATTTGTCGGCTAGTCTGGGTCCAGAGGACCTTGTTTACGCAATCTATTAGGGATGACAACCTTCTCAGGAGGTCATTCCCTAGTAAACAAGGGGTGCCCTCTGGAGTCACTACTATGACCGGGTGTTTCACCTTGTGTCGCCCAATTTTGATGTCCAAATCTGCAGTCCCCTCGACAGGAATTTCCTTCCCGTCAAAGTTCTGCAGTTGTCCAGGAAGAGACGTGAGAGGAATACGGTAATTCTACCCCTTCCTGCATTTTGTTTATCAAAGGCCCTTTTAGACAGAAGGGTAACTTGGGATCCAGTGTCCACCAGTGCCAAAATTGTACCCTGCCCCTGTACTTGTACCGGGGCATAATATCTTCCCTCCTTCTCCTCAAGGGGGCACCTATAATGCACATTTTTGGACAACTGGTGGGCTAACTTTCTGGTTTTGGACATGGCGAGAGAAGAGATTTGGGCAGAATTCTGTGAAGAGCCTGGGGAATCTGAAAGAAAAAGTTGGCAACTGGAAATGGTTTCGGGTTCTGGGCCGCCCCCACCTTTTTGGAGGCAGTCATCAGGATAGGTTTGACCCCTAGGATTTTGGTATTGTTGGTTCTGGGTTGGAATGATGGGCGGCGGCAGCTCAATCCCCACATATACCCAGTCTATTGATTCGGTTTTAGGTTCCCCTGGTTCCGGTTCTGGGCCGCCCCTGCCTTTTGGGAGGCAGTCACCAGGATGGGTTTGAACCAGGGGTTTTTGGTTTTGTTGGTTCTGGGATAGGATGATGGGCGGCAACAGCTCAATCCCCACATCTACCCAGTCTGGATTGGAATCTCTTGGGAACCATTTTTCCTTGGGAGGAGTTCCCCCATCTCTGAAGGAGAAGATCCTATTCCAAGGATCTTCCGAGGATCCCTCTCCCTCAAATTGGAAGACCTGTACCTCCTCCACAAAGTGGGTCTGTTTGGGTCCTTTGTTTCTCCTACCTCCTCTCTGCTCCTTGGGTGGCAGACTTTCAGGGGTAGGAGATTTTGTTTCCGGTTCCTGGTTTTCCAGGGGCTGTTTACAAGTTGGGAAGGAAGCTTCCTCCAAGGCTTTACACCCCTTTCCCCTTGTGCCTCCTCCCTGGGAACCGGTGGGTTATCAGGGTGCTGCCCCTGTCATTGCTCTTGAGCACCAGGCCCAGAGTTTGGGGCATTCTGTGCCGGCATGCCCATCTGAGGGTTCTGTTGGGCCCTCAGCATGCGGCCCAAATCCTGTGCCATGTTCTGAACCTGGCGCTCTAACTGGGAAACCGCTCAGGCTGATACGGGGTCCAGTTTTCTCCCCTGGGCTGATCCCGGGAAGGGTAGCTATCCCTTCTCTGGTTATACCCTGGGTTGGGAAGATTTGGGTACCCCTCCAACCTTGTCCTCCCCTCTCCCGGATTAGGTTGTCTGGGCTCAGGGAATTGGGGAAAGAAGGATGGATGGTTTTGGGGTTGGAAATTGGGTGGATACCTGGGGAAAAAGTTCTGCCCAGGATTTGGTGAATTTCTGCCCTCCTGGGGGAAGTTAGGATGGAAGTTCCCCGGGTTAGGTGCTTGGCTGGATTCCCCCCCTTGGGCTGGAGGAGTCCACACAGAACCCAGGATGGGTTAGTTTCCCTTGTAGCGGGGACTTACATAATCAGGGGAGCGAGGGACCCCATTTGTGGGACTACCTACTCGACTCCCTGTCTGTAACTGGCCCGAGGGCCTTCTGGGCTGTGAATTATTTGGCGCAGGCAGGTTTTTAGGCCCCCCTATCTCCAAATCTAAAACGGGGCAACCTTTACCTCCGCCACCTTGGCAGCAGCAGGGGTGCTGTTGGTTTTGGGGGTTTTCTGCGCATTACTTTTATTTTCTATGGGCTTCTGCACCTCATAGATCCGGGTGGCTTGCTCAATGACCCAGTCTAAAGATCTTTTCTCGTGAAAATCTCTCACGAGCTGGGTCATTATGTACTTGGGAAGAGCATGGAAAAATGTGTTGATGAATTCTCTGCTGTCCCTGCGCACCCTTCTGGTGGTCTGCGCAAAGGCACGCTTCAATTCTTGCACAAATTCTTGTGGGGCCTGATCCTCCCCACATTGCAAATTGTAGGCTGCCTTGCGAGCCTCTTGGGGATTTCTATGTACAGAAAAATGTTTCAAGATGGCCGCCCTATATGTGGACCATCTTGAATGGTTTTGGTCCTCCAGCCCCGCAAAGAAACTGGAGTATTCAGGGGAGAATGTCCATTTGATGTACTGGATGCAGCTACTGCTGTCCATCAAATGGAAAGTCTCCATCATTTGCTCATAGAGCTCCAAGTGTTCCCAAACAGAATACTTGGCGTTCTTATGATAAGGCGTGATGACACTCCTGATTGCCTTAATCTGTTTTAAGGGGTCCTTAAGCAAGGCCCTTTTCACCTTATTGGCCTTTTTGGTTCGGGCAACCCTGGTCCATTCATCCTCTGATTCAGAAGCACTGCTCCCAGACGTGCCCGTCTGATCTTCCAGGTTTTCCCGGTTTCTGCGAGCCTGGGAATAGCTGGCAGAATGTGGGGACCTGGTCTCCTGTGTCCTGTGACGCTCAGAGGAGTCTTCAGATCCCTCCTTGCTACCAGGATTTGATGGGTACCCCCCCAGTGACCTAACTGGGCAGAGGTATTTAGGATGCCCTTAGGGGGCCTAATTTCCTGGGGTTCCCCACTAAATTGCACTGTACTTAGCTGCCCATACCCGGGTGCTCGCCCATCCATTCCTGGGTGGTACTGGCCTATGAGCCCCATACTTTTGGCTGGATAGTAATCTGCCATTCCTGTGGCCCTGTGCTCATGTGCGCCAGGGGACATAAGGGTGGCAGAGTCCAGGGACTGAGAGAGATGAAAGCCTCTGGTACTAGGGCTTCTGAGGTTATGCTCAGGTGTTTCCCTTTCCCAGCGAACTTCATCTCTGTCAGCCCCTGCTCCCTGTTGCAATGCAAGAGCCTGCGCTTTCAGTTCCTCAGTTAAGGCCTTACTAGACTCTATCAGTCTCTCCTACATGGCTCCCTGTTGCTGGAGCCTATCATTGTGCTGACAGAGAGCCTCATTTTCTCTCTGTGCCTCCTGATTGGTCCTGGAGTACTGGGCCAGTCTCTGCTGCAGGAAGGTTACCTCCTCAGTCCCATCCCTACTGGCCTGCTCCTTTCTTGCCAGAGCCTCCTCCACCCTCCTGGTGTGATCTAGCGAGCCCTGATGGTCTTTTTGGAGGTCACCCAGCCCCTGGAGGGCCAAGTGATTTTCTTCAATTTTTCTTTTTAAATGGCAGACTTCCTGGCCTAAGGTATCCCTTTCCCGACCAAGAGCCTGCATTTGTGACGCCAGGTCGTCCCTCTGCCTTTGAAAGGCACCAGCTTTCTGGCGTTCTTCATCAAACTCTGCCTGGGTATCCAGGTTTTTCAAAATCAATGTATTGCTTTCCTCTTTCTCTCTGTCTAGTTGGATTTGCAGGGTGGCTACCTGCTCTGTGCATGCCCTGTTGATATTGATCTGTTGCTCCAGCTTTTTCTGGCTCTGCAGTAAGGAGTCCAAACTGTCTTGGTGCTCCTTCTTCAAAGCCAGGATTCTGGTATCCTGGTCTGTCTTTTCCTGTTGCAGAATATCCATGTCCTCTTTTATTTTAATGATATACTGCCTACTATCATTTTCTGACTCCTGGCTCCTCTGAAGCCTCTGATCAGAAGAGACCAGGTCAGATTGGGCCTTCTCTAATGCCAACAGTTGCCTACTTGCCAGATCTTGGCCTTCAGCACATTTGTCCTGCATGGCTCCCAT
Source organism: Ambystoma mexicanum (assembly GCF_040938575.1). Classification (NCBI taxonomy): domain Eukaryota; kingdom Metazoa; phylum Chordata; class Amphibia; order Caudata; family Ambystomatidae; genus Ambystoma; species Ambystoma mexicanum. Next base: position 240,575,010 of record NC_090934.1, read on the forward strand.
ACATAGAAACAAATATGCCGCTATCCTAACCATCTTCTCGTGTTCATCTTTAGCTTTAGGAGCCATGTATAGTTCGCTCAGGGCCACATGCAAGGGACACTGATCCCTCCAGATATCTAACCCAGTTGCAGTGACCTGTTGTGTGATTGCCTGCAACCACGCATCCTGGCCCTGCTCAGTCCATTCACCTCTCACAAATAGCTTATGTAAGAAGTGCTCTCTGGCTATTTTGATGTCTACCAGTGTCGTCATTCTGGAATTTGAGTTCCTTCCTGACTTACAGAAGTTTGTATTTTATTTTGCAAAACAGACGGTTTCCTTAGAGCGTTCCTTTGAGGAGTGCTTTCACAGTGTAAAACAGCGTGGTGATCTAACCGGATATGTGTATCCTGTCAGTTGGCACACTGTATTAAGCTGCACAAGTGGTAAGTCTAATCCAGAATCCCCGGCTACGAGCCCCCACTTTGTAAGCGGATTCAATTCAACACTACAGCTAAGTCAATGCCTAGTCTGGGATGCTGAGGGAAACCCTTATTGATATATTTTTATGTCCAGTTCGTTCACTCTGGATGACAACCCTTATATAACCCCCCTCTCTTAGAATCCGCCTGACCCCACTGAGCCAAGAAGTAGGTTTGTTTTACAAATTAAAAGGTTTATTTGAAAATTAAACAATATATCCATATATCACACTTTTATAAATAAATTGATAATTGATAGCACACTTGTGAGGATGATAGTGATCAACAATGGATAATGTTACAGTGGTACACTCTTTTTGATGGCTTAGAAGTTATACAGAGAGGATAAAGTAGCTGAGAATGCTTATATGGCTTCAAGGACAATGCAATGATGAATGAAAATGCAGTACAGGAAATAAACTTGATATGACTTCAACAAAAGGCAATGTAATCACTTTTCTTTGACAATTCACCCCCCCCCTTTATGCAAGGTAAAGAGATGGAAGGAAAGCACACAGTTCTCAGGAATGCAATCAAATATAATTCAGTTCCCCCCTATCAAGCTTAGATGAAAACAGGTAGGAGTTTTAAACACAGGCAAGATACTTTGATGTAGTTGCAATTAAGTGAAAAATATGCTAATAAAAGCTTTTAATTCCCTATAGGACGTTCAGGGTGAGTGAGAGATACTTTAAATTAATTCAGGATCACTTTAGCGATGCTCTATGAATGATTGTCAGGTTGCACACGATATTTAGCAAGGAAAGCAAAGACAAATCTTTTTACACGTGGCTGAAATTAAGCAAAATGTCAAATCGCGGCAATTTAGTTGCGTGCGTCGAGCGAAATTACAGAGGCATTATAAGGAGTAAGAAGTCAGTTATAGGTTTGTTGGAAATCCTAGAATCTTAGCTTTAAAATGAAAGTTAAAAATCGCTCCTAGCACAAACGGTTCCGGAGATACGACCGATTTAGTAAAGGTAGTTTTTCGGATTCTAAATTTTAAAGCTCAGAATGACAGAGGACAGTTTTCAGTTTTAATGATGACAGTATGACGCGATTCTAGGAGGCAGTTCTAATAAGCTAAAATAGTTTGGATTAGATTATTTTAAACTAAGAGATTGGTTTTGGCACAGTGCTAGCTGGGTACTCACACTAGATTTTGGACAGGAATGCGACTTTGTCACGGATCGGGTCAACCGGTTGGACTGGACTCCTGGCGGTTCTTCACAGCGGTCTGGTCTCTGGTTCTGCTCTCAGCACTGCACAGTTCTGGTCTCTCTGGTTCTCTGTTCTCTCTTAATCTCTGGTCTCTCTGGATCTCTGGTCTCTGGAGATTGATGGATTTGAAGTCTGGAGTCTCCCGGCAAAGCGTCCCGCAAGAAAGTGGAAAGTGAAAGTCCCTACCTGGGTTTCAATGTTCCTTTTTAAGTGTTTTGAAAATGGGTGTGTGCCTGGGCCTAGCTAAGCCTGCCCCTCTCACTTATCATTGGCCAAGCTTTCCTCTCTCCCTTGATTGGGGGAAAGAAATGGAGTGTCAGAGTGATGCTGTAAGTTTTATGGTCAGAGGAACCTGCCCTTGTCAAATTGCACACAAATCTATTTCTGACCCAAATACATATTTATCTATGTACCATTTTTCTAATATTATAGGTCCAGTTAACATATTTTCTGTAGCACCAAAACATCCGATCCCTGTCTTTGTACGATGTCGTGATCACTTATGACAGAATTCTCCACTTTTCATCCAGATAATGACCTCTAAACCTTTCCAGATTTTACACAAATGTGCACCAGGGATATGGGTTTCAGATGATAACGTGTCAGATTTTTAACATGCATACATTTGGAATAACAACCTTTTTTCCCGCTACTATCCCCAAGAACATACCACAGGGTCCTAACACCTCTTAAAATGGGCACAGAAAAATCACAAGAATGATGATGTTATTTATATAATTTTTACAAATCCGCACTGTGAATTATCCATCTTTTTAAAATCATACTCTGGCCCCAAATGGGTGTGGTTTTCCAAAGCACATGGTGGAATTTCTGGTTTATCCACTTCCTCCAAGCTCAGCTTGCTCTCACAGGCACTGCCCCTTCCAGTTTCTCAAAAGAGGAAGCCATTTTACGACCCCCCCAATATAACATTTGCCTGAGCCAGGTACAGTGCTTTGTTTAGTTTCCTGTAGTCCTCAGGTGCCACTCCCCTAATTCAATCAGAAAGGTGTCATCTCCTTTTGGCAGGGGCAGCAGGATGCAGCTAGGCCTGGGAACACAGCTGCTGAATTCCCTCTCCTGTCGGGGGTAGTTGTCAGGCAGAATTCAATCTCTTTAAGCCAAGCTTCAGCTAAATGTCATGTTTGTTCCCAGTTTTCTACATTCCAATCAAACTTACAATTTTCACACATGCAGCTAGAATGCCGATTCTAAGTTCAAAACTATGACATTTAACAGTTGCAAACTATGTGACACTCAAAAGTAGGTCACTCATTTAATTTAAACATTTCGATTTTAGTGGTTTTAAATCCAATTTCAGTTAAGCTGCTGACATCCACAGCTCAGCCAGTTTTGTTATGAACATGGTTTTGGGCTCTTTCTTTTTCCAGATTTTGTATGCACGCAAGAATGCATTCTGCCAAATGTCTGCTGGTGTTCATTGAGATTTTTGAATATCTTGTGATGTTTAAAATAGGCATTTTGAGCTTGAATTCAGGGAAACAAAGGTGATTTTAAAGCGTTATTTTTTTTAGCCAACCGGCACTGCTGTTTTTCCTTTGGCACACATTTCACTCATGGCATTTCTGGCCCATCATGCTTGCACTGGTGGGTGGCAGGTCAGGGGACCACTTTGCTGTGCGCAAAACTGCACGGTTCTCTAGGATTCTGGCGCAACTGTGGGCTTTTCCGCAATCTTGGATTTTCTAAGCCCACAGCACCAAATGTTGCAGCTTAATAGTCCAAACGTGGGTCAGGACACCCAACACAGTCCCATTCAGAATTTCCCCAAATTGTTATTTTGAGAAACATCTAGCGCTAGCGGAAAAAAATTACTTTGTTTTGTGAAGGAAAGGAATTAACCAAATCTGAGGATGGGCGAGGCACACAACCTATGGCAGCACTATGTTTTTCTTGTGGTCAATTGGGACATTTAGCCCAACACTGTCTCTCCAATAAAAGAGAGGAACCAATGGAAATCGGTTATCTAACAGGACAAAATTGGAAAGAAGAGGAGTTAGAAGGAACTGAAATAGAGGGTACTAACAACCTGTTTCTCAATAGCCAATCCTTTAAAACTCACGATTCTGTCATAGTAAATGGGGTTCCAGTCAAAGCTTTCATTGATTCCTGAAGCAGATGGATATAATCTCATTTAATACCACTTAAATGTCTGGAAAAGGGCATTTCCATTAAGGTACCTTGTCTACATGGGGGGAAGAGAACCCACCGAAACCCAGTTACTATTTGAATTCAGCGGAAAACTACAATATTACGCGCTGCTATTATTCCCGGACTCCCAGAGGAGACTATTATTGGCACAGAGTTTGATATCTTTGAAAAGTTAAAAAAAGAATGCTAATAATACCTTTTTCCTATTCACCAGTAAATTCCTGAGAAAAAGAAGGACTTCCATCAGGAGACTCTCTTTGGGACTGGGAAACCCACAAACTTCCTTTGGAGATGGGGGAGGCTTTTGGGTAAAGTCAAGGAAAAGAGACCAGATCTTTAGCAGAAGGGTATGTGATGAATCCTGCGGAGTCATCACCAAACCTCAGCATAAAGTCTCCTCCCATACCTCAGCATAAAGTCTCCTCCCATGTGACTAGGTGAATACAGCCGCTACTGGGTCCTAACCCTGGGGGTGGTATCAGGGGCGAGGATCACATGGGAGGAGACGGCTATAAAGGGGAAGTGATGACTTTGCTAGGAGAGGAAAAGTATTCATCTTCTTCTGAGGATGAAAGTCAAACCATTCCCAGATACCTAATAGCATATTATCAATGTATAAGTCCCTCCCATATAACTACTAAAAGAACTTGTCATGGTAAATCATCATGACAGAATAAGGTTGGTACCTCAGGGGTTCAAGAACTCTAAGTGAAATCTTTGAATTGCCCTAAATCCACCTTAAGTAGAAGTCCTCATGCTAAAGTGGAATCACAAACCCTTTCCACAACCTCCCCTTTCTGTAATAATTCAAACTACCTAAAGAAGTCACAACTAACTGGCTGAGATGAGGAAAAATAACTCAGAGGCAATGAGGATTCAGAATGCTGTTTTTCAAAAAGTGAGGTCTAGTAGCTAGAGACTAGGACACTTGAGAGGGATATTTAAATCCCAAAATGAGGCACAGCTGCAGGAAGAAGAAGAAGGAGGTGAAAGAGTTGCTGAAGGCCGTGCGGCGGGCATAGACGTTGAAGCAGAAGTTATCATTGGTGCAAGAGCAGTCACAGAAAGAAGAACACCAGTGGAAGCTGCCACAAAGGGTGAAGATGAGTAGAAGTGCAGAGTACGTGCAGAGAGAAACAGCTTGTCAAGCAGAATCCCATCTGATTAAACAGACATGTTCCCAACTCAGCACATGGTGTGCCATTGAGAGAAGCTGTGGAAGATCAACTGAGTAGTCAGAGCTCCCAGAGACGGCACGCATCTCAACAAAAATACGTGGAAGCAGGAGAGAGAGCGTGGAGTATGCAGGAGTTCCACCGCAACACCTAACAGCGAGAAGGAGCTGCCGAAGAAAGCCAGTGAGTTGTATTAATGTAAATGTAATGTAAATGCACTCCGCATAAGAAATTTAATAAAATGTAACACTTTTGAATGCTGAAAAATTAATGAATAAAAGCAGAAACCACGGAATTTTGAATACCGAACAATTAATGAAAGAAAGCAGACACCTCATAATTGTGAATACTGAATAATTAAAGAAACAGAGCAGAAGTGGCAAGAGTGCAAGTTCCCTCATATGGAAATATAATTGGAGAGAGCTTACAACCAGCATTATCAACAGCCAAGAGACTGTGAGAATGCCACAATAATACAGCAAAGGTTTAAATCCCCTTTTAGGAGATATACATGGAGGACAGCTTATATCATGCATCATCAACAGTCATATGAAGGAGATAAGGGTGTAACTCTCCCTTTTAGGGATATCAAATGAGGGAAACGTATAACCCAAACTGCCAAAACGTCAAAGGGCTGCCAAGAAGCAGTTAAGAGACACTTTGAGAATAATTCTTCTAAATCAAGTTCTCAGTTTTGGGAACACTGGGAACACAAATTATCAAGAGTCGAGTGACTATAAAAACCGGCAGGTAATATTCAACCTTCCTTCCAAGAGAGATTGGTGTGGAGAATCTTGGAATCAATATTGACATCAAGTTTGAATGTAGTTATAGGAGGTGTCTTCCTCGCAGGTGAGTACACCAGGAAAGGGATTATTATGGTTAGTCCTGGAAGGCGAGTGTACCAGGAAAGAAGAAGATACTTTGTGGTGAAAAGGTGTGGCGGAAAGACTTTTGTTCAATCAAAGAACTTATTAACTTTATCATTTGTGTAGCAACCTGTGACATCACCATTAGATGTTATTGTGCTATCCTGACAAAAGTAAGTCGTTTTTTGAAGAAGGTGTAACAAGAGAAGTTGACGTGCTATCTTGACAACAGTGGTAGATTTGATAAAAAAATTTAGATTTTTTTTAAAGAACAATTGCTTTGATTTTGAACTTGTATTATGAAAGAAATATATTTACCTTTGAAGAAGGATATCGTGGAAAAAACAGTTACTTTGAATCGTGAAGAAACATTTGTGGAAAAATGTCTTTTTTCCTTTTTTTCCTTTCCATTTGCTGTGCCCCAGGGAAAGATACAGTCGTTGGAAGAGACATTTTGCTGTGACCTTAAACAGAACTTTGTTGAGTCAGAATTGTCCTTAAATTATTCCCGAATTGAACCAAGGGAAGGGAGCCCAACCCTGGTCACAAGGAGTGCTATCCGATCTCTTTGAGTTTGAATGGATTGTTTTGTGGAACTACAATTAGCCATATATCCCTTGTATAATGTTTGTGTATGCATTAGTTTGAGGGTAAGAGAGGTTTTGGACACCAGTTCACTTTTTTAGTCTTCGTTTGCTAGGCAGGGATCTCTTTGCTACGGGAATGATAAGCATTTATCCAATTCTTTTTTGTTTAATAATGTGGCTACTCTTGAGAAAACCTATCTTTGTGCCCATCTCACATTTCTGATCCCTAACAACACACTTGCTTAAGACATTTGTATTACACATGGAGCATGTAGAGCTGCAATTAAGCCATTACCTCTCTTTGGTCTGTTTTGAATTAGGACTGGCAGTAACTTGTAGTACAGAGTTTGATGTTTCTGCTTGAGAAAGCTAGCTCAAAGAGATCCAAGGAAGATGCGTTTAATGAGGAGAAGGGCAGGTAGTGGGTGGGAATGGTCACAGTGATTAGCATGGCCATTGACAGTCAATGGGTGGATATATAAACAAACAACACCCTCAACAAGCATGTGTCCCTACGCACATCCCTCATTAGCCTTATTATGATGAGATAGTTTTCGCTTATAGGTGGCGCTAAAGCACCATCTAATAGCAAACCTGAAAATGGATTCCCAGCAGAACTGCCTGAGTGCCTGGCTTACAATGGACGAAAACGTTTCAAATCACAAATAAACACACAGGGCCTCATTACACAGATGGCGGTAAGGGATTACCGGTACCGATACCGATAATCCCTTACCACCTTACTACCACCTTACTACGAGGTCCCTTTGTGGGTCCAGCCGTTAAGTACGGGACCCGCAAAGGGACTCTGAAGGTAATTACGGTACCGCAATTTGCGGTACCGTAATTACCGCCTTCCCCATTCCCATTGAGCCCTATGGGGGCAAAAATGGGAATGGGGAAGTGCCATGGTGAATGGGGAACTACCGCCCCCGCACACCTTGGAATGGGGCAGTAATTCCGCCATCCACCAAGGCGGACTCGGTAAAATACCGGCAGCAACCATGGCGCTAATAGCGTTGCGCTAATAGCGCCATGGTTACCGCCTTCCGTGTAATGAGGCCCACAGTCCCTAAAGGAAAAAAACATGTTGTCTAATACCTCAAACATGTGTCTCTCTAATTTCTGCTGTGGATCAGCTCTGCCTCACCTTTCTGCAGCAAAACCCAACCCACAAAGAGCGCAGGAAGCTGCAGGTTAAAGCCCCCCACCCCCCCCCCCCGCCCCCAAACTTGTTTTCTGCCTAAGTACTCACCTGAATCCAGGCGAGAGAATAGCCAAATCCGACATCACTAAGATGCTCTTGGCTGAATCGTCCCACGATGCTGTGGTACAATAGAATACTTTCTACACTGCCCACAGTGTGTTCAATTTGCACTGGGGTTTATTGTGCAAGGATAACTATATACAAAGAGCAGTTGCATCACTGCTCACAAAGTTCTGACATAGTCTTTGAAAAGGATTCTCTGAATTAAATGATTAGTCCTGCAATGGTCTTTAATGAGGTGCGTCACAGGCCCTACTGCTCCGGCTGGGCGCCTTTCTGCAATCTACTCTCCTGCCTGCTGAATCTAGTGAGAACACCTTGCTCACGGTGTCTCGCCAGACTCTCTCGCGACAGATGTCGAAATAAGACTCTTACTCGCAAGGACAGAAAACGCCGGTGGAAATGTCCATCCCTCCATTCTTTTTTCTGTTTCATAAGAGGCCCATTAATTAGTGTGGGGCGGAGGGGGTCATTTTGGTGAACAAGTGTCGATATTGTATATTATAAAGCAAATTAGTAACTGGTGAAAATGAAGGTCTGTGCTGCACATTCATTCATCGAAATGACCCGCTATGACCCAGAACAACATCCATAATGGCCTGCAAAGCCTGCCCTTTGGCATTACCCTATTGCCCTGCAGGCCAGACCGAGCCTGGTTCTCATCAACACGTAACATTCCCAGGACACATCAGGCAGAAGCAGGCAAACCGAGAGAGTAGATGTCGGGAGCGGCCAATTGGGAGAAATGCATGTATTTTCAACTTGAAATATTGATGAAAGCGCAGCTTTTAAGCATCAATAAATCAACATGATGCGATTTGCATCCGGCGAGGAGTCGCCAGCATTAATGCGGCGGTTTTTGCGAGAACGCGACGTTCTCTCCCAGATGTGGTCCGCCTACTGCAGCCGTGGATTGGGAAGATTGATTCTGATTGTGTAGAAAGGGGGGCGTGAATTAGGCCAGATCTTTTCATCCTGGTGACCTCAAATCCCAGCGTAGCGCCTTAACATGTTCCGTGTGATCTCAAGCAGATGCCTATCATCCTAAAAATGGAGTATGCAATGCTTCAGTGGTAAGGAAGTCTGATTGTTTGCCACAAACATGTGTAATATCCTCTCCTCTCACTGTGGGTCACAACGGATGTGCTGCCAATCTGCCCTTCGCTGTGTTCTTTCGCACCACCCACCCTAGCTCCACCTCACGCTCTATATGTTCTTCACCCACACCTGAGAAACCGTCATGAGAAAAACGTGGACTTTAAGATGGCGCTCAGTTTTTACAGATAGATTACATCTACTGTTTCCACCTCCCCCGACATAATGTGGCTTTAGATGTACATTCTCTCTCACCCCATTGTAAAGGACACTGTCCTCCGCTCTGTATTCAAGATTATACTATCTCTACAAGCATTTATGTGCCAAAAATGCATTTATTTTCCCTGTGGTTCCTAGAATTAAATAGAAAAATAAATAAATAAATGCTGTACAGAGATGCGGTTATTCAAAAGACCACTGTACCACCAGAGCAGCAGTTTATGAAGCCAACCCACAGTTGTGTAGGCACAATCCCTTGTCATGGGGACTCCCACTCCAAATCAGTTTTTTTTTAATATCGATCCGGCAGCATCATCTACTGTGAGAGCTGTCAGATTGTCGAAAAGGGTGACTGTTCATATCCTGAAATAGGCCTCTTATCCAGGCTCGGACTGGCATACAGGGCAATAGGCCCAGGACCGAACCAAAAACACAAAACGCTGGTGTTGGGCAGTTTTTGTGGCCACTTTTTGGGCCCATTTGGGCCATTTGTTGAGTTATTTCACTCTGTGGCTAGTAGTTTTGACAAGTGTTGCTGAATAAATATTCTTTAAAATTCACAGTTTTCACCACTCTTTATCGAAAAGCTCCCCCTTGGTTATTATTCGAACAGTGTCACAAAAGGAATGAATTGACATTTGCAACTGTGGGCTATTTTACCTTTGGTGCCCAAGACAATTGTATGGCCTAGTCCGACCCTGCTCCGAGTCCACCACTAGACTTAGGGACTCATTACGAGTTTGGTAATATTATCAGAGGTGATAATACCCTCAGTTCATACGGCATTGGTAATACATCTGTGGACCCCTATGGTGATTCCACATTTGAAAGGCTCATTGGCCTCCATTGGAGAGAAGAGGCACCACTGCGCGCAGAAATACCGTATAGGCCAATACCCCTTCGAAACTGACCAGGGGTGATTTTTCGTGCTCGATAAATTTAGTGAATGCACAAGAAACTCGGGGAAGCCCATGCCTGGAGGAGGGAGTGGATGGAGTCGAGTAACAGGGTTCAATGCAGAAGCTGGTTCTCAGTGTGGGTGACAGTGGGTGTAATGGAGTTGGGTGCCCTGATGGCCTGGCACAGTTTTGACATACCCTTCTATTTTCTTCAATGGCCCTGATACATCTTTGGGAAGCATAGACAAGCACAATCAAACAGGCCTATATCGAAATAAGCAGATTTTACAACAAGCCATTGAGTGCCTCTGAAAGTCATCTGGGGCTGGGGCAGAAACAGTCATATGCCAGGATTTGCAGGTTGGTGCCTCTGTAAAGCCAACAATGTTGGAAGAGAGTCAGTCTGATCTCAGACTCTGACTTACCGGCCTTAAGATGCACTGGCCTATATTGAAATCTCCAGATACTCCTATAGTAAAGCCAAATATTGGGCATCATTACAAGTCCAGTGGTAACTGTGCCGGTAAAACCGGCAGGTTGCTGCCGGACTTGCGAATTTTACCAACGCCTGGCTTGCCGGAAACACTGGGGCATTACAGCTCTGGCGGTCCGGGAAGTCAGGCGCTGGTAAAATTTTAATCCCAATTCCCATAGAGTCCCAGAGGACTCTATGGGAGTGGGGAACACGGAAGCACCAGCACCGTTAATAACGGGGCCAGTGCTTCCCTATAACTCTGCAGGCAGGTGCCGTTATGTCCGCCACGTCTGACCCTGGTGGGCAGGACTGCACCCGCCCACGGAGTCGTACTATGCCGGTCCGGTAACAATGGTGCCGGTAGGCTTACCAGCACCGTTGTTACCGGCATCAGCATAGTTAGAATGAGACCCACTGCCCAGATTTTCCAATGAGGCGGCCACATAGTCACAAGATTTCCATATTTCCATATAGGGTGGTGGTATATTTTCCAGATTTACCAACAGGGAAGTCGCATAGTCTTCAGATTTCCCTATAGTGCAATTGATAGTAAGGAAGGTGCAGTCCCCAGATTGCCCTATAGGGCAGCTGCATAGTAGGGAGGCTGTGTAGTCACCAGATTTCCATATAGGTCAGCCGCAAAGTGTTCAGATTTCTCATTAGGGCAGCTACACATCATCACATAGGCTCCAGATGTACCTATATGGCAGCTGCATAGTAGGGAAGTGCCATAGCCTCCCGATGTCCGTAAAGGGAACTTACATAATCTCCACTTTCTGCCACAGCTGCATAATAAGGAAACTCCATAATGCCAAATATCTATATAGGGAAGCTTTACAGTCTGCAGGGTTCCCCGTAGGATGGATGCATAGTCTCCAGATTTCCCTGCAGGCAGCTGTATAGTAGGGAAGCTGCACAGTCTCCAGATGTCCCCCTAGAAAAGCAGTATACAAAAAATGGGTGGACCCTAGGAAAGCTGCATAAACTCCAGATGTCCCCTTATGGCAGCTGCATAGTCCCTAGATGTTCCTATTGGACAGCCACGTAGTCTCCAGATGTTTCCATAGGACAGCTGCATATCGCCATCGGCGAGCTGCATTGTAGAGAAGTTGCATAGTAGAGAAGCTGCATAGTCCCCTTATTTTCCTATAGGGCAGCTGCCTAATATCCAGATGTTCCTAACCACCATCCGGCGTCTCTGTCCAAGAGTGAATCTCCAACTCCTATCTCACCTCCATTATTTATTTATGTGTTTAATTTATTGTTATGGTTAAATAAATCAACCTTTCATTATAATACAGTACATGCAATAAATCACAAAAATCAGTACAGGAGCATTTTGATTATTCATTATCTTTGAGGGATATAAAGATAAAAAATGAGACAAATTTAGGTTAAAAACAGGTACAAATAACGATCTGCTTTAAAAACGGCTCCACACTTCATACAATATATTAAAAACCTTTAATTCCTCGAGGCTACTTCAGTGGCGGAGGCAGATTCGTAGATTTGCATTTAGCTCTTGTGTAGGCTTTCTTAATTAAAATAGACTCAAGATCGGTAGTTGTAAAAAAGCAAGTACTGCCAAAGTCACTGCAATTCGACGTCTGCTAAATAGTTCTAACCACAATATTTCAGGCGTCATGATAACAAATCTTTTACACATTTACCTAATTAGGCTTCTCGTAGTTTCACGAGGGCTCGGCAATAAATACAAATATGCTTTAATGTTTCTGGTTCCAAGATGTTGTCACAATAAAGGTCCATCTGTTTGTGTTGACGTTGTTCTTCTTCCTATGACACTCCTAGTTGGCAATATGTTAACTTTAAATGGAAGGAATAGTGTCCGTTTTCGAGCTGAAGGACATTTTAATAGATACTGTTGCGGGTTATTAAATCTTTTTTAAATGAAATTTTCATTTTTATAGCATTGGAATTTCTGGATCGCTTCTCATGTGATTTGCCAATCATACATCCATAGATTATATTTCTCCTTATTAGGGTCTTTTATTAATAGATCCATTGTGATGTATGCTGCAATTTTATATTTATTTACTATTCTTACCCAGTATGTTATGGAGTTATCAATTTCCGCATTTAAGGTTTTTGCTATGATCCCCATCAGGGAATCTGTTTTAGTATTTAAAAGACATTTTACATAGTATCACAAATATCCATATTACCATTATGTTCAATGATAGCAGGCCTAATGCATATTTTATTACGTCCATTGGTAGAACTGGAGGAAGCATTAGAGTCCTCTTCCAGAACAAGGCTTGCAATTGTATCCAATATTTCAGGTCCTTATACTGTCTGGTTTCTGCCCCGTAAGTAATTATAGGAATTATTTTTTGCTTATAAAAACTGATTACCGGCTTGATGGTACATTTTCCAAATTTCTTATGATTAATTTTGCCTGTGAAATTGCACTGTGGATTTTGTCTCTCAAGTCAAGATGATATGGAAAATCAGCCATTGTGTTGTTTGTATTTAAACCTAAATATCTGTATTTGGTTACTGTGTCTAAGGTGGCCTAATACAGTTTCCATTTAAAACACTGGGCCTCATTACGAGTTTGGAGGCAGCCATGCCCTTAAGAAGGGCATGGCTGCCTCCAAACTCGGGTCTGAGTCCGTGATCCCTGAATGGGGAAATATCGGGCCATTCCGACTTTGGAGGGCTCGGTATTTCCCCATTCAGGGAACCCGGACCTGGACAATCCCCATTCCCATTTGAGCCCCCATAGGGCTCAATGGGAATGGGGAGCATGCTAACAACGGGCCAGTTAATGACAGGCCCGTTGTTAGCATGCTGGTCCCCTCGTTGGACCCGCAAAGGACGTCCAGAGCGGGTCCCGCGAGATAACCTCGTAATGAGGTGGTACGGGTTTAATGGCACCGGCACCTTTGCTGGCACCGTTAACCCCTTACCGCCTCAGGTGAAATGAGGCCCACTGTTTTTTTTTCTTTTTTTTTTTTTTTGCTGGGCAAATCAGAATCTTAGTTTTATCTAGGTTAATAATAAGGTGGTTGTTTATTGCCTATTTTTGTAAGACTTCAAATAGGTTTTGATGCCCAATAGGTGTTTTTGAGATCAGCACAAGATCATCGGCATAAGGTGGTTGTTTATTGCATATTTTTGTAAGACTTCAAATAGGTTTTGATGCCCAATAGGTGTTTTTGAGATCAGCACAAGATCATCGGCATAAGGTGGTTGTTTATTGCATACTTTTGTAAGACTTCAAATAGTTTTTGATGCCCAATAGGTGTTTTTGAGATCAGCACAAGATCATCAACATAGAGTTGCCAAGGTAGACGACTGTCGCCAACCTTTGGGGCATCTGCACAAACATGTTTCAATGATTGGGAAAAAATTAAACAGTCTTGCAGCCAAAATGCATACCTGTTTTAGGCCTTTAAATGTCTGGATTTGTCGAGGCAATTGCCCATCCTGTGTTAAGCGAATTTGAATAGTTGTTTCTGAATAAAAATGTTTAATAAGTGTTAAAATATAGGCTCGGCATTTGGCTTTCTGTAATTTCTCAAATAAAAGATCCCTTGGGATCGAATCAAAAGCTGTCTTAAAACAAACAAAAGCCATTTGAGGGACAAACCCAGTTTAGAAATTATCTAATTGATGATTCCGTGTTACCCATCTGATGAATTCTTTCAGCTGGCAAACATCTTTCCTGGTATGTCCAGTATTGCTATTGGGCCACAGTTTTCAGGAAGTTGTCTGTTACCTTTTTTAAAATTAAGGATGAGAATTGATTTTTTCCAGATTGGCAGAATGTTTCCTTTTTTTAGCACATTATTAAAAATGGTCAAAAGAATGTCAGCCCATGCTACTGGATGAGTTTTCATCATATCATTTGTTAGGGTGTCCTGTCAATTGGTCGACTGCAATTTGGTCGACTGCAATTTGGTCGACACCATTTGGTCGAATGCCAAATGGTCGAATTTTTTTTTTTTTATTTATATATTTTTTTTGTCGGTTTTCGTGTGGGGAAAGAAAAAAAAAAGAAAAAAAGGGGGTTGGGGGGGGGACCCCCCCAAAAAAAACCAAAAAAGGGGTAAAAAAAAAAAAAAAAAAAATTCGACCATTTGGCATTCGACCAAATGGTGTCGACCAATTGTCCTGTCGACCAAATGTTTTCGACCAATTGACTGGTAACCATTTGTTAGACCATCTGGACCTGGGGCATGTTGTGAATTCAATTTATGTATCTGCAATAGGATGTCATCCTTGTTAAACCTGAGCTTATCTTGACTTTCCCTCGGGCATGCTTGGTGTGGAAAAGTTTTTATTCTCACCCCCACGCAGTTTCCCATAATAGGATATCCAGTCTTCATCTTGGACTGCATCAATTTGAAACAGGGTGTACGTTTCATCGTTTCGAATTCTGCGCTGCCCAGATTTGGCCACTGTTTTTAGTACAGATCATTTGAAGCATATGTTCGCTATCATTCTACAACATTTGAGCATAATGGGTTTTTCTCCAATTGTGATATTGCATTTTTAGGGTGTGTATTATGTGGAGCTTAGTATCAGCTTCAGCATTTGCTGCAGCCCTTGTTTTCCTGCAGTGTTGAGTTTTCTTATCTTGGACTTCTCTGTCGAAAGAATGTTTATGCTTAAAACTCAGTTTATCATTTTATTTCTGTTGGATTTTAATTAGTGACATAATAGCAATATATCTGCCATCCATTTTTGTGGTTGTTGGATCTGGGTTTGTCTTCCAATCTTTAATGTGCGCATTAAAAGAGACTAAACTCATCAGTCCATCTAAATGTTCTTCTTCCTCCTGTCAGAATTAAGTTATGCTGATAGTAATCCGTTGATTTCACAGTGGATTGAGATTTCCATGTACAGGTCAATAGATTATGATGACTTTTAGTTTGATCTATGATCTCAAATTTGTCTATCAAATTATAAAAGGATCGATTAACGAATATATAATCTATTGTGGACCTTCTGCCCAGTCTTTTCCATGTTGGCTTGTGTGGCATATCTCCAAGAATTGACATGCTGAACATCAGAAACTGCCTTTCCTTCATTAGCACTAGCTATCTCGCTTAGATTTTTGTTTTTAGTGCACATGCAGTTCATATTTAAATCACCTGCTATTATTGTATGGATCACGGTTGTTTCTCCAGCAATCAAATCATGCATTTTAATGAATGATGTCAGGAAAACACTGTCCCCAATCCCAGTATGGCTCCAATAAATATTAAGAATTGTTATGTTCCAGCAGGTGTTTTTATCTTCACTAGTTGTATGAAGGGGTTAGGAGAAGCCCATGGCTCTAAACTATATAGCACATTCGATTTGATTGCTACTGGAAGACTTGCTGTTGGTTTCCCAAATAATCCCCTTTTAGCTGGCGATATGGTTATAATATGTTCTTCCCACACCAGTGTTTCTAATACCCAAGGTTCTTGTAGGATAATACCATTGAAGGTTTTAAGTACGTCGCTATCACTAAATAGAAGCTGCTTAAAGCCTCTCGTATTCCAAGAGGCTATAGTATATTTAGTACAGATACCATTCATGAGTTGTTATTTCTGCTCGCATAGCTCTTTATTCACCACCGACTTCGAACAGGGTTGGTTTGTTGTCAGTTTCATGTGTCATAATTCATCCACAGGTCTTTGAAACTGTGGCCAATTTGGCACAGGATTATTAGTTATTTGGCTATTTGAACAGCAATCTTGTTTATTTTCAGGCAACTGTCTTTGCTTAAGTTCCCAATTTGAGGATGGTCTTGTGATAATATGAGTCCTAGGTCAAACAATTGTGATCTGGCCTGCCACAAGATGTTTCTAATGACTCCTGATTGAATCTATATGATTACTATACCTGGATTATTTAGGTCAGTAAATTCAATTTGTGCTATATCCCTAGATTGTAAATCTTCTAGGATTGTACATCACTAAATATGGTCAGGATACTTGCTCTATTTGGAACATATTGAGGGCAGGCATTTGGTCTACATTGTAGAATGAGGTGATGATACCGCTGTGGTGTTAGTGGAGTGTTAGGTATTTCAAGGCTTTTACAGGATTTCTTAATTCCTTTGCTGGACTTTTCCTGCTTTTGCATTTTGTCACAACCTCATTTACTGCAATGGGAAAATGTTTAGCTCTAATCCCATTATCCACAATTCAATGCATGCAATGGCATGCAAAAATGCAGAATGTCCCTGTTCTATTTCTCCCCTTCTCTCAAGAATGGTACATTTGGTTATGGGTTAAAAAGCTCATTTCATTTTCATTTTTATTTTTTTTAAAAAGAATAATGGGTTCGATGGTACAAGATTTTGAGGGCTGTTCTCTATTCAAATCTTGAGTAGCTATCAGTTCTACATTTTCTGCAGCTTCTATAAGATTATCCAGAGGTTCTGTGGATTCCAGATGATTATCCACTTGCAGCATATTTCAATTGATTAATAGTACTTTTTGATCTTCCTACCTTACTTATTTTTTTAGCAGTCATGCATTCAACTGTAATGTATTTTTATCTGGAGTTGTCAGAAGCCGTAAACATTTCCTTGACCCTACTTGCAGGCCCTTATAAAAGGATTTTTGATATTAATTATTTTTTTACTTGCGTGATCTTAGTTCCCTGTGCGCTCCCCCCATTTGGTGCTCAGAAATACCAAATGCTGGTTTGTCATATTCTTATTTCCAAATCAGGATTCAGGGTCTGGCCTGCTGGATTAGATGTTGGCTTATTGATTTTGAAGGCGAGCGTCCCCCAGATAGCACGATCCTCCCCACAACGAGAGACAATAATGGACTCTCCCAAGATGGGAATAAGGCTAGGACAAAGTGCGGGTGAGCTTAAATGGGAGTTTATCAATCAGAATAGGGCATGCAAAGGACTCTGCAAACTCTGAGAGCTCTCTGTCTGACAATAGCAAAGACAGGCATATATATTTACAAAAAATGTCATAAGAACCTACATGCTATGGGGGCACAAGTTCGTTGGGATTGGGTGGCGACGACTAACTATAGGTGCTGCTGTGATGTGGTTTGCCGTGGTCGGTGGACCTCACTGGTTACCCTCCTGGGCTGGGCTGGGCCAGGCAGGTCAGCTGGGCTCATCCGGACGGTGTTGTTGTGCCAGCTGTGACCAGTGTCAGTGATGAACGTCTTTCCTGACTTTCTGCCCTAAGGCCACGCACACCGCAGTCATTCAACATTGCAATATTATCTTCTCCGATAAATCTTCTAATAGGTTATTCTACAGGGTAATGCAACACAGGAGGAATGCACCTAGAGTAGGGTCTTTTGGTGATACAGCAATACATGGTTACCATCGTCCTGTTGACTGGGTATCATAGGTCGCGAAGTTGGGTCTCAGGGCATGGGACGGGCTGTCCGAGTTATCATGTCTCGTTAGAAGTCATTATGAATGTGTTCCTTTAGTGTTTCTATAATATTGGGTGTCCTAATTTTACAGGGGCCATTAACCTAAGGTGAGCCGGTGAGTCGTGGAGCCTAAGAAAGGGCGCCTTTGGATCTGTGTTTTAAGGCCGGGATTTACTGCTGGGTTGTAAATAATTCAGGTGGCAGGCCGTGGCCTTGGGTGCTGTGGGGGAATGTGAATGTTTGAAGCGGCTCCAGCCGAATTCGGGGAGGTAGAGCAGAGCAGCACAGGCCTCTGCTTTTTCGTCTGGCAGGCTTCAATGGGAGGAAGGGGGAATGGCCTTGCATATGCTCACAAAGGTATTTTCCTCGTGTGTTGCAGATTTAAGTGGAAGAGACATAAACATTCACATAATATACAATACTCATTGAGTCTTTTCAAAGCTTATGTTTTGACATTGTTCGTGCCTTTCACATAGCTATTTCAAACGCGTTACCTATACGCTAAGTATTTAACAACCACAACATTTTGTTACATTTCTATACATGTGCGGTAAGCGAGGTAGTAGTAAGGTTGGTGGAGCACGCAGGAACAACCCGCTAATAAGACTGACGGCAGTGACACATAGTGAGCTTGGACGTACATATGGTGCATTTTCGTGCACCACTTACATGAGCTCCCAATAGGGTTGTATATGTCTTCCTTTGCACTCTAGCAGCATTAGTTCAGTTATGGCATGGGACCTTGGGGTGCAGTCTTCTCGGCAAAACACATAACATAAACCCCCCCCGGGACACTTTTACTTTTTGCACATAGCTACGGGGATGTGGGTACTTCATCCAAATGTCATATAAGCACACATTCTGCCATCTTCATGGAGGTTACAGGTTTTTAGTCAGAAAGGTCATGGAGAGAAAAGTTTCATCATAGGTGGTTTGCTCATTAGTATTTGGGGACTCTGCTTTTGTCAGGGGACCATTTTACAGTTCTTTTCCACTCCGGCCCTGCTGGCCGGGTCATACTGGGAACAGCGATACACTGCAGAAGGTGAAATGTTACAGTGTTGGTATCTAACACTAGCTCATGTCCATCTGTTCGTGGGAACGGGCTCTCAGCGGATCTGCCAGAGAGCTGCAGCCACAGGGATAAGTGAAACTCTCCAAGGGTGGGGGCCGCGCTGTGGTGCACAGGGCTAAAACCATCTTTATTTCGCAAAATGGTTTCCAGGGCCTAGCTAAATACAGCATGTTTGGTCAATGTCTTCAGCCAGTGGCCCACCCACCACCTGGGCCCTGGTGGCAGGGGGAACCCCTAACAAGCCATGGACTTAACAACGGGAGAGGATGTAGGGGAGGGGGGTCTCTTGGACCAATCCTTCCATACATTTCCCCCCTTTCGTTACTTAAGTAACAAATACTTTAAATCCTCCAACCTCTTGCATTCTTCCTCTTCAGATACAGCGTCATCCCATGCAGGGGTGCCTTTTATGGGCATCCATGCCCTGCACACTCCTTGCAGGCTTTCGCCTCTCCTAGCATATTCGTCCGGGGTGCAGGTCAGATATATACAACCACTGTCCCCTTCTAAGTCCATCCACACCTCCTCATACCATTCAAGTATACGGGGCTCTTTCATTGTGGTGTGCCATAGCCTATCTACTATATCCCCGTTGTGGTAGATGGGCACCAACTGGAATCTTGGCGTGTTATCTGTTCCTGTTTGTACCTGTACCTCCTGCATGTTTTGTATCGTACCGCGGGCGTTGCCCATTGTCGCCATCATCATTGCACCATTTGGTACTGCGTTAGCACAACATCAAAGACCCACCTGGCACATGCAAAAAATAAAAAGGAGGAACACTACTGCCGGCATCAAAAATTTAACAGTCATTCCCAGCCACAATGGGACCCAGGAGAAGATGTTGTCGAACCATGTGCTTTCTTCTGCTCCACCTTCCATTTTAATTCTTTCTCCTAGGTTATGTACTGCTTCGATCACATGGGACAAGGAACCATTATCCGCGTCTTCGGAAGGTACGAAAGTGCAGCAGGCACTTCCAATTTTTCGGCAAATACCTCCGTCCATTGCTGTCAACAGGTCCAAGACATACCTATTTTGCATGGTCATTAGCCGCAGTGCTCGCAGTTCCACCTTTATTACGTTAAACCCTTCTTCAGTGTCATTTGCCAGCTGGATCAGCTCCCAGCGTGTGATTTGGAGCCACTTTGCATTTTCTCATGCCTGGATGCTAGGGATGAGTGAGGCAAAGAAAGTTTCTGCAGAGCTGAATAATCGATATCTATCCGGGATCTGTGCCAGCAGCTCTGATGATGCTTTTGTTATGTAGTTCGATGATCGTTTGTTTCGTGACAGCACCTCCTCCTTGTTACCGGAAGACAGGACATATACTTGCGACTCTGCAGTTGGCTGGGCCTCATTCTGCTGAGGTCTTTCTCGCATTTTCTTGCTCCCATCAATGTGGCTTTTCGGTATCACCATTAGTGCAGAGTTTAGGGTGGCCAATGAGCAGCTGCCACCCCAGGATTGTGGGAGGTGCAGGTATGCCTGGTTGCCACATACCCAATAAGTGTCCATGAGGGCCGCTGTCCCCTTTCTCATATCTGGGATTTCTTTCTGTAGCTTGAAGGGCTTTTCAATGGCCATCACCCAAGTCAATTTTGAGATGTGCTCCTTCCAGACTGGTGTGCAAGTTTTTTCTATCCATTGCAGTTTCTCTGGTGCCACACCTCGCAGCGCTTCGGCTTTGCACATTATCTCTTCATCTTTCCACTTATTTTCTGAAAACAGTGTCCCTTGTATTATAAAAAATGGTTCCTCCAGACATATCACTCCTACCGCCTTTGGATAACATGTCTTCTCATTCTGCAGCATTTTAAAAGTTACCTCATGTGCCTGGAAGGTGTTCTTAATTCTGCACAACGTGAGATGAAGGAGACACTGGGGATCGACAATAGGCAATTCTTTGGGCAGCAATACTTTGGGTGTACCTGAAGCATGGGGAATGAGGGAGCAGACGTAACAGCTTTCGTTTGTTGTTTGTTTAGCTGTTGCACTCATGTCCGCATACCATTTATTTGTCTGGTGGGGGTGTCGTGGGTCTTCCATTTTGTCCAATCCCAACCCAAAATATTTGTCATATTTTCTCCTTCCCGCCTCCCTTTTCCTTCTGTTATTTCTTAGATATTTCCCGGCTTCATGGGTGAGGAACAGTGTGGGCCACCCTTTCTCCCCTTCGCCCCCCTTTTCCCAGTGATCATATAATGCTTCAGATCTCACTGTCATTTTTTCATTCTCTTTCTTCATGTTATCTAGCAGTGTGTTTTCTGTTGCGGGAGTGGGCACGCTGGTGGGGGTGTTATATAACCATGATATAACAGAGGGGTTCCGATCATTTAAACTATGGGCATTGTAATTAGATGCTTTTGGCGGGGAAGTTGTGCTGTTTCGCATCTTTTCCTGCAATCTTTCATTTGGCGAGATAGCAACATTGGGTGGTGTCGTGTAATAACCCCATACCAGTTTAGATCCGTCCCATACCAAAAAATCACCTTCTGTAGTATTTACAATTGTTGTTTCATTTGTCACATTAATCCCGTTATTCCCTCCCCCCTCGTTCATCTTGATAGAGATGAACGCTATAAACCAATATGTAACCAGGCCAAACAGTATTGTAAAAAATAATGTAATGCATACAAACAATCCACGCTCATATGAATATCTACATCTTTCAGCTAAAACTTCTCTATATCTAACAAATCTATCCGTTGCAGGCTGCCTGTTTGTTGCCATGGTAGTTCCTGTTTGAGATATAAAAGTGCATTAAGTTTGTGCATGTAAACATTTTTATTGGCACTGTTTGTGCCAGGAGGTCATGGAAGGGAGAGGGGTTGGGTAGGGGAGGAGGGAAGGTGGGAGATGTACAGAGAAGGGAGCAGACAATATACATATTTTTCACATCGTTATTTACACTTGAAAGTTTTCTTTTTTTTTTTTTTTTATTTATCTCCATCAATAACCTGTAATATAATTTCTTTTGTTAACATTTTTTGTCTATCAGTCACATTCCTCCACTCACTTGTTCACGTTCACTCATCATTTTCATTATTTCTGTTTGCTGTTGTCTGTGCCTTCTCATCCACCTCTTCCTGTACACTATTATATGCCTTTCGCACATCCGTCAAATGTATCCAGTATTTGAGCCCCTTTACTTTTACAGCTGTAGGGGTACAAAATACCACTTCGTACGGCCCATGGAACCTTGGGGCATTCCACCGGCGCACAAAGCTCTGGACATAAATGAACTCCGCTGGCATTAATTGTCCCTGTACTTTGTGTTCTGCATGGGACACTGTCATGCTTCCCTCTTCCCTTGTGAATGGTGGTGAGAGCTGCTTTGAGATTGCACGCGCTGCCCTAGTTAGCTTCTTCAGGTATTCTGTGAAGTCATCTCCCAATATCGTGGTGCTTCTGTGTGCATCTGAGTGTTGGCGTAGTGGGGAATGTGCAGTGTGCATCCGTCTCCTTGTCACAATTTCGTGCGGGGACAGATGGTGGTCCTTGCTCGGCTGATTCCTCAGCTCAAACAGCGCAAGGGGTAAACAGTAGATCCAGTTTTTCTTTAACGAAAAACACAATTTAGACAGTCTCCCTTCTAACAGTCCGTTCATCTTTTCGACAACGCCATTACTTTGAGGATGATAAATCAAGCACAATTTATGTTTTATCCCCAATAATGTGGTCACTTCTTTGAAGAGCTCATTCACAAAGTGAGTGCCGTTGTCTGAGCGAATTACGTTGCAAATTCCCCAACGCGGGAACACTTCCCTTACTAGGAACTTTGCAGCGCTTTTAGCATCAGGTCGTGCACATGGGCCTGCTTCCACCAACCTCGAAAATGGGCATACAACCACTATCATGTAGCGTGCCCCATTACACCTTTCCCCCATATCTGCGTAATCAATGTGCAGTTCTCTGAAGGGCCCTATGGGTTTTGGAATTGTTCCCCTGAGGGTTCGTAGAGTCATTACAGAGTTATATATCTGGCGCGTTGTGCACTCCATTGTCAATCTGGATATGTGCTCCTGGAGACAGGGCACGAACCAGTCTTCTTGTATCTCTGCTGCAATGTGTTGTTTGGTGTTGTGCGCTGGAAAGTGTAATTGGTGAAATGCTATCTCTAACAGTTTGATGGGCATTACTACTTTTCCTGAGTTATTTTGGCACCATAGTAAGTCTGTTGCTGATTGGCTGCACCCTCTTTTTTCCCACACCATCTTTTCATCACCACTGGCCCCTTCCCGCAGCTCTAGTATTTGTGATATGGGCATGGCATTGTATCCTTCTGGGAGTTCTTCGTTCGTCTTGTGCTGTAATATGTACTCACCTGTTCCATGTTTTTCAAAATATGAGGCTTCCTTGGCAGCAGCTTCTTTCAGTAGTTCAGCATGTTGCACTGGGGTCCCATCTGCCCTTCGAGACCCTCTGCACCCCCACCTTGCTAGGCCTCCATGTACTGTCGTCGTCATGTAGGCTGAATCTGTATATATTGTTACTGCACAGCCTTTAGCTGCATATAATGCTTCTATTAGGGCAATAAGTTCTGCTGCTTGTGCTGAGAAATGTGATGGAAGGCGTTACTGTACTAGTACTTCATACTCACCTTCTTCAAGCCTCACTACTGCCAATCCCACATGTTTCTCTCCTGTGTCCATGTCAATCGATGCTGACCCATCCACAAAGTACACCTCCCCTTCGCTCAGGGCGTTTTCACACACCACCGTGTCCTCCCCTGTTTCCCCTGTGTAAGTTGCACAATTGTGTTCTTGCATGTCCTCTAATGTGCATGGTTCTGTGATGAATGTTGCCGGGTTTACTGTCCTGCACCGTACCACGTGAATATTGGCGCTGGACAATATTATTTCATAGGCAGTTGCTCACTGTGTGGTCAGTGTACTTTTTGATCTTTCAAGTATTGCAAATAATGAGTGTTCCACGAACAACGTGACAGGGCACCCCATTACTATTGTGGCACTTTTCTCAATGGCGAACGTGGCGGCAGCGAGAGATTGCTCGCACGCGAAGTGGCCTTGCATCACCGCATCCAAGGTGCCACTATAGTAGGCCAATGGTTTGTGTCCTAGGGAAGTCTTTTGTGTCAGTACAGCTGTCATAAGGGTTCCCTTACAATGTGAGAACAGGTAAAATTTGCGCTCATAATCAGGATTGGCAAGTACTGGAGCACTCGAAATCAGCTCTTTTAGTGACTTAAATGAGTCACTCATATCTTCTGACCACTCTATTTTCCTGTTCTCTTGTTGGGCCTCCTTGAGCGCTTGCAGTAATGGCCTGGTGTAGGCTGCATAATCTAATATCCATGCTCTACAATAGTTACACTTTCCCAAGAATTTCTGCATCTCCTTCACTGTTGTGGGTTCTCTCACTGACCTTATTGCTTCCACTCTGTCAGGGATTATTCTTTTCCCGTCTCTTGATATCAGCTGCCCCAGGTACAGCACCTCTGTCTGACAGTATTGTAGCTTTCCCTTGTCCACCTTGTACCCTTTATTCACCAGCAGCGTCAGAAGTGTTACTGAGTCTTTTCTGCACGTCTCTTCACTCTGTGCGCAGACGAGCAAATCGTCTATGTACTGAATGATCGTGCTTTCAACTGATAAATTACCCAGGTCTTCGTGTAGTATGCGGTTGAATATGCTTGGACTTTCACAGTATCCCTGAGGTAATCTGCAATGCTCGTATCTCTTTCCCCCTAATGTGAATGCTGTCAGGTATCTGCTTTCTTCTGCCAAGGGGATGGAGAAGAATGCATTTTTCAAATCAACCACTGTGAAATGTGATGCCATTTTTGGGATGCTGCATAATATTGAAGCAGGGTTCGAAACTAAAGGGAACTCTTTCTGTATGACGTCATTTAGGGGGCGTAAGTCCTGGATCATCCTCCACGCCCCTCCCTTTGCTTTTTTTATCGGGTAGATACAGGCGTTACATGGGGAGTTTGAAGGTACTATTATCCCCTGTGCTAGCAATTCATTTATTGTCTCTTTTATCCCTTCCTCAGCTTCGCGGGACAATGGATATTGTTTCACTCGGGGCAAAATTGCCCCTTGTTTGAGCTTTATTACCACTGGTGTTACTCCATGCAACAACCCTACATCATGGGGGCCTGTTGTCTACAAATTGTTAGGCACCAGTCGCATGTCATCGTCAAAAAAGGACGGTGGCATTCCCACCACTGCCATCAACTGGACGGGAATTTGTCTCGTCTGAATCAAAATGTCACAGGGCATTGCTATTTCCATTATTATCTCGTCATCATTTTCCGCATCAGAAAAGAGATCCTCATCAGATAAGTCCCGTAGGGCAATATTAGCGTTGATGCACAGTACAGTGCGCCATTCACACCCATCTATGTCCATCCCAATCACTGCAATCCTCTTTACTGATACCTGGACGGCATGCAGGTCTAAGGATACCACTGACCCTGGTGCTATGTCTGGGCGCACTATTGGGCGGAAGATGAATTCTGCGGGTATTTTCCACTCCAACTTTTTTAGCTCGGGGACTACTTGGGCCAGTTTTTTTAAGCCTTCGATGAACATTCTCCTGTCCACTGGCATGCCACGTATTTCCGGTACCGTTGTCCGAGCCTGCACTACCAGCATTACGCGTAAGGGGCATATTCCTGGTGTCGAGCACACTATCCCTCTTTCTGTAAATGATATTGTCATGTTAAACTTGCTAAGAAGGTCCCTTGCGAGCAGGTTTATTGGCGATTGTTCATAATACAGTAAGGGTGTCTTTACCGTTTTACCCCCCACTGTCACATCCAAATCTTCTGTGTAAGGAACTTCAATTACAGCCCCAGAGCACCCCTGCGTCTCTAACTTCCGGTTAGATAACGGAAACCGGCCCTCCCTAATACATGATTTCTCTGCTCCCGAATCCACCATGAATATGAACTGCTTGTCTCCTATCTGCGCCCCTACCAATGGTTCCTCCGCTGCATCGTAGGTTGTAGATAGTACAGGACACGCAAGTGTTCTCTGTGGGCTGTCCTATGCTGGTTGTCTCATTGTCCCCCCCTGGTTGAACACACTTCCTGAAACTACTGATACACCACTATAGGGGGCTGGTGCTGGGGCTCCATTTGCATTCGTTGCGAAAGGGTTACTTGGGGCGTAGTGCATAGTGTTGTTGTTTTGTGGGTGATTCTGTGTTCTGTAGTGATGCCCTTGCCTTTGCTCTGGGTACCCCTGCTCTTATTCCCTTTGTTGTTTCTCCATTGGGAGACCATATGGGCTTCCCGGGTGAGGGTGGCCATAGTGTTCTATCTCTGGAAATCTGTTGTTTGTTCTATTCCTGCACTCTCTGGAAAAGTGCCCCCACCTCCCACAGTTCCAACAGCTTCCCTGCGCACCTCTGGGACCTTGCCATCCACTTCCTCCCATTCCCCCGTACCCCTGTACACCCCCTCTACGACCCCTGTACCCACCTCGTCCCCCTCGAGGGGCCCACTCTTGCCACTGCGGACCTCCACTCTGCTCTTGCTCGTTCCACTGCCGTTGCCCTGCTCCTGCCCAATTCGTTGCCATCCTCCCCTGTATTGCTAGCAGCCTCTTCTCCTCCTCTTCTCCCTCCCTGTTGTGTGGGAGCGCAGCTACAGCTGCAGCGACCTTCACCAGCTTCGTTTGTACTAATTTTGCCTCGTCTGCCAATCTTTTCTGCGCTATCTCCTTTTCCCTCTCTTTTATTCATTTACAGTGGTGGACTATTATGCTCTGTATTTCGGGCCATCCTTTTGCTTCAACACCTGCGATTTTTTCAAGTGCTTTTTGTACCTCTTTAGGGAGCCCTCCCTTTATTATGAAGTAGAATAATGATGTTGATTGATACCAGCACGTGCCCGTTTCCGCTCTACACATCTCTTGGACCCGGAAAATGTAATCCATAGCATCTTCCCCGTCATTCATTGTACATTGCATGACTGACTGCAAATCTGGGGTGTCTGGGAACGTCTCTCTTAAGGCGTCCCACACCCTGGCACGTACTGTGTTAAAAGAGGCGCCATCATGGCGATCGCAGTCTAAAGTTACTCCCGGGAAGCCAGCCTTTACCCATACTCTGTCAGCTTGATCCCCTACTGCTGATACTAGCAGACTCTTCACATCACCTATTGCTAGAGGTACCCCGGCTGTGTTTTTCTCGAATGCATATATCCACTTGCTTGCCCCTCCTGATAGCGGGGGCAATGATTTTAACAAATTGGCCTTATCCATCTGAGCCCAAGGTATGTAATTTGGCCTCCCTCCTCCCTGGTGTATTAGTGGGAGTTGCAACCTCCCCTTTGTTGTCGTATCTGCACTCACCTTCATTCCGTTTTTTCCTAGTGGTGCCATTTTCCCCAACCTATTCCTTAGTCGTCCTGCCCACTCTTCTTCCATGGTTCTCCCTGGACATGCGCCATCCAACTCCTCACTTCCTCCTCCCATTACCATGCTTAGCCTTTCACTTTCCTACAAGTCTTCTCCTATATCACACAATAGCTCCTCTCTACCTCCTGTAGTCCTTGTCTTGTCGTCAGTGCGCTCCTCCCTCCCCCTAGTTCAATAATTCGGGCCGGTTCTTCTTGTATCCTAAACAATATCTCCCCCTTCTTCCACCCTTCTTCAATGGTTTTATTCTCACTCTGCGCTCTTGATGTGGGCTCTGACCTAGCAGCATTAATCGCAGTCTGTTCACATATACTTTTTATCCTCGAGAGCTCATCTTTTGCTATAGAGAGCCTGGACTCTAGGTCTTCTGTTAGTTTCTCTATATTCACTATTGGTGTACTTACCTAGTCTCGCTCTCTATGACTCTCATACGGTGGGGGTGCTGTTGGCCCTTGAGTGATAGTGGTTGTTGTTGGGGGTACATATGGCGGGTCACTGTATCCTTCTGTGGGCCCTGGCTTATTTAGCATTGGGTACAACCTAGTTATCTCTACCGGTGGCTCCCCTTCTGGCAACACCTTGTCATCTTTTGGTATCAGTAATGGATTGTCAGTGGTAGATGGCAGAT
This sequence comes from Ambystoma mexicanum, assembly GCF_040938575.1. Lineage (NCBI taxonomy): Eukaryota > Metazoa > Chordata > Amphibia > Caudata > Ambystomatidae > Ambystoma > Ambystoma mexicanum. Next base: position 240,602,919 of record NC_090934.1, read on the forward strand.
CAGTACCTGATTCCCTTTTCTTAGGCGGGGGTACCTCTTCAAACAATCTCCATAGATCTAATATTTCTCTCCTATTATGTAGCTGCTTCCCCTTGTATTTCAAACAAATGCATGTAGCTACCATATCTAGGACACTCTTGTCAAATGATCCCCCTTCGGGCCATATTTGTGGTAATCCTTCCCCCTTCAGCTCTGTGATCCACTGATCGTGATATTTCTTAATGCGTTCAGCGTACCCAGGTAGATTCTTACAAATATGTGATAATGGTGTTTCTGCTCCCATAGTTCGTGGTTGCTCGATACTGGTGTATATTTATATATATATATCTTTATATAGATGTATCACCAGATGTATCCAAGTATTTGTGTATTACTGCGCGTGGGGACCTGCGTGTGTTTCCGCCACCTGTACAGTTTAAGAATGGCCGCGCACAGCCTCTATTCCGTATACTTTGGGGGGCACGTACAAAAGCAAATCACCCTTCGTACATCATCAATATCTTCAGCAAATTTACCCAAACAATCAAAAAGAAAACAGTCACTTTACTGCATTGCGCTCTTCCTTGTAAAATTTCTCCTGGTCACACTTACCATAACCACACCATAATTATACACTTATGACCACTTTTACACATTCATCATGACAAATATGTTCTGGCACATACGATGCTTACACACCCATAGGCAACACTCTATTCATAGCCCAATTTGTAATCCCTTTCCTCCCTTGCCAGCTGGCCCTTTCCGTCTTAATCTGATAGGAATTTGTCTTGTATTTTTGATATAAACTCGTCTTTCTACTTAAATTATCTCTTTTTTTTTTGTACTAACCCTGTTTTTTATTTTTATTTTTTTCCCGTAACCCCAGAGAGAACAATAGAAAGAATAGCAGTCACTAATGTATTCACCATGTCTTCCTTTACCAGACACCTTTATCTCATTTTCCACTTCTTCATATATTCCCAGTACTAGTCAAGATAGCACTATGAGGCGCCGCCTTCTACCCCGTCGCGGAGCTAGGTTCCCGTCTCTTTATCTCTTTTCACCTCTTAATCCTAATGGCCATATGCAAAGAAAAAGTAAAGAAAGTCTAGAGTGGTTCTTAGTAGTCCCAAAGTGTCCCCTTTCAACCAACCTCGTCCCCTGTCCTACTTTTCCTCCCCTACTCCCTTTATGGTCGCTCGCACTTAATACTCACGTGCCCGTCTTGAACCGAGAGTCTCCGAAACTGGGTCCGTCCAGGCAGTGTCGCCGTACGCTCAACGGTCAGCTCCGGCTCCGGCGAGCGGTACTCAAAGGGGATTTTTCAACCGGGATCCCGTACCCTCTCTCTGTTGAGTGCGCACTTCTGAGCGTACCGGTCGCCGTTGGCAGGCAGCCTTCTTGAGCCGGCGCACCGTGCGTTTCCCTTTTCGACCGGAGAATTTCATGCCAAAGGGGACGGTAGGGATATATATGTTAGCAGAAAATAATAATCATGCTGTTGGGGTCACCACTGAAGGCGAGCATCCCCCAGATAGCACGATCCTGCCCACAATGAGAGACAATAATGGATTCTCCCAAGATGGGAATAAGGCTAGGACAAAGTGCGGGTGAGCTGAAATGGGAGTTTATCAATCAGAATAGGGCATGCAAAGGACTCTGCAAACTCCGAGAGTGCTCTGTCTGACAATAGCAAAGACAGGCGTATATATTTACAAAAAGCCTCATAAGAACCTACATGCTATAGTGGGCACAAGTTTGTTGGGATTGGATGGCGACGACTAACTATAGGTGCTGCTGCGATGTGGTTTGCCGTGGTTGGTGGACGTCACTGGTTACCCTCGTGGGCTGGGCTGGGCTGGGCAGGTCAGCTGGGCTCATCCGGACAGTGTTGTTGTGCCAGCGTGACCAGTGTCAGTGATGAACGTCTTTCCTGACTTTCTGCCCTAAGGCCACGCACACCGCAGTCATTCAACATTGCAATATTATCTTCTCCGATAAATCTTCCAATAGGTTATTCTACAGGTTAATGCAACACAGGAGGAATGCACCTAGAGTAGGGTCTTTTGGTGATACATCAATACATGGTTACCATCGTCCTGTTGACCGGGTATCATAGGTCGCAAGGTTGGGTCTCAGGGCATGGGACGGGCTGTCCGAGTTATCATGTCTCGTTAGAAGTCATTATGAATGTGTTCCTGTAGTGTTTCTATAATATTGGGTGTCCTGATTTTACAGGGGCCATTAACCTAAGGTGAGCCAGTGGGTCGTGGAGCCGAAGAAAGGGCGCCTTTGGATTTGTGTTTTAAGGCCGGGGTTTACTGCTGGGTTGTAAATAATTCAGGTGGCAGGCCGTGGCCTTGGGTGCTGCAGGGGAATGTGAATGTTTGAAGCGGCTCCAGCCGAATTGGGGGAGGTGGTGCAGAGCAGCACGGGCCTCTGCTTTTTCGTCTGGCAGGCTTCAATGGGAGGAAGGGGGAATGGCCATGCATATGCTCACAAAGGTATTTTCCTCGTGTGTTGCAGATTGAAGTGGAAGAGACATAAACATTCACATAATATACAATACTCATTGAGTCTTTTCAAAGCTTATGTTTTGACATTGTTCGTGCCTTTCACATAGCTATTTCAAACGCATTACCTACACGCTAAGTATTTAACAACCACAACATTTTGTTACATTTCTCTACATGTGCGGTAAGCGAGGTAGTAGTAAGGTTGGTGGAGCACGCAGGAACAACCCGCTAATAAGACTGGCGGCAGTGACACATAGTGAGCTTGGACGTACATATGGTGCATTTTCGTGCACCACTTACATGAGCTCCCAATAGGGTTGTATTTGTCTTCCTTTGCACTCTAGCAGCATTAGTTCAGTTATGGCATGGGACCTTGGGGTGCAGTCTTCTCGGCAAAACACATAACATAAAAAAACCCCGGGACACTTTTACTATTTGCGCATAGCTACGGGGATGTGGGTACTTCATCCCGAATGTCATATAAGCACACATTCTGCCATCTTCATGGAGCTTACAGGTTTTTAGTCAGAAGGGTCATGGAGAGAAAAGTTTCATCATAGGTGGTTTGCTCATTAGTATTTGTGGACTCTGCTTTTGTCAGGGGACCATTTTACAGTTCTTTTCCACCCCGGCCCTGCTGGCCGGGTCATACTGGGAACAGCGATACACTGCGGAAGGTGAAATGTTACAGTGTTAGTATCTAACACTAGCTCATGTCCGTCTGTTCGTGGGAACGGGCTCTCAGCGGATCTGCCAGAGAGCTGCGGCCACAGGGATAAGTGAAACTCTCCAAGGGTGGGGGCCGCGCTGTGGTGCACAGGGCTCAAACCATCTTTATTTCGCAAAATGGTTTCCAGGGCCTAGCTAAATACAGCATGTTTGGTCAATGTCTTCATCCAGTGGCCCACCCACCACCTGGGCCCTGGTGGCAGGGGGAACCCCTGACGAGCCATGGACTTCACAGGGGGCAGAGGATGTAGGTGAGGGGGGTCTCTTGGACCAACCCTCCCATACATTTTCCATCACAGTAATAATGACCCCTGAGTTAGGCAAAGCAGGACTTTGTAGACGTGATATTGATGTTATTAAGGGTGTGATGCAATTATTTAATAGCAATAGGGTGGGAGAGTTTATGAATCCATAAAAGATGGTTGTAAACCAAGTTTGTTTAAATCTTGATTTCTAGACAGTTGTTCAACTAATTTAGTTAGCAATCCAGTATGGAGAGTGAGTTTAATGTCTAGTGCCTCATACAATTTAGCCAATGATATTATGGCAGTGTTCATAGCGGATAATGTTATCTCTTACTGAGGGGCTGGTTCTTTATTATCAGTTCTTAGTCAGTGTGGTGTAGAATTAACAAAAGAGGCCGACAAACAGCTCAATAAATGTGATGAGGTTTGGCATAAAGACTGCGAGAGATTAAGAGGGGATACAGTCAAGATAAAATTGCATGGTGTAGGTTTAAAGGTATAAGGCACCAAAATGAGATTGGGGTTTGATTTTCTATAGTTAGCTTTTCTGTCGCAATTTCTTCTGCCTGGTATGCTGATATTAGCTGCATATTTTGGCGAGGAGCTATAGAGGGCTGGTCCGTATCTCCCCTAATCATTCCACCATTGATTGTTTGATTTTGTGTACTTGAGCTATAACTGTGGCTAAATTCTGCATGATTGGAATGTTAGGAAAACGCACAGTTGCAGAATCAAGGCGCGTATCACCAGTCTGGGTATTTAAGCAACTAATGGGCTGCTCATTGGTTGCACATGCATCTGTCATCAGAGTCTTTTTAAATTTCATTAAGATCTGTTAAGAGCTCTTTTACTTTGTCAGAGCCTTGTGGAGACTTATTCAGCTGAGGGGTTTTAGCAGCCAGTTTTAGTTTGTCCACTGTATTATTTTTACACAAATTTCTATGTCCAACGATAATGATTTTGCCCGTTTACATTTGTGCTTTTTCAGATTTGATAGAACATCAATTGCAGTAGACTGTGAAAGGGGTATTGAAGGACTCAATGAACTGATGCCACTTAGTGTTACTGTCATCATAGATTTGAATGTGTATGGTGTAGTCATGAGGAATATAGATCAGATGTATTATTATAAATGCACTTTAGTGTAATTTCCACGTTCATTCGCTGCCCAACATAAAATTATATACATTCAATTATTTAGGTTGACAATCGCCTCTAAATAAATCACTTGGCAAATTAAATCACTTCAAATGCAACCAGATATATGCAACTGCTATTTAGGACTGTTAGGTTAAAATTAGCACCTCAACATAGTGCTAACACCTTAATCCCGTCCCTGAGGCTATTTCTGGAGATGGATTCTTATAGCCAGACTTTGAGTCACAGGGTCAGTCAGTTTATATCCAATTCTGATAAGAAACACCAGTATCTAGGGATAGACCACTAATAAACACATTCTGGGGCATTCACAAGTCCTGGCTCACAGCCATCAGTGATCGAATTTTTCATCAAGTTTTAAAGAGGAAGGGTGAAAGGAAGTTTATACAACTCTTGGACTGTGATTTGTTTACAAGCAATGGTAAGACGGTGGATCAAAGGCATAGCTCACAGTCTCCAACCTTTTATTCCACTCAACGTGCAACATTATTGTACTGACAGCGGTTCAAAGGCTGGAGCCTGCAGTGACCACCGTGTGTTTGGCTTCAAATACAATTAGTACGTGCACACGGCGGTTCCAGGGCCGAAGCCCAGAGTCACCAGCCGTGTGTATAGTTTCTGATGCTATTTGTAAGTGCACACAGTGGTTCAAAGGCTGCAGCCCGCAGTCGCCAACTGTCTGTGAACTTCAGAGGCAATTAATAAGTACAGACAGTGGTTCAAAGACCGGAGTCCGCTGGTCACCAGCCTTGTGTATTACTTTACGTGCAATAGGTAAGTGCTCATGGAGGTTCAAAGGCCGAAGCCCGCAGTCACCAGCTCTGTGTATAACTGTACGTGCAATAGGTAAGTGCTCATGGAGGTTCAAAGGCCGAAGCCTGCAGTCACCAGCCGTGTGTATAACTTCACGTGCAATAGGTAAGTGCTCACGGAGGTTCAAAGGCCGAAGCCCGCAGTCATCAGCCGTTTGTTCGGTTTCAATGTAGCCAAGCAGAACAAAACAGGTGATTCAAAGGCGAGAACCCGCAGTCACCAGCTGTCTTATTCTGCTCAAGTTAAGCACAGCACCATGTTATACAATCATGTAGCAATAGACACGAAAAGAAAGCAGGAACAGCCTACAGAACAAGACCGTTCCCATCCTATGCGACAGTCTACAGTATCAATTTGACGATTAGCAGTTGGTATAATTATTAGGTCCTCTGATCTCTCGTAGACACAAAGAGGCCGATTCATGGAATTAATGTGCGCTGAAATTTTCGGCGCAAGCGTGCGAAAGCGTGCAAATCGCAGTGCAAGTGCGAAAATTGCAGCGAAACCCGCGCACAGCGATTCATGGAAGTCCGTGCGCATGTAAATCCCTGGATGTGCGCTAAAATTCTGCGTGGCGCACGCTAGTGCACATGTCTCCAAACAGCGTGCGCTAAGCGCACAGCAAAAACGCACACAGCACAGCGCACACAACAAAAGTAGGCAGAACAGGGCGTGTAACACACGGAATGGGGAACAACGCGTGAAAATGTGGGCGTCACAGGGGAAGTACAGGAGGCAAATGCACGGAACGCCCACACACGCGTCTACAACACGTATTCATGGAATCGAATGGGGCTAATGCGTGCGCCAAAAAAGATGTGCTAATCTGGAAACACGTACGCCAGCAGAAAGCAGGCGCACGTGGACCCGCGCAGCATAAAAGTGCGTGCAAACAACAAACAAACTCAGACGCCAAGATGAATATTCCGTTCCTAGCAGCAGTGGTCGTGGGATACCGCAGGAGGAGGAGGAGGATAGTCAGGCCCAGAATTTTTGCACCCAGAACCAGCCTTTTTGGGATGCCTGATGACCAGGTGTATGGGAGGTACAGGTTTCCACCTCACATAATACTCGACCTGGTGAGTGAGTGGGAGGATGACCTCACATCACCCACCCTGTGCTACCAAGCACTCCACCCCCTGGAGAAGGTCCTCAATGTACTGCACTTCTTGGCCACTGGATCATTTCAGCGGACAAGTGCTATAGTGGGGGGGGACTGTCACAGGCCACACAGTCACGCTGCCTACACCAGGTGTTGGCCATCATGACTGCACGCCCATCAGCCCGCAGGCACATGTAGCTGATCAGAACACCTGCAGAAAGGCAGGCTGCCGTCCAGGATTTCTATGGGGTGGCACAATTCCCCATTGATTGCACCCATGTGGCTCCACGTCCCCCCAGGGCATCTGAGCACATCTATAGAAACCACAAGCACTGGCATTCCATCAACGTGCAGGTAGTATGTGATGCCAAGGGAATCATCACCTCAGTATATGCCAACTATCCAGGGTCCACCCACGACAGTTTCATTTACAGAATGTCAACCCTAAACCGGGACCTAGAAGCTGGGCGGCATGGTGATAGATGGCTGCTTGGTGAGTATAAATGCCACTGCACATGCATGCATGTCAGATACTGAGTAATGTCACAACCCCACTAATGATACCCATCACGACCTCCCCAGGGGACAGTGCCTACCCTCTGAGCACCCACATGATGACGCCAATTCGGAACCCCACCACACCACCCGAGGTAAGATACAACACAGCCCATATTGCAACCCGGGGCATAGTGGAGCGCACATTCGGAGTGCTCAAGTCACGCTCTCGCTCCCTTGACCGCTCTGGTGGGCAGCTGTTATATGCTCCCCCAGTAGTGTGCAGGAACAACGATGCAACACGCCGGAGCCTGCCAGTGGACATGGTAGTGCCCCCACATCCCCAACCACATGCAAGCCCGCGGCGCATGGGAGGGGAAAGGGCACGTGGTGAGGCAGCCCGTACGCAGCTGGTGGCTAATTACTTCACATAAAATCACACCCCTGTGGAGTGCACACAGCCCTGGCACATACCAGCTGACAATCAATAATGATGACATAAGTGACACTCAAGTGTCACAACCATACCATCCTGAGACTGGTCACCTGGAAGTGTTACATTGTGTGCATCCCTACCTACCCAAACACCACCAATGCTGTGTCATCAAAAGACATACATCTATCCTGCTAAATTCATTACCCCCTTGCTAAATACAACATGAGAACAGCGCCATGTCACCCAACCCCTCCCCAGCTCCACCACCAAACACACCATGGCATGTCATGCAATGTTAAAGCAAACAAAGCAATGCACAAGGCCTGACACAAGTGTCACAAATTACACTGTCCCTAATGGAAACTGCCCACACACAATATGTTCCCAGTAATGTATAACTAACAGCACACATTACCAAATACTTACCACCAACACAATGCTGCAACACACCATGGAAAAATGCAAAAACATGACAGTACTAAGTTCAAGTGGTGGTGGTCTTTAAACCTGAATATGCCAGCACATCGACTCCTTACAACTGTAGAGTGTTGCTGCCACGCAAATGTCTCAGTGTACTGCATACAACATGAACGGCATCTGCAAAGTAGACAGCCTTGTGAAGACATGAGGAAGGAACTTGCAGATTAGGAGGAAGACATGGATGCACAAGCACATATCAATACACCATGCAGTGTACAATACAACAACAATATCCACTGGGGATGTCTACACAGTATTGCTTATAGACTGCCCACACAGCTCATGGGAGCCCAACGTCACTGTCTCTTGGTCACACCCTTTGCAAGCCCATGGAAATGGGAAACAGGAGGGGTGTGTGTCTCACGAACCCAAGCATCTAACACAAACTCAGGACAAGCCTGCATGTGCCCATGGCAGCAAGCATGCGGGTCTGGAAGGTCTGATTCTGGAGGATTAAAGTGCGGAGATCCCCATGCAGCACATCACAGGTTGCCTGCATTACTGCACGCATGGCCTCGCGTGATGCCCAGATCTCCTCACGTGTTGCATCCAGCTCAGCTGAGAGCAAACGTGTGAGCTGCTCCAGCTGCTGTTCTGCCCTTAAATTACTAGAAGCATCAAGTTCAACCAGAGTCTGCCTGAGGTTATGTAGTTCTACCCTCAGGTATTCCCTGTGGCCCTGGGACTCTATTGATATGGATTTGCTCAGAGTCTCCAGTGCCGCCCGTCTGTCCCTGTTGGACGCCAACATGTCTTCCCTGTGTGATTGGCAAATGGAGTCTGTTGCCCGGTGTTGTTGCTCCATCTGCCTTTCAGGGGGGATAATGGAAGTGGCCACCCTCTCTATTGCCTGAGCCATCATTTCTACTGATGCTGCCTGTTGGGTTGCCATACGGTACATGGAGTTTTCCAATACAGTATTGCCTGGTTGCGCACGGCCACCGTGTCGACGGGCACCACACCTGTTTGGGGCAAGGCGATCTGCACCTTGCTGTGCTGGCACTGCCTGAGGCTGAAGGACTGCATTCCCCCTATGATCTGCTGGCCCAGGAACAGGATCAGATGCTGTGGAGTGTGACCCTGCATCCGTAACCGCCAAAGGCAGACCTACCAACCCTGACATCCCTATAGAGGGTTCTACCCCTGGTCCAGGTGGGTTGGACAGAACAGAATCCCTGCCAGAAACACTTACCTGCGACGGCACATAAGTCTCATCATCCGACTCAGCACCTGAATAGAGGTCTGGGGAGGTGCACCCAGAGACACCCCTGGACAGTATGGTCTGCAGTAACATTGGGTTTTCACCCACCACCACACCACATCCCCCACTTGTGCCCGGTCGTGCCTCAGATTCCTCCTGGGTCTGCACCATCTCCTCAACCTCAACAGCACCAAGTGTGTCATCACCTGCAAAAACATGAAAGACAACAAATGGAAACAGGCATGAGCACCATAGCACACACATAGGCCGTGACAAGCCAGAGATCCAGTACATGATTTACACATGTCCCACATGACTATAACCCTGCCATGCATGCACTGTCAAAGAGTTGGAAGTGGAGTCAAAAAGGCAGACACTGGGGACAGCAAGATGGAAAAGCAACACATTTGCAGCATGTTGGGTAGCAATGGCATCACACATCAGGCTGTGAGTGGCATGTCCAATACACATACATGACACATACCACCACACAGATGGCATGTAGCATAGCCACGTCAATTTTCAAAACTACAGCAATATGTCAGTGAATGAGTACTGTCACACATCCATGTCACATCGACATAATGCGAAGATTGATGCTGAATAGTGTTGCAAAATATGCATGTGTCACACACTGAAACACATCCAGTGTCCAATAACACAGTCATTGTGGGCTGATCAATGGTTGGTCACTTTAACATTACAGGAAACATCTGTCATCTTCCACATGCAAACAGGCCCTAATAAAAAATGTCTGCAGCCCAATACTCCATCGGCCTGAATGGTGTAATCATTAACATAACCAGGTAAAAATAGTGGCCCAGTGTGGGCTGTAAACTATGACCGAAGCATATCACATATGTTGCAATAGGGCAGAATAATGCGTAGCAAAAATGGGAGAGTGGAAACAATCAGCCTGAATGAACACTTATAAAATCTGAACAATGTAGTTGCAAGATGACAGTTCAAGGTAAAGTGCACTAATGTGGACCTAATTGGCAACTGTGGGCAGAAGGGATACAGTCATACCCAAATCCAAGGCACGTGAATGTATGGGAGGAAGCAAACGGGTGTCCCATAACACTCAGGAGTACACACCCTCACCTGGCACTCAATCAGAACCCGTCACCCAAACAACATACACATGGATTACACACACACGCATGGGCACTCACCGGACAATGTGTCGTAATCAGGTAGATCTCCCACACCTTGGATCTGTTCCTCTGTGACGAAGGTCCCAGCAACAGACTCATGATCAGTGAGTTTGTTGTCCTCTTGTGGAGACCCACCGCCAGTCACCAGAGTAGCGGCATGATTTGAGGCCAGCTTGTTCTTTGCTCTGCGTTTCAGGTCATTCCACCGCTTGTAGCAATCATCAGCTGTGTGCCTCACAAATCCAAGGGCACTTATGCAGTCCGCGATGGTCTGCCAGTGTGCCCTACGTTGACCAGGTGTGGTCTTGCACCCTGCCGTCACCAACATTTTGCGGCTATTTGCCGACACATAGCTCACAAGTGCATCAAGTTCGGGGTCATTAAAGCTAGGCTTCCTTGACGTGCCAGACTGTGTAGCTGTGTCTGAGGTCTCAGCCTGTAGTGCCAGAGCACCCTTCTTCCTCTTCTTCAAAGGTGGAGCAGAGCCTGAGTGGCTTGCGCCGATCTGGTCAGTAGGGGCAGAAGCGCAGGTGGACTGGGTACTGGGAGTGTGCGAAGGCACAATGACCATAGGTCTTGGTGCAGGCATTGGCTGAAGTGTGATGTTGGCAGGGGCAACGTCAGTTTGATGGACCAGGACCGACATTGTCCCGGCTGGGAGACTCAGAGCTGGGGTGGATAGAGCTGCAGCTGCCCCTGCAGCCTGCCCACCCTACCTACTTGGGGTAGCAGATGACATCGCTGCCCAAGATCTACGGGGCCTGGTGACACCAACTTGCACCGACACACGTGGCTTAGACTTGCTGACCTGGAAGTCAGCCTGGGAGTCATCCTGTGCCGGCTCAGGTGCCACAATGGGCTGGTCCAAAAAGGGCTGAGCAGGGATGGTGTCAGCCACGTTTCCCTCAACCATGGGGGGGGCATGGGTGTCCCTGATTGGTCCTCCACACATGGGGGTCTAGGGGCACCCTGCAAATCCTGGCCACGTCCCCTACCACGCCCACCACACCCACCTTTTGGAGGTCGGCCACCTTTGCCTCCCTTACCGCTAGGTCGCCTCCCAACCATGGCACTGATGTTGTTGTGCATATGGGAGTTGCAGTAAACAATTGTCCTGGGCAATTGGGGGTGAAAGGGGTAGGGTACTAGATGGAATTCGTACCCTAGTGCTCTAGCAAGTCTGTCTGTGACCCCTGGGGGAAGATGACAGGTCACACAACGCACAGGCACCCCAAAACAAAAAGTAACGTGCACGCAACCCCTCGTAGACCACGTGCATGGAAAAATGAACCTGCACTATGCTGTGGCTCCCAGAAACACAAAAACAAGTGTATGCGTGTTACACGCAGCCTACAATGACCTCTGAAGGAGTACGCGACACACGGGGCAAGCACAGTTGGTAAATGCGTGCGCGACTCACCGTCTGCCTGGAAAAAGAACGTGAAAAAAGCATGCGTGTGCGCATAGGCAACACCCCCGCCAAAAGAAGAACTGTATGCTGTCTGAGGAGAAAGGACAAAAGAAGAAGTGAACGCTGTTTGAGGAAACAGGCCCAAAAATAATAAAGAATGCTGTCAGAGGTAATAGGGAGTACGAACTTGAAACGCTGTGAAGTAATCGCGGGTGAACCGTCAAGAAGTACAGAATTCACCCACTCGCTCTCCACGAAAAGCATGTACAAGTAAATGGCGTCCTACACGTACCTTTTAAACCAGCCCACATGTACAATGTCACTTACGCGTGTACGCGCTAAGGCCCTTTCCTCCAATTACACGAGCTGACACTTGGACGTGCAGTTTTTGGACGTGTACGATGAACATACACCCGTGTTGACAGAAACGCCCGTGCGCGTCACGTCACATATCCGCGTAGGCCCTTTCCTCGGATTACATGCAACCACACACGGACGTGCAGTTTTTTCACGCGTGCTGAACCACTATGCGCGCGTCACAAGGGAAACGCCCTCGTGAGTCACGTCACAGAAGCGTTTACGCGCTAAGGGCCTTTGGTCCAATGAAACCGCATACGTGTGCTCACGCGCTTACGCGCGAAGGGCCTTTCCTCGAATTACACGCTGACATGCAAGATTTTCACATGCCAAATCACTCTGTATCAAGCTGGCCACGAAACAACACACGGAAAACCACGCTCCTGCCCAGAAGGCTGAATTACTGGCCCCCAGAGCACCAAGCATGCTCCCACCTGCCATCTGCTGCTGCCTGACTGCCTGCTGCCCACGTGCCCTGCTATTTGCTGCCTGAACATCAGCCATGGGTGCAGTTGCTGTGACCACCCCTGCTGGAACTGAAGACTCCCGACTGGGATACCACCGCTCTACAGCCTAGCCCCAGGACCCAGTTGCCTACCCACTCTGCCTCTGGGGTTGCCATGTGGCGCACAACACCATCTGGCACCACTGGCAACCCCCAGCCAGAGAGGCAGAGGGCCACCAGCTTCAGTGCCAGGGAAGTTGGTGCCCTGGTGGAGCAAGTCCTGGGGCAGTATGATGCCCTCTTTGGAAGTTCGCACGCCGACAATGAAGGACGGACCAGGATCTGGATGGACATCGTGACTGCCATGAACGCGGAGGGGGTGGCAGTCCACGACTTACAACATGTCAAGAAGCACTGGGAGGACTTCAGGTCCAGGACCCTCAACAAGGCCCGGTGCCTCTTGAAGACAGCAGATGCCAAGGGGCGCCGGGGCCACCTGTCCGACCACCAGATGAGGGTCCTGGAACACATATGCCCAGCGCTCCACGTCCAGGTTCTTGAGAGGCAGACCCATCTGGAGTTGAGCGGTAAGTGTACATGCATACTGATTGGATGCTGTGCGTGTGGTGGTGTGCCAGTAGTGTGCAGGTTGCACATTTGTTTTCGTAGGGCCATGTAGGGATATGTATGAACAGGGGCGTGAGGCTTCCACATGTGAGTCCTCTTAGGTGTGAGACACATCGATGGTGTTTGTGTTGGTAATCATGCTGTGCAAATGCAGGTGTGGGAGCACACATGTTTGAATTTCTGTGTATGTACGTTGGCATGGTTGTGGTCTCACACATGGATGGTGGTTCCTGCTGCATGTATCGGTATTGTGCACATGTGCATGTGTGTGTATTGACAAGTGTGCAACTGTGATGCAACATGGACGCACGTGACACTGATATGTAGAAGGCTGAATGCCAGATGTGACATGTATGGCGATCGCATCATTGCGACAATTGGAGGAGATGTAGACAATCATGTAAGTGTAGTGGCGTGTGTGCATGTCTAGTGCACTCCCTGTGTTTCATGTGATGTCAGGCTCACCTTTGGCTGTTCATGCTGTTGTATGTGTATGGATGTTGCTGCCTGGTGCAATATTGCTGTGGAAATGCTTGTGTGTGTGTTGAAATGACATATGTGTCGTGGAGTGTGATGCCATGTCTGAAGTTTGACACTGCCACTCATGTGCAACTGTCATGTGTGTATCAGTCCATTGTACAGTGCCCTGATGTCTGTGTTTTAGCTCTCCCTGTCTACAGCGTCAACTGATGAAGAGGGCGGAGAGGGTGCTGTGGAGCACAGCGGCAGGGATCGCACCACCAGCCGGAGATGCAAGGCCCGGCTCCCCTCCCAGATTGTCATCTCGTCAGGGAGTGAGGAGTCTGGTGCCGTGTCCCAGGCCGAAGCTGCCGAGGGTAGGTCCAAGAGGCAGAGGTCGGAGGTGGACTCCTTGGCAGCAGAAGGGGCAGCTGAGACCCCACAGGGTCCAATGGAGGAAGATGGCATGGAGTCATCCAGGTTGGTGGGGGGTTTGGTGGAGGAGGAGGCCATGGAAGGGACACACACAGGGTCTGGAGGTGGGGATTCCACTGGTGCTAGTGGTGCAGTGCAGGGGCAGGGACAGGAGGCAGCACAGGCAGCCGCGGAGGTGCCTGTGTGTAATCGTGTCCCTGATCCTGTCACTGCATCATCTGGCACCAGCAGGGATGCCTACGTCCAGACCCGTTTTCAGGGAGGGGATGAGCGCACAACAACTGGCCTTCATCTCCCTGCGGACGTGGCTATCCTGGACCGTGTTGAGCCTGTCCTGGCTGGGATAACGTTGCGTCAACAGAGCATGCGAGCGGACCTGCAGTCTTTTCATGGAGAGACTGCACATCGTCTCGCATGCCTCTTTGACCACGTTGACCTACTGGGACGGGTCACCGGTGCTGGATTCCTCCGTGTGCTGGACCTTCTTGCGACCCCCTCCTCACCTGAACCCCCTATGCGCCAGTCGTCCTCCATGCCATCTTCCCACCCATGTATCACCTGGGTACCCTGTGGAGCTGCCCCTGACCCAGCAGCCAGGCTGGTGGAGGACACATCTCTGCACCAGTCGGGAGTCGGACGTCCAGCAGGGGTGGCCACTATGACAACTGCAAACCAGCCGGAGGAGGACGTGCAGGCAGCAAGAGCCAGGGCGCAGGCACAGGCACAGGCACAGCAGCAGCAACATGGTGGGAGCAATGATGATCGGGGCCTTCAACATCGGAGGGGCAGGTATTGGCCATAGGGCAGGAGGACCCCGGATTTCAAGTGTCTTCCGTGTGGCAGCGGTTGGGCCACGCCGTAGATGCGGAGCGGCAGTGGGCGGAAGAGGCACAGCTCACAAGGGGCAGGGCGGAGAACTCCATGCGGAGGGCCCTGAGGCGGGCCGAGTGCCTCGAGGCAATTTGCAGGGAGTTGGAGGTGAACATGTCGTCGTCTCTGCGAACCCTCGGGACCATGGAAGCGGACCGCCTCCAGGACATTGAGCAGGAGTTCGATGATGCCCTGGCCCGGGACACCAAAAAGTGAGCCATAGGACTAGCCCGCTGCCATTGTAAATAGTTAGATAGTGTTAGGTTTCCTTTCTGTTTTTGTTTATTTTGGGCCGCTTGGACAATGCACCACATTTTTGTATATAGTTCTTTATTAGGTAGTGTTTTTTGTAGGTTTCATTTCATTTGTTGGGCTCATGGACCCTGGATTGGTGATTTGTTTATAGTTGAACAGTGAATGTTTCTCGTTTTTATTTTAATTTCACCATGGCGCAATGGATTTCATATATTTTCTTTCCCTTGGATTTGCTTGGTTGCACTGAGACTTTGGACAAACTTTCATTTGGATTTCTTTGGATTCTAAATTCATATTTTTTATTTTTCTTCCGGATATGCTGCATTTTATTTCTTATTCCTATTATTGAGTGTTTTTTTTTTCTCATTACATTCATGTTGTGTTCAATATATTTTTCTTTCATACTTTGATGTGTGCTAGTCTCTCATTGGTTTCATGCATGTCATGATATGGGTTTGCACATTCACTTGCATCCATTGTGTGTGTGTGATGGACATGTGTTCATGTACATACTTGCCATTCGGGTTGTATCATGTAATGGCCATTTTTCTGTGGGTGGATGCAATACTTGGTTGGGTCTTTGGGCTGGGTTGGCATGGGGTGTGATGTGGTTGGCCATGAGGCCCATGATTGAGGATCGTCATGACGTGGGTGCTGGGGGACATGTGTGGGACATGAGTGGGGGCCTGCTGGCAGGTGCCCCTTACTGCTGGGGGGTGGGGGTGCTGGGGACATGTGTGGGACATGAGAGGGGGCTTGCTGGCAGGTGCCCCTGACTGCTGGGGGGTGGGGGTGCTGGGGGACATGAGTGGGACATGAGTGGGGGCCTGCTGGCAGGTGCCCCTGACTGCTGGGGGTGGGGGTGCTGGGGGACATGAGTGGGACATGAGTGGGGGCCTGCTGGCAGGTGCCCCTGACTGCTGGGGTTTGGGGGTGCTGGGGAACATGTGTGGGGGCCTGCTGGCAGGTGCCCCTGACTGCTGGGGGGTGGGGGTGCTGGGAGACATGAGTGGGGGCCTGCTGGCAGGTGCCCCTGACTGCTGGGGGGTGGGGGTGCTGGGGGACATGAGTGGGACATGAGTGGGGGCCTGCTGGCAGGTGCCCCTGACTGCTGGGGTTTGGGGGTGCTGGGGAACATGTGTGGGGGCCTGCTGGCAGGTGCCCCTGACTGCTGGGGGGTGGGGGTGCTGGGAGACATGAGTGGGGGCCTGCTGGCAGGTGCCCCTGACTGCTGGGGGGTGGGGGTGCTGGGGGACATGTGTGGAACATGAGTGGGGGCCTGCTGGCAGGTGCCCCTGACTGCTGGGGGTGAGAGTGCTGGGGGACATAGTGGGGGCCTGCTGGCAGGTGCCCCTAACTGCTGGGGGGTGGGGGTGCTGGGGGACATGAGTGGGGGCCTGCTGGCAGGTGCCCCTGACTGCAGGGGTGGGGATGTTGGGGAACATGTGTGGGACATGAGTGGGGGCCTGCTGGCAGGTGCCCCTGACTGCTGGGGGGTGGGGGTGCTGGGGGACCTGTGTGGGACATGAGTGGGGGCCTGCTGGCAGGTGCCCCTCACTGCTGGGGGGTGGGGGTGCTGGGGGACATGAGTGGGGGCCTGCTGGCAGGTGCCCCTGACTGCTGGGGGGTGGGGATGCTGGGGAACATGAGCTGGTGATCACTAGTGCAAGGTGACATGTGGCTTGGCTGGGGGGGCATGCCCATGGTGGATGGGCTGCCTTCGGGACATGACCAGGGGTGCAGGGTAGTCTCCTGTGGTGTGGGCTTCCTTCAGGGGACGTGGAGGGTGTAGAGGGAACACCTGGGTGAACCCACACTGCCAATTCACGTGTAGGACTCACCGCGCACCGCCGAAAATCACGTTCCCTGCTCTGACAGCAAAATCGCGTTTGAAAATTCCCGCGCACCCCAGGAATACACGTACCCCACTCGCACAGGGCCTATCGCGTGTGAAACTTCCTGCGCTCCCCCGAAATACACGTACCCCGCTCCAATCACGTGTGAAACTACTGCGCACACCAGGAATACACGTACCCCACTCGCACAGGGCATTTCGCGTGTGAAACTTCCCACGCACCCCCGAAATACATGTACCCCACTCGCACAGGGCCAATTGCATGTGAAACGTCCCGTGCACCTCCGAAATACACGTACCCCACTCGCACAGGCCCAATCGCGTGTGAAACTTCCCACGCACCCCAGGAATACACATACCCCACTCGCACAGGGCCTATCGCATGTGAAACTTCCAGCGCACCCAAGGAATACACGTACCCCACTTGCACAGGGCATTTCGCGTGTGAAACTTCCCGCGCACCTCCGAAATACACGTTCCACTCTCCAATCGCGTGTGAAACTTCCCGTGCACCCCATGAATACACGTACCCCACTCGGACAGGGCCTATCGCGTGTGAAACTTCCCGCGCACCCCAGGAATACATGGACCCCACTCGCACAGGGCATTTTGCTTGTGAAACTTCCCGCGCACCCCAGGAATACACTTACCCCACTCGCACAGGGCATTTCGCTTGTGAAACTTCCCGTGCACCCCAGGAATACATGTACCCCACTCGCACAGTGCCAATCGCGTGTGAAACTTCCCGCGCACCCCAGGAATACACGAACCCCACTTGCACAGGGCCTATCGCGTGTGAAACTTCCCGCGCACCCAAGGAATACACGTACCCCACTTGCACAGGGCATTTCGCGTGTGAAACTTCCGGTGCACCCCTGAAATACACGTTCCCCTCTCCAATCGTGTGTGAAACTTCCCATGCACCCCAGGAATACACATACCCCACTCGCACAGGCCCTATCGCGTGTGAAACTTCCCGCGCACCCCAGGAATACATGTACCCCACTTCCACAGGGCATTTTACTTGTGAAACTTCCCGCGCACCCCAGGAATACACATACCCCACTCGCACAGGGCATTTCGCTGGTGAAACATCCCGCGCACCCCCGAAATACACGTACCCCGCTCCAATCGCGTGTGAAACTTCCCGTGCACCCAAGGAATACACGTACCCCACTCGCACAGGGCCTATCACATGTGAAACTTCCCGGGTCCCCAGGACTACACGTACCCCACTCGCACAGGGCCTATCGCGTGTGTAACTGGCGCTGCTGCAGGGTCGCTGCGCCACTCTGCGACACGGCTGGTTTTGGAAGCTAAAATCCATGAATACGCTGTGCGCGGACATGGATTTTAGCGCACGTGGCTGGCGCAGAAATTCGCAGGTGCACGCTGTGCGCCAGCCATGTGCGCCACTTGTGCGCTGAATTCTATGAATTACCCCCGAAGTTGCTAAACTTAAGTGGGATCACTTTTCCACAGGTAATTATAGACAGAAAGCGAAAGCTAGCGTCAGCGGTTTAAAGTTATACGTGTTTTACTAGATCAGAGCACAAGCTGCTGGGGCTCTTTTTGTGTCAGGCTACGTGAGCAGTTAATCTGAATCAACAGCGGGCCGCTATACAGGTTTGCGCCAGTGCATTGGGAGACAGAAGAGGATTAATTTCCAAATGTGACAAGCCAAAGAAAGCAAAGCGGCAATGCTCTCGGTTATTTATCTTACAAGCGGCATCATGTAAAAATACATTTACGGTTTGCAGGCGTATTTGCTATTCACCTCTACCGACGTTCTACTGGAATCTGCACCCCAACCAGCTCCCACCCACCAAACACTTTGCACAACACTTTATGTGCTCTTCGCGCAGATTCCAGGTATTTGTAGGTGGATGCTGGGAGGTAAAGGGACAGTGTTCCTTTGCAGTTCCTTCGGTTGGTCCACAAAAGAAATCCACAAGCCGGTTGAAAGCAAAGTTGTCAGCACGTTTCTGCCAGAATTTCTAAAGAGTAGCAAAAACTTTAATGTGAAGGATAATTAACTCTATGTGCTCTACGGGGCCCCCAGAAGAAACGATTGAAACAACACCAACGCCTGCCGAATAGTATTTAAACACGCCTTGGGCTTCAGAAAAGATGAGTAGGGGAGATCGACCTCAGGAGCTCCCAGTGGAACAGAGCATCATATGTTCACTCCTCTGCCTGTTGCACTATGCATACAACCGTTGGGCACAATGGGATTTAGCTAGGGGTCAAGTCCTAAAAGGTGGGGGAACGCATTACCATACCAAATGAATGTGGCATCATCAGAAATTGGCATATGAAGGTGCCCTCTGAAAAAAGTCGATGGACTCCTGCAAAAAGTAGAGGGACTTGGTCCACCCGCGTGTACCTTCGACTTGAGCCCTGGCTTTGGCCCTCATACCTCCTGAAATGTTGGGTTATGTTTACTTTACTTCTCTTCGCTCCCCTACAAGAATGTCAGAAGGTAGGCCCAGGCATTTATAATAAATGGTGTCTGCGGCTGCACTGCTAGGCCCTCCAATTACTTCTGAAAAGCCGCTGGGTTTATCGTATGCATACAATATTTGGCAATTGAAATAGTGATGGGGTGTTAGCACTTGCATGTCAGAGGAGTGCTTGGAAAGGGAAAAGAGACAACTCAACCTCACAGCAGTCCTTCAGTATCTGGTTTCAGGCCGGAAGGGGAAAGTTAAATGCTTTTATCATTGAAGCTTTACCAGGAGAGTCTCACTTGAATGTGAAAAGAAGTTAGATGTCCTTGACACCACACTTGACCAAATAAGCACACAGATAGAAAGTGACTCACAAAATAAAGCTACTTTATAAGGCTTTGTTCATTTCAATGGAGTCTACGGATTGAAGAAAACACACCATGGTGAGACTCCAGTTTAAATGGGATTATACTAGAATGCAGCTGACAAAGCCAACCACACACCACATCCCAACCACAGTGCTAACGTGCTGGCAAGTGGCAATAGAAATGTGCACTTTGTCCTTCAATCCCATCATGTTAGTGGTAGTGTCAGTGGCCTCATGTGCTTAAATTGCACAATGTGCAGTTACCTTGACACTATTTCCACAAATACGTATTGGCGGACAATGCCCCACACACTTGTTTGCCCATCTCCCACAGTCTCTAAAGCTAACATCTCCCCCCAACATTTAAGCTCTGCTACATTATAGGGTCCATGCAACCATTACAATGGGCCTCATTTTAACCCTGACAGTCCGGTAATAAAGTGCCAGCCAAGAGCTGGAGATTACTCAGGCCCCCACTGGCATAAAAAAGCTGGTATTTTTGGAACCAGTATTACCGGTGCCGAAGATACCAGCAAATCCCCCCATGGAGTCCCACCATGGAATGGGGATTTACCGCCCTTTCCGCCACCTGTAATATCCTGGTATTCAGGCTGCGGAAACAGTAGGTACGTTTGCCGGTATCCTGGCGGATTTTTCCACCAGGATACCAGCAAATTTATAATGAGTCACACTGTCCGTTACAATGATCCCTCGGTGTGATGCCAATATTCCTACCCAACACAGTCAATAACACTGACAATCTCCAAATACCAGACCTGTCACACAAACGGGGGGCGGTGCGTCAGTCGTTGCCGCTTTTGTTTTAATGGCAGCCATAAAAAGACACAGCACACATAACTCGTCCAAGACATCTGTGTTTTTTCTCTCGTTGTGCTGCATTCAGCAACGAATGGGGCAGAACTCATGCAGCCGGCAATGAGAGGGAGAACGAGAAAGATCAAGATGGATGAATGACAGTGGCAAAGTGAGGCAGCAACATCCATGGAATGTGGGAGGGAGGCCATGCTGTGCTTTGTTGGGACATTTCAGGCCTTGCTATGACGTCCAATGGTTTGTCAGGACTTGTATAGCTTGTGATCCCTTTTAATGCTTTTCATTCACATGGAAGGCCTACCTGTATATGGCTTCTTCAATGTTTACACTCCACACTAGCCAGCTCAACATTCTACTTTCCACGTTATTCCACTCACACACTGCTGGTGACACCTATGGATACTCCCTCCCCTCGACACACAAGCGCCAGCCAAACAAACTCTTCACCAACCTCTAAACATCCCTCCAGCGACCCTCAACCCATCCTCATTCTCAGACAGGCCGCGTGAGCAGCATATTGAGCTGCATATCCACACATGGGGCTCCACTCAGGGTCGGGGTCCTTCCAATCTGCATGCATCAACACGGAAGTGCATGAGACTGAGGGTGCAGCTGGTGTGATGTTAATTCACTGCTTAGCAGACACTGCTAATTTTTCAAAACAGGAGAGAAATGCTTGGCTTTTTGAAGGCCAAGCATTTCTCTGCTGTTAGAAAGCTCAGCGGGTTGAGAGTGCCTAATCATTACCAAAGTGGTCTCAGATCACCTGGCTTGCCTGGGAGATGGAGTATGTTGCCCCCGCCCACGGTGTCCAGACCTTAGTCTGTGGAGGAAAAGAAATAGGGAACCGATCATCAAATATGGAAACGGGTGAAATGTCGCAAATATGGGAATGGTGTAATGTAGAAATGTTGTGATTGCTTGGGTGAGTGTGGTTTCATTGAGGTGAACCACAGATCGGGATTGCAGAACACAAGGAGGATTCTAAATTAATATGGCATCAAACGGACTACATGAGAAACAGTTTAGAAGAGCAAAAATTAGTTAAAAACACAGAGGGCCTATTTCACAGAAGCATTATATAATGGCAAAACCCCATTGATAAACCTTCTGTGAATGAGCCCAGAATGTTTAGAAGTCTGTGGGCTTCACATGTGCTCCAGCTGACGTTACATACATTGGGCCTCATTACGACCCAGGCGGTAAGGGGTTTACGGCAGCGTAAACAGCGCCGACCCTTACCGCCTGAGTACGAGGTCCCTTAGCGCCATGGAGCTTTTAACACCTGCTTTCAGGTGTTAAAATCCATGGCGCTAAGGGACCATGGAGTTAATTACGCCACCGTAATTTACGGTGGCGTAATTAACGCCTTCCCCACTCCCATTATGCCCTATGGGGCAAAAATGGGAATGGGGAAGGGTAAATGGGGATTGGGGACTTACCGCCCCGCCAAGGTCGGAATGGGGCGGTAAGTCCGCCAACCACCATGGCGTAAACGTAGTTTACGCCATGGTGGTAAAGTCACAGCCCAGGCGATAACTTACCGCCTGGGTCGTAATGAGGCCCATTGTTGTGGCTTTTTGATCTGGAATGACCTTGTAAATGATTTCTTGGGTCAAGGTCCGGAACAGTAATGCAGACATGCCAACCATGGTGGCCGGATGTGGCCCGGTATAGAATAGACTGTGTGAAGGCTGAATGTAGCTGGCAAACGAAAGTGTAGGACGGCTGCTATGGATCTACTGACACATTCTAAGACATATTGCAAGCCTGATAATATATGGTTTGAATGTGCAATCGCTACACAGCTCCTTTACAGAGGGCTGTGAGTGGTTCAATGGGCCTCATTACGACCCAGGCGGTAAGTTACCGCCTGGGCCGTGACTTTACCACCATGGCGTAAACTATGTTTACGCCATGGTGGTAGGCGGACTTACCGCCCCATTCCGAGGTCGGCGGGGCGGTAAGTCCCCAATCCCCATTTACCCTTCCCCATTCCCATTTTTGCCCCATAGGGCATAATGGGAGTGGGGAAGGCGTTAATTACGCCACCGTAAATTACGGTGGCGTAATTAACTCCATGGTCCCTTAGCGCCATGTGTTAAAAGCTCCATGGCGCTAAGGGACCTCGTACTCAGGCGGTAAGGGTCGGCGCTGTTTACGCTGCCGTAAACCCCTTACCGCCTGGGTCGTAATGAGGCCCAATGTCTGTTACCCAACAAGGCTATGGCAAGCATGCTATTGATGTATGCCACTGTGAAGGGAACTCACAGCTCTGAGGAGCTGACAAGGAATCTTTCAGGCAGTGAGACAACAGTGTCAGCATGAGTGTGCCTAAACGTCAGTACTGAAGGTTCTCTCAAACCAAAATGACCATGAACAGCTAGGTTTATAGACAGTATGAAAGACCGCGTTAGGGTGTTCCATGTTAGGGTGGCCTTCAGTATGCAGTTTCCCTGCTGACAAACTACACTGCGAAAATATGTGCTCACCTCTACAGCCCAAACTTCTGGAAGGATTTTCACCAAATTTATGCCAGGAGTGGCGGCTTGGTCCCAAAAGCGTGCTTTTGTATGTTTGGTATAAATAAGTCCAGTAGTTTTTGTTTAAACTGCCACAAAGTAGGTACAAATAATTAGTGATAGCTGGGTCAGGTCTGCAGACTCACTTCCTGTTAGGGAGAATTCTCTGTTTAGGCTGAATTTCCTAACCTAGTGAGTCCCCCGGCAGCTTTGCTGGATTTCTGGAGTTTTTTTATTTTTCATCCTGCCAAGAGTGAGACTCTTTTCCTCCCACTCTTGGACATGATTTGTGGTAGATTTCTTTGAATGTCAATGTGTTCGATGGGCTATGGGGTCTTTTACTCCATAGGGCTTCATGTGTTTTGCTATGTGTGTTACACCGCACACTCCGTGCCGTAACACTGGGGTGTCCTAGGTGACCCCCACCATAGACTCCATACCCCGGGACTGACTGCTGTCTCCCAGGGCATGTAAAGTCACCATTGGCTTTATTAGACCTAAATTTAATAACAGAACCAGTACAAACCATCCTATTGTGGATGTACTGGTAGGGGTAATTCGATTACCCCTGGGCCTGTTGTTCGAGGGGGCACTGTCCCGTCCCCCCTCATCGAGTTTTGGCTGATGGCAGTGGATACTACTTTTTATATTCGACCACAAATATATTCCTATGGGATTCTTCCCATTGTTCGAGGCTAATACTTTTTCACATTAGTCTCTAACATACCGCCGGTTTATTTGTCTTAAATAAATCCACCGGTTGTATTTTCTGCCAGAACTCAGTTTTTAAAATGGCGTATGTGTTCGCCTCTGTAACTCTGAACCAAAGGTTGAGCCCTTTGTTCCACTTTTGGTGGGCTTCTGCACAGAAGCCCTCCAGAGTGGGGCCATTCTGTCTGGGTACCACAGGGGGTGTGGGAGGGGGTTTAGGCACCCTGGACTGAGTTGCCTTGCCAACTCAAGTCGCTCTCTGGTGTGATTGGCCCAAGTGGTGAGCCGCCCCGCTCACCACTTAGCGTGTTTGATTGACGGCTAGGCTGAATGAACGGGGCTTTTCTGCATAAAAGCAGGGCTTTTGGGACTGGAACTTCAGAAGTCGCCACAGGACCTAAGAATCCGACGAGGGTAAAGCTGAGCCGACCTGCAACGACGACACCTCCGGTGGAACCCTGCTGAACCGACTCACCACTTCCCAACGACAGAGGAGATCTCCCTGCTGGAGCGTCTTCTTCCCCTGACTGGTGGGAACAACCAGTCCCTTACTTTTTCTTCGCTTCCAGGACGTCCAGTGGTCGAATTGCCCGTGCTGAGCACCCAGGCAACCGGATAGCTGTCACGCTCACCTGATTCCCACAGAGGCGCAGGTCTGGCTTCGAGTGCTGATGCTTCTTCAATGGTGAAGCGCAGGACTCAGAAGATGGACAGGTAGGGCCCCTCTACTCTGGCTTCTTTGGCTCGTAGGAATATTCCCCTGTGCGTGAAAAGGGAGTATTACCTACTGACGGAATAATGCTCAAGCCTCCCACTCCCTTCCAACCCTCCACGATACCCTTCCACGATTCCCCGTGAAGTCTCACCTTAGGGTCTGGAAGGATGAGTTCTCCATCCTGCTTCTGATGCAGGGGCGCGTTGAAACCCAGTTACTTCACTGGATTGAGGTTTGAAGGAAGTTCAAATAAGCTTGACTATTCAGGTAAGGCGCTGTAAGAGTTCAGTTGCAAGTTCAAAAGTTCAAGCTTAATAATAATGTTCATTGTCTTATTGCAGCAAGCGCTAACACTTATGTCTTTTTCACCTTAGGGGCCGGGGTTCGGAATGCCGGAGATATGGCGCTGACCCGAAGTGAAACGTGCAGTTCCAATAAATGACAGGTAAGTTCTGGATGAGCGTTCGGGTAATGTCCTTGCATTCGCTCATTCAATGTCTTTGTCTTTTTTCCCCATAGGGGCCGGGGTCCGGAATGCCAGGAAGCGGCAGGACCCGAAATGAAATGGGAATGACCCAACAGGTAAGTCTTAGAAGGAAACTGAGATTTTCCTATTCCCTTCCTTCTCTCACCTTGTGTTCTTGTCTTTTTCTCTCTAGGCTCTGGGAAGTGGCTGCGGATCCGGATGATCGCTGCTGAAGATGGAGGTGCCCAGGAAAGGTGAGTGAAATGCAGCGCTGCAGCGATCGAAGCGAAATGCTTTTAAAAATGATGTCTTCCCTTTCAGGATCGTCGGTGTGATGTCTCCGTGATACAGCTTTAGCAGGTAAGGTTTTCTTTCTACCCAATTCTCTCTTATCTCCCTTTGCAGGTGACCCAGGATGCTGACAGGCGTGGCTGAAGTCCAGATGCAGGAGCTGACACGGTGAGCGTCCAGCTGCGAGGAGCAGAACAACGCGAAGCGTGAGTTGCTGATCGGGCGTGGTTTAAATAGCTTTGGAAGAAGTTCCAGGTATGTATCCTTCCACCGATCAGGTATGTATCCTTCCCCGACCACACCCAGGTGGAAAGTAGTCCCACAGGTAAAGTAGTTCCATTCAGGCCTCAAGAGGGCCTGGATGTAGCAGCATGGTCTGCATCAGGTAAGTGCACATTAAAACACTTGAACACATGTCTAGCTTTATGAGCCTGGCGCCTACGGTGCCAGGACAGGGGTCCAACATGAGCCTGGCGCCTAAGGCGCCAGGACTGTGTCCAAAGGGTCCCAGCTTGGGGGGGCGTGGCCTAGATCCATGGACTGAGGACGTACCTCTCCTGAGCTCCTGCCCTGATCCTGAGACCGATCCTCGTAGGAACTTCCAGCCCGAACTGAGGACGGCAATAAGCACATCTCCAGCAGCCTCACCCGAGCCTGCATCGCCCGAGAGAAAACCCGAACGAAAACGGAGCCGGCAACACCGAAAACGCGACCTGTGCGCTTCGGTCCCCGGGAATCCAAGATGGCGGCCGCGACTCCGTCCGAAGCCTGCAGACGAGGAGAGCCCGGGAACTAAGGAAGGCGGCACCTGCGGCTCCGGATGCTGTGAACCGCTGATCATCTGTGCCGCGGACGGGGAGCGGAACACTGCGCCTCCCATCCCTGCGCTGAGACCACCGCTGAGACCACCGTGGGGCGCTCACCCCCACGCACCGCCGCTGCAGGAGAAGGGGAGTGGGTCGAGGTTGGTGGCCCGGGCCGCTACGGGCCACAGAAAAGACGAGGAGCACCGCGGGGGGCGCGCTGGGCCTTCCGGCCCTTCTTTAAACCCGGCTGGTGGAGGCCCTCGCTGCCGGGCAATACTCGCCCCTAATAGACGCCGGCGGACCCTGCTGCTCGGCCTGCACACAGGACACAGGCCACCCGAGACACCAAGAACCATCCAGGCCATAACGGGGGCCTGTGAGCCCCGCGGCGGGGACCATCACACGGCTCCGGATGCTGTGAACCGCTGATCATCTGTGCCGCGGACGGGGAGCGGAACACTGCGCCTCCCGTCCCTGCGTTGAGACCACCGCTGAGACCACCGCGGGGCGCTCACCCCCACGCACCGCCGCTGCAGGAGAAGGGGAGTGGGTCGAGGTTGGTGGCCCGGGCCGCTACGGGCCACAGAAAAGACGAGGGACTCCGCGGAGGGCGTGCTGGGCCTTCCGACCCTTCTTTAAACCCGGCTGGTGGAGGCCCTCGCTACCGGGCAATACTCGCCCTAATAGACGCCGGCGGGCCCTGCGGCTCGGCCTGCACACAGGACACGGGCCACCCGAGACACCAAGAACCATCCAGGCCATAACGGGGCCCTGTGTGCCCCGCGGCGGGGCCCATCACACGGCCCACCCATTCAGCGCAGAGGATCGACACACAACGCTGAGGTGCCGGGCCCCAGCATAAGGGACGTCCTACACCGACGGCTAAGAGTGGCTTCATCCCATCGGACACCTCCCACCTCCTGCCCAAGGGATACACCCACGGTCCGGGAAACCAACACCATAACCCCCAAAAGGAAGAACGATCCGCTGGCAACCACCTGATCAATATCCTGAAACAACGAGACGAGCGAAGGGGAGCACCTCGCTGCATGCAAGATGCCAGTGAATGGCACTTTCCCATACAATCACTGAAAACGACCTGGGGACCCATCGGGCCACAAAGCCCACCAAACCACGACGGCCCCATACTCCTAACAGCCAGTGGTCCCGACAAGAGTAACATTGCGGGAAGTAAGCGTACCGGAGAACCGGGCCGTTGAGAGGCCATAACACTGTGCGAATCAGCCCTAAAACATAGGAACACAATCTAGCCCAACAACAACAAGAAGCAAGGGCGACAGTTGCACAAGCGACCCAACGGATACGCTGCCACTGCAGGCAGCGAGACACTGCACATACCTCTCGGAACACTCTTCTGGGAGCCCTGGTGGACGAGCTTGAAGCGGACATCACATAGCACCCCACTAAAGCCCTCTCTAGAAGGAATGTCACCTCCGAAGCACAAGCCCAAACTCGTCACAATGGATGCCTTCACCTCAGTCCGACCAAAACAACAAATTCCACAAGAAATGAGCGCTGTTCAAGGATCTCTGACTCAGCCGACGGATCCTAGAGACTCTCAAATCCTACAAGCGATAGCAGCACTGCGAACATCCATGGAAGACAAGATCGGCGAAATAAAATCAGACATTCAGCTGATGAGACAAGACACAAGAAACCTAACCGACAGAATGGTCACTGCTGAAGCCTCTCTGCAGGACACCGCGGAGACCACACAAGAACTCAAGGCGAAAGTCAAAGAGCTAGAATCCACAGTAGCTCGACTGGAAACGCGCTCAGAAGATGCGGAAGGCCGTGCCCGCCGCAACAATGTCCGAATACTGGGGATACCGGAGGATTCAGAGGGCCCCGACCCCACCGAATACATTGAAACGATGTTCCTGCAGGAAATCGGAGCAGGTAAACTCACCCAGGGCTTCTCAGTGGAACGAGCTCATCGATCCCTTCAAAAGCGACCACCCCCCGGCTCACATCCGAGACCTATAATAGCTAAAATCCTAAACTTCAGGGATCGGGAGACCATTCTGAGGTTCTCGAGAGAAGGCGGAGAGATCAAAAGAGGCGCGGCGTCAATAGTTATGTATCCTGATTACACCCCAGTGGTACAGCGGGCGAGAAACTCTTTTATACCAGTGAAGGCCACTCTAAGGAAACTCAACCTTAAATACATGCTGCTATATCCAGCAAGACTCAAAGTACTTTACAACGGGAAGGCGATCTTTCTTGAAACCCCGGCGGCGGCAAACCTATGGCTTGAGCACAACAATCTGGCTGAGGATGCGGAGGGAATAGCGAGTAATAATAAACACCAGGGCAACGACAAAGATCACGCGAGAAGCTGAAGGACATATCAACTACGGTTACTACCTCGGAATGAATCACATCGCTACACCAAGAAGGCGACGCATTCGGGCAGGAGCTCGGAGGCTCTTGTGCAAAAACACTGGCGGCCCACCCCAACCGAAGCGGTGCAGGTAAAACACCTACACACCACCCGGGCTGGAAGACCTGGAGAGGACTGGAAAGCCCGGGAACCCCCGAGCGCTGTGAGTTCATAACAACTGCTGGGGGCAGTTTATTGTTGTTCATTTTTGTTGATCCATCTTACGAGATGAAGGTTGTTAATGTTGATAGATCTCCGAAGGCAAAATCACAACTGACTGGTGGGGAAATTGGCTGGAGGGCCAGGATGGGCAGGACCGCACAAAACAGTGCCGAACTGGCGACGCCGGTCGCCACCGTCTGCATCACTGGAGGAAGCGGGGGCTCTCCCAGCGTTTTGCGAAAACAAGATGACTACACACATTAGACTACTGACTTGGAATGTAAGGGGCCTGGGCACCTACCTCCGCAGGAACAGGATTAAATCCTACCTACAGAGAAAGAGAGTGGACATCGCTCTCCTACAAGAGACTCACTGCACTGCCGAAGCGGATGAGAAGCTTAGAGAACACTGGGGGGGACAAGGCTACGGAGCCCCCTACTCTAAATTCGCCAGAGGGGTGTTCATCTGGTTCAACCCCCAGGTACCGTTTCTCCTACGCAAGCTGGTGAGGGACCCTGAAGGTAGATATCTGATCATATGGGGAACAGTGGAACAAAGAGAAATATGTATAGTAAACTCATACTTCCCTAACAATAACATCCCAGCTCACTTAAAAGCACTTAGCGCCCAGATGTCACAATATCGGGATGGCTTCTTCTTGTGGGGGGGTGATTTTAATTGTGTTCACAATCCTGAACTAGATAGGTCTTATCCGCCGGTAAGCGGCTTTCCCGCTGCCACCTCATCCCTGAAGGTAACTGTTAACGAACTTGATCTGGTAGACGCTTGGCGGGATCTCCACCCAAGCGAAAGGACATACTCCTATTACTCATCCCCACACAAACTTCACACGAGGCTAGATTATTTCTTCATAAGCAGGGAACATATGCCTCAGACGGCTAACGCACAATATCTAGGAAGGACCATTTCCGATCACTCCCCACTCCTATTAGACTGGCAACACAATAGCCCTAGACCGCCCATCCCAATGTGGAGAATGCCTGTTGAGGCTCTGAAAGACCCGACCTTCAGGGATGAGCTCAGGGAATCCTTAGAAAACTATATAGCGGTAAACACAGGCAGTGTGGACCAAATAGGTACGCTATGGGACGCCCTAAAGGTGGTAATACGAGGGGAAGCAATTGCAAAAGCAGGGGGCATCAGGAAATTACTACGGGAGGAACTGAATCAGAAAGAGCTGGAAGTCCAACAACTAGAGTCCACCCCTATTGATACGCTGGGGAGGGAGGAAGAACTGAGTTCTCTTAGGCAGGACTGCTCCAGGGCATGGGACAGGCTGGCTAAGTTTGATTTTAGCGTTAGGACTAATAGAGCACACGCAGAGGCCGATAGACCGGGTCGTCTACTGGCGTGGCTCTGCAAAAGAGAACACCCGAGGCAGGTTACTACAGCACTACAAGACGAACAAGGCATAGAACACAGGACCCAACAGGACATAAACAATACCTTCCAGCGTTTCTATGCACAACTATACTCCCACGCACACAAGGTCCCACAGGACCAGATATTAGACACCCTGGAGGAAATTGGCCTGCCCAGATTGTCACCAACACAGTCCGAAGCCCTAGACTCCGACATCACACCGGAAGACATAACAGAGGCTATTAGGTCCCTCGCCACTTGTAAGACCCCAGGATGCGATGGACTCCCCCCAGAATTCTACAAGGAATACGAACCCACCCTGACGCCCCTGTTACACCAGGTCTTTACTGAGACATTCGAAACTGGTATCCTACCCGATAGTATGAGGGAAACCTTACTGGTCCCGATGCTCAAACCCGATAAACCCTCTGATAAATGTGACTCCTACCGCCCGCTCGCCATGCTCAACTATGATGTGAAAATACTGACGACGATACTAGCGAGACGTCTGTCCAAAGTGATCGGCGACATAGTACACGAAGACCAAAACGGCTTTATACCTGGACGTAACACGTCCTTAAACCTACGCAGGCTTCAGCACATCATAGCTGAGACCAACACAAGCGAAAAACAACTCGCACTACTCTCCCTAGATGCTATTAAAGCATTTGATTCCATTTATTGGGAATGGCTGGTAGCGGTCCTGGAAGGTTTTGGACTCGGCCAACGATTCATCAGATGGGTAGTGATCCTATATAATGAACCCAGGGCCAGAATAAAATCCGGGAAATATGTGTCGAACACATGGGATATTCGCAGGGGCACTAGGCAGGGCTGCCCACTCTCCCCCATGCTCTACATCCTGAGTTTGGAACCCATTGCAATCTTCCTTAGGCAGCAATTTTTTGATGCAGGAATTAGGCTGGGCGGGACTGACCATATTGTCTCACTGTATGCAGACGATGTCCTAATATATGTTAACAACCCTCATCTCAATGTCCCGACACTACTAGAGATCCTTGATAATTACGCCAAAGTTTCGGGCATACAATTTAGCAAAACGAAGTCCTGCATGTTCCCATTAGCATCCCTGAGAAATAAACCTCCAGAAGAGCTTCCCTCAGTGGGCATAAAATGGGAGACCGAATCTTTCCGCTACCTTGGGATCCAGATAATGCACACCCCAGAACAAATGCATACACGAAACACGTTGGCTGCGATACCCAAACTGCGCAAATCCATAAGTTTCTGGTCTAAGCTTCCATTGTCCATGCTGGGCAGGGCCTCAATAACCAAGATGATCATTCTCCCTAGGTTCCTATATGGGTTCCAGAATGTGCACTTTTATATCACCAAACCCTTCTTCCAGCTCCTAGACACAATAATTAAGGAGTTTCTATGGGGTAGGGGCAGACATCGGGTGGCACTGTCTACCTTAGTATTACCGCACAATCAAGGAGGGACTCAGTTACCAAGTCTAGAGAAATACTACCTCGCAGCTCAGCTAAGCCATGTAACCAAATGGCTAGCGGACGGGACCACTTCGGAGAACCCCCTCCTACAAGCCATGATCTCCCCAATCCGCCTGAAGGAGTTGCTCTGGGCCCCTCAAACTCTGCTACACGAACAGCCTTTTCTAACAATCCTAGGCAGGAAAATATGGAGTAGAACCAAGACGGTGTTACAATTGAAGCAACCTTACTTCCAAGAAGTACCAATACTCTCGGAACTCGACAAGTCTGTCACCACCCTCCACACCATTAGGCACTGGGAGGAAAAGGGTGTATACACCTGGGGCGATCTATACTCCGGAGGCACATTCAGGGATTTCGCTGAGCTGCAGGAGGTGGAGGGCATCCACGCTGGCCAATTCCTGTGGTATCAAAAGATCCGCAAGATAGCACGCACTAAATGGGACACCTGGCCAGAGGAACCAGAGGCCACTCCCCTCTTGTCTTTGATGTACACCCTGAGCGAAGGGGGGAAAGCAATATCTCAGATATATAAACTCCTTGCTGACATCCCTAATCCCCGCGGTGATATACTAAAGACCCGCTGGGAATCAGACATGGGACAGAGGTTGTCCGAAGAGGAGTGGAGCAGAGCATTGGCTTTCCCGAAAGAGGTCTCTAGAAACCAGAGATTTCGGCTAATCCAATTAAATGTACTCTATCGTACCTACTTAACTCCGAGCAGGATTGCTAAATTCAACAAAACCGACCGGACACAGTGCACTTGGTGTGGGATTGAGGGGGCAGATCTAATCCATATGCTATGGAACTGCACCAAAACGCGCAGTCTCTGGTCGACGGTTAAAAAAACCTGCGAAGAGGCAGAAGTCACCAGATATAAGTGGACCCCAGCGGAATGCCTCTTAGGCTGCTACCCTAGACTGGCCAAACTTAAATACGCGGTCAAGCTGATGGACTTGCTGTGCATAACAGCCAAAAGGACCATCGCCATGGCATGGAAACGGCCGGCAGGACCAAATCAAAAAGCATGGCGCAAAGAATTTGAAAGATGGGCGACCGCCGAAACAAGAGCTTGGGAGGACAGCGTGGCTAGATCCACGGATGAGTCAAGCATGGCCCTTGCTGCCTGGAAAGACACCATGTCTAGGCTATTTCACTCCTCGGATGACAAACCCCCATGAACCACCCACCGGCCCTAGCACAAGACCTGAAAGATTGCCTAAGAAATTCGAAACCAAGCCCTTCCAACATTAACATTCCTGGAGGGCCCATACCCGCGTCCATGTTGCCCGGCAGCTCCCTCCCCGCCTGCAACCCCATCAGTCATCAACCACCCTTGAATCGGAGATAGTTAAGTTTCTAATGTTTTTCATGTTCTTGTTATGTAAAAATTGTTGTTTAACCACAAAGGCTGAATGTCGCTGACCAATCGGTCACCTTGAAATATGTAACTATAATTAAAATGCCAATAAACAAATTTGAAAATAAAAATAAACAAAGGGTCCCAGCTTGGGCCCGCTGGCACTTCCCTGGGGGGAATGATGCCTGCCTCTGGGGTTGCTGGGTCGGACCTGGCTCCTTGGAGGTAGGCATCATGACAGTACCCCGCCTCAAGGCCCCTCCCAAGGTTGTTCCCTCCGGGGGTTTTGGCTTGTTCGGAAATCTCCGGTGGAACCTTTGTATTAATCGAGGTGCGTGAACATGGTTACTAGGCTCCCATGATCTCTCCTGAGGTCCATATCCCTTCCAGACAACAAGATAGAAGAGTTTTGACTTTAACACCTTGGAGTCTAAAATGTCTTTAACTTCGAATTCTAATTCCCCTTCAATTTGAACTGGGTCTGGAGGCTTGGACAGTCGGGTCCCTGGTTGTACTGGCTTCAAAAGTGATGCATGAAAAACTGGATGAATACGCATGTTAGACAGTAAATCCAGTTTAAAGGCCACGGCATTGATTATAGCCTTGATGGGGTAAGGTCCTATGAATCTGGGATTGAAGGTTCGCGGGCCCTTGAGGGGTAAATGTTTCGTTGCTAGCCATACCTGGTCTCCTACTTGGTAAGGAGGAGTTTTACTTCGGTGCAAATCTGCGTTTTCTTTATACTTTTTCTTGGCTTGCTGTAAATGAGTTGCAGCTTCTTTGAAGGCTCGGGTTATTGTGGAATGCAGATGATTTACTGCGGGCATTTCCAGGGTCAGAGGTGGATCTAGGTCAGAGGTCCGAGGATGGTGACCATACAAAGTATAAAAAGGAGTTTGTCCGGTTCCAGAATGCACTGAATTGTTGTATGCATATTCTGCGATCCAAAGGATGTCTTTCCAATTTAACTCGGATTGGTGTAACATGCACCGAAGATATTGCTCGAGAGTCTGATTGGTTCTCTCGGAATGTCCGTCGGTCTGGGGGTGGTGGCTGGTGGATAACCGCACATCTATTTGTGCTAGTTGGCAACACCTCTTCCAAAAATGGGAGATAAATTGACTTCCACGATCCGAGACTAATATGGAAGGAAAACCATGTATGCAAACTATATTCTCCAGAAATTCCTTGGCCAAGGTGGAAGCTGAAGGCAAACCTTTTAAAGGGATAAAGTGGGCCATTTTGGAGAATAGATCCACAATTACAAGGATAGTGTTGTAACCAGCACAAGGAGGCAGGTCAGTTATAAAGTCCATTGACAAGGTGTGCCATGGTGCCGGTGGAATGTCCAAGGGTTGAAGTAGGCCGGCTGGCCTTTTCTTTTGACTCTTGTTTTGGGCGCAAATTCCGCAAGACAATACAAAAGACTTTATGTCTTTTCTCCAAGAAGGCCACCAGAAGTGGCGTTTGAGTTTTTCCTCCGTTTTAGCGATACCAGGGTGTCCTTCCATTAATGATTCATGATGATGGGCAATAACAAGTTCTTGCAATTCTTTACTTGGCAGAAACAACCGCTCCTGGAAGTAGGGTAAATCATCCTTAACGGTGTAATGAGGACCCTTTTGACTCCATTCCAGTAAGGCTGAAGAGTCTAGAAGTTGTTTTACTTGCATTTGGATGTCCTCAATAGTTTGCAATGAAGTTAGGCCTAAGATTCTTTGTTCAGGTATGATTGGCACAGGTTCTAAACTCGAATTGGGTTCTTCCATGCCAATCCGGGATAAGGCGTCCGCTTTACCATTCTTGCAGCCAGGGCGATAGGTAATTACGAAATCAAATTCCGCAAAGAATAGAGCCCATCAGAGTTGTCGTGAAGATTGAGCTTTGGCCGTCTTTAAATATTGTAAATTTCTGTGGTCCATAATTACGGTGACGGTGTGTCTTGCCCCGAGAAGGTAGTGACGCCAAGCCTTGAAAGCAGATTTAATAGCCAGTAACTCCTTGTCGGTAATTGCGTAGTTGATTTCAGGAGGAGAACATTTCCTGGACCAAATGGCCACAGGGTGTAGTTGGTTAGTTTCTGGGTCTCTTTGCGACAGGACAGCTCCCATGGCCGAACTGGATGCGTCGGTTTCCACAATGTAAGGGAGATCTGGGTGCGGGTGCTTCAATACAGGTGCAGAAGTGAATTTGGTTTTCAGGTCCTGAAAGGCTTGTTCGGCCTCAAGAGTCCATTCAAAGCGTTTGTTTTTCTTTAGGAGAGCTGTGATGGGTTGAACTGTTCGGGAAAATTCCGGGATAAATCTTTGATAGAAATTGGCGAAGCCGAGCATG
Organism: Ambystoma mexicanum; assembly: GCF_040938575.1. Taxonomy (NCBI): domain Eukaryota; kingdom Metazoa; phylum Chordata; class Amphibia; order Caudata; family Ambystomatidae; genus Ambystoma; species Ambystoma mexicanum. The sequence goes on from NC_090934.1 coordinate 240,638,224, forward strand.
CTCTGAACTCCCTTCACCGAGCTAGGAGATGGCCATTTGAGGATGGCGTCCACCTTTCGCGAGTCCATTCGGACTCCTTGAGGTGTCAGGATGAATCCGAGAAACTCAACTTCTGTGGTATGAAAAACGCATTTTCCGAGCTTTGCAAATAGTCTGTGCTGGCGCAATTTCTCAAGAACTGCCCTAACATGTTTTTTGTGATCGGATTCTGAAGAAGAGTACACCAGGATGTCGTCAATATAAACAATGACACAGACATGGATAAGTTCCAGAAGAACATCATTCATAAAGTACTGAAAGGCGGCAGGTGCATTGCACAAACCGAAGACCATCACCTGATATTCGAAGAGCTCAAATTTGGTGCGGAATGCAGTCTTCCATTCATCGCCTTCTTTTATACGCACCAGGTGATAAGCTCCTCGGAGATTTAACTTGGTGTACACACAAGCGTCTTTCACCTGGTCGATAAACTCAGGGATCAGGCGCAGAGGATAACGATTCTTAATCGTTATTTGATTTAGGGCGCGATAGTCTATACATGTTCTAAGGTCGACCTCTTTTTTCGGCACGAAGAACAGAGCTGAGGACACAGGAGACTTGGACGGGCGAATAAAACCATTGGCTAGGTACAGATCTAAATACTGACGCAAATGCAGGTTCTCAGGTTCCGTAAGAGCATAAATCCTACTACAAGGTAGTTGAGCATTGGGTACCAGATCGATTTGGCAATCATAAGACAGATGGGGAGGTAACATGTTAGCCTGTTCCTTCTGAAAAACGTCTTGGAATTCTTGGTATTCTGACGGTAGCTGTACAGGGGTGGAAGTTGCTGAGGCTAGACCCATAACTGGATTTCTTGGATAACAAGTTGGTTCACAATCAGGAAAACTTATCTTCTTTGCTCGCCAGTCGATTCTGGGATTATGTGTTTCTAACCAAGGAATTCCAAGAATTACTTGAAATTGTGGGGCCTTGATCACATCAAACACGATTGCTTCCCGATGTCCATCCTGACCCACCAGTGTCATTTCAACAGTGGAATGCGTTACAGGCCCTGAGGCTATTTCGGTTCCATCTACTGTAGTAATGACATCTTGGGTTACTTTCGGGCGGAGAGGGAGCTTAATCCTGGAAGCCAATTCACGGTCTATGTAATTTCCAATAGCTCCACTGTCGATGTATGCTTTTATAGCATGCAACTGCTGAGGCTGTTTTGGGTCCACGAGCACCATTGGCATGACAAAATGCGAGGTCAAAGAATTTGTTTTCAAGCTCGGCAAGCGGACCCCTACGCTTGTCGGGCTAGGTCGTTTCCAGAATCAGGTGTCAATAAATCGTTATCAGTGGCTCCAACCACCTTCTTAGGTGGTTTAACCGGACAATTTCGAAGAAAGTGACCAGAGGTCCCGCAATACAGACAAAGTTGCATTTGCCGCCTTCTCTCTCGTTCCTTCTGCGTTAATGGTCCTTTAACACCGCCGATTTGCATAGGTTCGGATACGTCGGTACTCTTGAAGTTGGTGTGGGTTTTGATCGGTACTCGGGTTTCGTACTTGAACCGATCTGCTTTTCTATTTTGAAGTCTGTGATCAAGTTGAACCACCAAGTCTATGTAGTCTGCGCAGACCTGGGGTGGATCTACTATCTGAGCTAGAACATCCTTAAGCTCTCCGCGCAGGCCTCGATGAAACAATGTGATCCTTTTGTTTTCTGGCCATCCTGTTTCCACAACCAGTCTATTAAAGGTGGCAACGTAGGACAGGAGATCCTGATTACCTTGTCGTAAGGATAGCAGTTCGTTATCAAGGGCCTGTCCTTGGGAGTGTCGAGCAAACAATCTTTCCATGCTGGCCTGGAAACCCTGAAAATTCTGGAGAATGGGATCATCCTGATTTACCAATGAAATAGACCAATCGGCAGCACTGCCACCGAGGTAAGATAGTATAAAGGCTGCCTTGGTCTGGTCGTTAGGGAAGGCCCCGGGTCTGCATAGAAAGTGTAAACGACATTGGTTCACAAAGACGGCATATTTCTTGGGATCCCCCACAAAACGTTCAGGCGGGGCCAAAGGCATGTGTCCAGGTAGATTGATTTGTACCGGGTTATTCAAACCCATTGATGTGGAAGTACCTCCGGAATTAGGTAAAGGAGTGTGCCCTGCCTGGGCCTGCAATAACCTTTTGGCCAGGTCATCTGTTCTTTCCTTGGATAGGATCAGTTCTCTTTTGAGAGCGTTAGTCTCCTGGCGGGCTGAGTGCACTTCTGCCCGTAATTCCCCCAAAAGCTGGGCCAGCTGATCTGTCTCGGAAGTCTCCATAGCGCCCGGGTGGGAAATTGTGGGTAGGCTTCGCGTTCTGTCACGCTCACCTGATTCCCACGGAGGCGCAGGTCTGGCTTCGAGTGCTGATGCTTCTTCAATGGTGAAGCGCAGGACTCTGAAGATGAACAGGTAGGGCCCCTCTACTCTGGCTTCTCTGGCTCGTAGGAATATTCCCCTGTGCCTGAAAAGGGAGTATTACCTACTGACGGAATAATGCTCAAGCCTCCCACTCCCTTCCAACCCTCCACGATACCCTTCCACGATTCCCCGTGAAGTCTCACCTTAGGGTCTGGAAGGATGAGTTCTCCATCCTGCTTCTGATGCAGGGGCGCGTTGAAACCCAGTTACTTCACTGGATTGAGGTTTGAAGGAAGTTCAAATAAGCTTGACTATTCAGGTAAGGCGCTGTAAGATTTCAGTTGCAAGTTCAAAAGTTCAAGCTTAATAATAATGTTCATTGTCTTATTGCAGCAAGCGCTAACGCTTATGTCTTTTTCCCCTTAGGGGCCGGGGTTCGGAATGCCGGAGATATGGCGCCGACCCGAAGTGAAACGTGCAGTTCCAATAAATGACAGGTAAGTTCTGGATGAGCGTTCGGGTAATGTCTTTGCATTCGCTCATTCAATGTCTTTGTCTTTTTTCCCCATAGGGGCCGGGGTCCGGAATGCCAGGAAGCGGCAGGACCCGAAATGAAATGGGAATGACCCAACAGGTAAGTCTTAGAAGGAAACTGAGCTTTTCCTATTCCCTTCCTTCTCTCACCTTGTGTTCTTGTCTTTTTCTCTCTAGGCTCTGGGAAGTGGCTGCGGATCCGGATGATCGCTGCTAAAGATGGAGGTGCCCAGGAAAGGTGAGTGAAATGCAGCGCTGCAGCGATCGAAGCGAAATGCTTTTAAAAATGATGTCTTCCCTTTCAGGATCGTTGGTGTGATGTCTCCGTGATACCAGTTTAGCAGGTAAGGTCTTCTTTCTCGCCAATTCTCTCTTATTTCCCTTTGCAGGTGACCCAGGATGCTGACAGGCGTGGCTGAAGTCCAGATGCAGGAGCTGACCCGGTGAGCGTCCAGCTGCGAGGAGCAGAACAACGCGAAGCGTGAGTTGCTGATCGGGCGTGGTTTAAATAGCTTTGGAAGAAGTTCCAGGTATGTATCCTTCCACCGATCAGGTATGTATCCTTCCCCGACCACACCCAGGTGGAAAGTAGTCCCACAGGTAAAGTAGTTCCATTCAGGCCTCAAGAGGGCCTGGATGTAGCAGCATGGTCTGCATCAGGTAAGTGCACATTAAAACACTTGAACACATGTCTAGCTTTATGAGCCTGGCGCCTAAGGCGCCAGGACAGGGGTCCAACATGAGCCTGGCGCCTAAGGCGCCAGGACTGTGTCCAAAGGGCCCCAGCCTGGGCCCGCTGGCACTTCCTTGGGGGGAATGATGCCTGCCTCTGGGGTTGCTGGGTCGGACCTGGCTCCTTGGAGGTAGGCATCATGACAATAGCCACTGCCCACTGTACCGCAACCAAAAGGTGGTGCCTTGTGACGGAGCACTCCGCGGCTGGTCTCTTCCCTGGTGGTGCAACGATCTTCAACTTTCCTCGACGACGAGATCATCTCATCTTCTGGCAAAGCCCCAACTTGCATCCACCACCAGGAACAACTGCCCCCGCCGGAGCTGTCTCTTCACTCTCAAGGTACTGTGTCCGCCTGGCTTCCCTTTCCATTGGGTCGCCTCCAGACCTTAACTTTTTGTTCTAAACTGGTCCAACCTCTCTGTGACATTTTGCTACAAAGACTTGAAGTGCATTTCCACTGTGATACTTTTGGGACATACAGCCTTGCCTTTCTCCGAGTGGGCCTGGCCTCTGAACTTTGTGATTTACAGTCGACCCTGCCTTGCTCGCCTTGCATTTGTTTCATAAAAGTGTTGGTACTGAGTTGGTTTCATACCCTGCCTTTTTCTCTCCCTTTCTAAAGAATACTAGAGTGCCATCTAGGTTAAAGCATTCACCTCTGTCTGCAAATAAGTGGTGCCGTTGAACCTAGACTTGTCGAAATATTGTTATGGGATTGATATATACTTATAGTAACTGTGATTGAAGTTGTTTGCCATATTAGTGCCAGTGTGTTTTCCATAGATGTGTTTTTAAATAAATAATTATATATCTTTACACCCAAGCTCTGATCCGTGTCTGCTTGTTCTACTGTGTAAATTTCCCTATCTTGTATACTCCAAATATGGCCTAACTTTTCTTGAGGGAAGTCTGACTGCTCAGCCACAGCTACCAAGTGAATCTCTGTGGTACAGACTGCTACCAAGTGGGTTTACTGCCAAACACCTGTAGTCTTAAATCTTTTGCAGTGGTCCCAGAGGGAACTGCACAGGTTTCTGCCTAACACTGGTGTACAGCGGTGGGATATGTATCGAGTATACCGTTTAGAGTGCTTTTCAACACTTTAGGATAACTAACCACAAAGCTTAGCACTAAAAAGCAACTTTCAAAAAACATGTCTACTATGGAAGTTTACAGTCAGGAGTCCTTGTCAGGAAAAAATACTGAGAGTTTGAGAGCTCTCTGTAGACAAGAGAATCTTTCTGTAAAAGGCAAGAAAGTAGAACTGATAGCGAGATTGCTGGAAAACCAAAGTCTGGGTACTGGTTCAGAGGAACCAACTACTCCAGCAAATGTAGATAACAGTAATGGTGTTGATCTAAATCAAAGTTCTGATGATAGTGATGAAGAGGCTGAAGAGGAAGGAGAGGCTAATGAAACTGTCTCCCCTGCTCCTCTGTCTGCCTTGCCAGCTGTACCTACTGGGCCTATAGCAGGTCCCACACTAAGTCCTCAAGTCCTTGAACTAGAAAAAATGAAAATAGACTTGGAATTCAGAAGGATTACTGCTCAAACTGAACAGAAACACCAAGAAATGCAACACATTCTTAGGCTCAGAGAAATGGAGCTCAAGCATGAGTTAGAAATGAAAAAGTTGTCTGTCGAAACTGCTTCTGTCTCTGGCTCCTCTAGAAGTTCCAGTCCCAAAAGACCCCGGATGCCTAAGGAATTAATTGGTATGTATGAACAAAAGTTGGATGTGTTGGATTGGCTGAGTTTGTTTGAGTACAATCATGGGCTCCAGAACATCACAGGTAATGAGCTACTTACCTGGTTGCTCTCTAGGCTCCCCCCTGTTGCAACTGATGTGGTAATGGAGTTGGGGGAGGAGGATAGGAAAGAGTACGAAAGTGTGAAACTAGCTTTGATAGCTAGATTTGGGAAAACCCCTTCCCAGTATCTTAAGAGGTTTAGAACCCTCAAAAAGCATGATGGTACCCCTTGGGCTACCTGGGTGAGTGAAGGGTTGAAAAACTTAGAGGGATGGATTAAGGGTTACAAGGTGAACACTTATGAGGGTATGAAGAATCTTTTTATATTGGAGTCTATTTATGATGCCTGTTCTCCTGAGCTCAGACAGCACTTGGCTGATTCAAAGGAATTGGATTCCAGGAAGCTAGCTAAGGCTGCTGACTTGTGGGTTGCCAACAGGGCTACTCATAAGGATTCTGGGGCAACTCAGAAGAAGGATGAGGGAAAACAGCCTAAAAAAGACTCAAAAGAGAATTCTAATAACTCACATTCCAAAGAGGGCCCCAAACAAAACCATAAGGGCAAGCCACAAGGAAAACCACAGCAGAATAGTTTACCTTCTGGTGCCAAACCAGAGGGAGGCCAGAACAAGCCACCATTCCAGAAAGCATTCAGAAAATGCTTTATTTGTGACTCTACTGACCATGTGAAAGGAGATCCCAGATGCAAGGGTAAACCTTCAGGGGTCCAGCTTGTCTCCTTAGCCTTCGCTCCAGAGGAGGAAGTCCAAATGGCCAGTGGAAACTTTCTACTGCTGGCTGATGAACCCATTGGAGTCTCAGCCAGTGTTTCTTTAGTGTCTCTGGGTTTGTGGGATCAATAGAATTTAGATGTCTATAATTCTATCCCAGATAATACTAAAGAGTATTATAAGGACAGTGTCCAGGTGAATGGTCAGGAGACTCCTGCCATCAGGGACACTGGGGCCAGCATAACTGTGGTGGATACATCTTTTTTTCAGGCTGAGGATGTTGCTAAGGCACCCAAACGCCTCACCAAGTTAGCTGGAGGGCCTGTGCAGATGCTTCCCCAATTACCAGTTCTCATCCAGTGTAACAACATGACTGTGAAGATACCTGTCAGCATACAGAGTGAGGTACCAGGACGAGTTCTGTTGGGTAACGATTTAAAAACTCTCGGAGTTGTGTCTCATACCCCCAGACCTCCTAGTAAACGGTTACAGGAGCTAACCAGACCTGCAAGGGAGAGAACCATGAGAGGTACTCTCGAGGAGATGATGAAGAAGGATATCACTCCTGCTGCACTGGAATTGTCAGCTGCTGTCTCAAAGAAATCAGAAGCGAAATGGAAACCTAAAACTTCTATACCGAACCAGCAGCCAGCACTTCAGTGCAGCCAACAAGGACTTCCCCTCGGTTGTCCACAGTTACACCAGTAACTCCCCATCCAGCTGAGGCTGAGAGGGTGGTACAACCCTGTGTGGTAGAATAAGACTCTGAGGAAGAGCTAATGGAAGGCCAGGAACTCATTAGAGATCTGGATCCTGTTGACCATCCTGAGCTGCAGTCTTTACTGGCAGAAGGTGGACCCAACAGGGCAGACTTCAGTAAGGGACAGAGAGAATGTCCAACTCTGGAAGGTCTTTGCCACCAGGCAGAAGCTCAGGCTGAAGGGCAAGATCCTGGGAAATACAGGTTGCACTGGGAAGATGGCCTCCTCTACAGTGAACCAACCGAGTCTGAACCTGGAGACTACAAACGACTTGTAGTACCCAAAGAGAACAGACAACAGTTCTTGCAGTTAGCTCACGAGATTTCTTTGGCTGGTCACTTGAGTTTCAAGAAGACTAAGGAAAGGCTCTCTCTCTACTTTTATTGGCCAAAGATGGGGGCCGAAGTAGAAAAACACTGCAGGAGCTGCCACACCTGCCAGACCTCTGGTAAGGTGGGCTCTAAGAATGTGGCACCTTTAGTGCCTCTCCCAGTTGTGGGAGTCCCATTTGAGAGAGTAGGGATTGACATTGTTGGTCCCCTTGATTCTCCAACCTCCTCAGGCAACAAGTTTATACTTGTTGTAGTAGACCATGCTACTAGTTATCCTGAGGCAATTCCTATGAGGACTGTTACAGCTCCGTCTGTGGCTAAGGCCCTCCTTGGTATTTTTACCAGGGTCGGGTTTCCTAAGGAAGTAATCTCTGACAGGGGGTCAAACTTTATGTCCCACTACATGAAAGCCATGTGGAAAACCTGTGGAGTTACTTACAAGTTCTCAACAGCTTACCACCCACAAACCAATGGGTTGGTAGAAAGGTTCAACCGAACCATGAAGAGCATGATAGGTGCTTTAGAGGAACCCCTTAAACGGAAGTGGGATCTTCTACTGCCATGCCTTCTCTTTGCTTATAGAGAAGTCCCTCAGGAGGGAGTAGGTTATTCTCCCTTTGAGCTTCTCTATGGTCATTCCGTCAGAGGTCCATTGGCCCTGATTAAGGAGGGGTTGGAGAGTGCTCCTTCCCCCAAGCCAGTCAGAGTGACTGACCATGTGACAGGTCTCTGGAGGAGAATGTCACACATGATGGCGGAAGCAAGTGATAACTTGAAAGCTGGACAAGCATTGGTCAAGCACTGGCATGATAAAAAGGCTGACATGGTTGAGTTCACTCAAGACCAGCTAGTTCTCGTTATGATCCCAACAAGGCAGAGGGCCTTGCAAGACAAATGGATGGGACCCTTCAGAGTTGTGGGTAAACTTGGAGAGGTCAACCATCTGGTGGACTTGGGCAATCCCAAGGAGGCTCTGACAGTCTTCCACACCAACAGACTCAAAGCGTATGTCTCGAGACCTGATGTAGGAGCATTGCTTCTAGCATCATCCAAGGAAGAAGAAGAGAGTGAAGCTCTTCCGGATCTCCTCAGAGGCTTACCTTTAGACGAAAAAATGGAAGGAGTAAATCTCTCTTCAAATCTGACACCTGAGCAACAAGAAGATTGCAAATCTATGTTGAATCAGTTTGCCCCTCTGTTCTCACTTTCACCAGGCTTGACCCCTTGCGGCCAGCATGACATACTCACTGGTGACTGTCTGCCAGTCAAAAGCAGAGGATACAGAATGTCAGAAAGTGTAAGAACCCACATCAAAGGTGAGGTCAGCAAGATGCTTCATCTCGGGGTAATAGAGCCCTCTACTAGTCCATGGTCTAGCCCAGTTGTGTTAGTACCAAAGGCAGGATCTAAAGAACTTAGATTCTGTGTGGATTATAGAGCTCTTAATGCAGTCACCAAGACTGATGCCCACCCTTTGCCAAGAACAGATGAGTTGGTGGATAGACTTGGTTCAGCCAAGTTCCTCAGCACATTTGACTTGACGTCAGGCTATTGGAAAATAGCCCTGACAGACCATGCCAAGGAGAAAACAAACTGCATTTTCTACCCCAGCTGGCTTATACCAGTTTAAGGTAATGCCTTTTGGATTGAAAAATGCACCTGCTACATTTCAACGGATGGTAAACCAGGTCCTGAATGGGATGGAGGACTTCAGCATGGCATACTTGGATGACATAGCAGTGTTCAGCAATTCTTGGGAAGAACATGTAAACCACCTAAGAGATGTTTTGCAGGCTATTGGGCGAGCCAATCTGACCATAAAGGTGAGTAAATGCCACATTGGACAGAGTAAGGTAGCCTATCTTGGACATGAGGTAGGAGGTGGAGAAATAAGGCCTTTGCTCAGTAAGATTGAAGCTGTGTAAAATTGGACAACACCTACTACTCAGACCCAGGTGAGAGCCTTCTTAGGTCTCACTGGGTATTACAGGGATTTCATTGAGAACTATGGGACCATAGCTTCTCCTCTGAATGTCATCTCCTCTCCAAAATTCCCTAAAAAGGTTAGATGGAACGAGGAGTGCAATCAGGCCTTTGAAAACCTGAAAAAGGCTCTTTGCCAAGCCCCAGTACTCAGAGCTCCTGATTACCACCAAACTTTCATTGTGCAGACAGATGCTTCAAATGTAGGAATAGGTGCAGTACTCAGTCAACTGGATGGGAAAGGTAGGGAGCACCCCGTTTGCTTCATCAGCCGCAAGCTGAAGGATCCTGAAACAAGGTGAGCAACACTCGAAAGAGAATGCTTTGCTATTGTGTGGGCTCTGAAGAAGTTTAGGCCATACTTGTATGGTTCTACTTTTGTTATTCAGACTGACCACCAACCCTTGAGATGGTTAATGCAAATGAAAGGGGAAAACCCAAAACTACTGAGATGGTCAATCTGCCTGCAAGGGTTTGATTTCACCATTGAGCACAGGTCAGGGTGTCACCACCAAAATGCTGATGGTCTCTCTAGGATGTATATCATCGACTAGAGGTATGAGATTCATCCAGGAGTGGATTAAATCCTCCTGTCCCTTAGTCTGGGGGGGCGAGTGTTAGGGAGAATTCTCTGTTTAGGCTTAATTTCCTAACCTAGTGAGACCCCCAGCAGCTTTGCTGGATTTCTGGAGTTTTTTTTTTTCATCCTGCCAAGAGTGAGACTCTTTTCCTCCCACTCTTGGACATGATTTGTGGTTGATTTCTTTGAATGTTAATGTGTTCTATGGGCTATGGGGTCTTTTACTCCATAGGGTCTCATGTGTTTTGCTATGTGTGTTACACTGCACCCTCCGTGCCGTAACACTGGGGTGTCCTAGGTGATCCCCACCAGAGACTCCATACCCTGGGACTGACTACTGTCTCCCAGGGCCTGTAAAGTCACCATTGGCTTTACTAGACCTAAATGTAATAACAGAACCAGTACAAACCATCCTATTGTGGAGGTACTGGTAAGGGGTAATTCTGTTACCCCTGGGTCTGTTGTTCGAGGGGGCACTGTCCCGTCCCCCCTCGTCAAGTTTTGGCTGGTGGCAGTGGATACTACTTTTTATATTCAACCACAAATATATTCCTATGGGATTCTTCCCAATGTTCGAGGCTAATACTTTTTCACATTAGTCTCTAACATACCGCCGGTTTATTTGTCTTAAATAAATCCACCGGTTGGTATTTTCTGGCAGAACTCGGTTTTTAAAATGGCGTATGTGTTCACCTCTGTAACTCCGAACCAAAGGTTGAGCCCTTTGTTCCACTTTTGGTGGGCTTCTGCACAGAAGCCCTCCAGAGTGGTGCCATTCTGTCTGGGTACCACAGGGGGTGTGGGAGGGGGTTTAGGCACCCTGGACTGAGTTGCCTTGCCAACTCAAGTCGCTCTCTGGTGTGATTGGCCCAAGTGGTGAGCCGCCCTGCTCACCACTTAGCGTGTTTGATTGACAGCTAGACTGAATGAATGGGGCTTTTCTGCATAAAAGCAGGGCTTTTGGGACTGGAACTTCAGAAGTCGCCACAGGACCTAAGAATCCGACGAGGGTAAAGCTGAGCCGACCTGCAACGACGACACCTCCGGTGGAGCCCTGCTGAACCGACTCACCACTTCTCAACGACAGAGGAGATCTCCCTGCTGGAGAGTCTTCTTCCCCTGACTGGTGGGAACAACCAGTCCCTTGCTTTTTCTTCGCTTCCAGGACGTCCAGTGGTCGAATTGCCTGTGCTGAGCACCCCAGCAACCGGATAGCCACTGACCACTGTACCGCAACCAAAAGGTGGTGCCTCGTGACGGAGCACTCCGCGGCTGGTCTCTTCCCTGGTGGTGCAACGATCTTCAACTTTCCTCGACGACGAGATCATCTCATCTTCTGGCAAAGCCCCGACTTGCATCCACCACCAGGAACAACTGCCCCCGCCGGAGCTGTCTCTTCACTCTAAAGGTACTGTGTCAGCCAGGCTTCCCTTGTGACGGATAGCGTGAGGTGTCTTAAATCCTTACTTTTCCATTGGGTCGCCTCCAGACCTTCTTAACTTTTTGTTCTAAACTGGTCCAACCTCTCTGTGACATTTTGCTACAAAGACTTGAAGTGCATTTCCACTGTGATACTTTTGGGACATACAGCCTTGCCTCTCTCCGAATGGGCCTGGCCTCTGAACTTTGTGATTTACAGTCGACCCTGCCTTGCTCGCCTTGCATTTGTTTCGTAAAAGTGTTGGTACTGAGTTGGTTTCATACCGTGCCTTTTTCTCTCCCTTTCTAACGAATACTAGAGTGCCATCTAGGTTAAAGCATTCACCTCTGTCTGCAAATAAGTGGTGCCGTTGAACCTAGACTTATCGAAATATTGTTATGGGATTGATATATACTTATAGTAACTGTGATTGAAGTTGTTTGCCATATTAGTGCCAGTGTGTTTTCCATAGATGTGTTTTTAAATAAATAATTATATATCTTTACACCCAAACTCTGATCCGTGTCTGCTTGTTCTACTGTGTAAATTGCCCTATCTTGTATACTCCAAATACGGCCTAACGTTTCTTGAGGGAAGTCTGACTGCTCAGCCACAGCTACCAAGTGAATCTATGTGGTACAGACTGCTACCAAGTGGGTTTACTGCCAAACACCTGTAGTCTTAAATCTTTTGCAGTGGTCCCAGAGGGAACTGCACAGGTTTCTGCCTAACACTTCCCTATTCGGGTCCGCGGATACCCTCCTGGACCAATCCGTTTTCAGCATGATGTCCGCGGACATCGGATGCGCCCGCTGATTAGATAGTGAAAAGCAAGGTGTGCATCATATTTTTCTGAACGTCGTCTTGTTGGATCAGCAGACAGACTCTGTTGTCCGCGGATATCATGGTGGGGTAAAAGTCTGTCAAACACATTTTGGGTTATTTAGTGGTTGAAAGAGGGGCTGGAAAGGATGGGGGTGGTAGAATAAAGATAATATGGGGCTGGTTTTATAGGTGAAAAGAGGCCGTGCGGGTGCCACCCATTCCACAGACACTGCAGTATTCCGCAGACAGCGCTATGAACAAACAGTTCGGAAAACACATTTGCGGTTATTTTATGGCTGTACGACGCCATGGAAAGAGTTGGGGAATGGAATAGAGATGATAAGGAGTTGTTTTAATAGGTGCAAAAAAGGGTTTTCACATGCTGCAAAGGTCCACGGTCGATTTTAGTTTCTGCCGATTTTATTTCTATTGCAGGCGATTGAGCATGTGTTTTGTTGTTTGAAGGTTTATAGTACGTACGTGTTATATGGTTTAGTTACACAAATCTGGGCAAAGATCACACACACCATACTAATACATGTATAGTAATCATAGGTACTGTAGGGGGAGTAGACAGTATTTTTTAAATGGTGGAATGATATGATTGAAGTGTATTTGCTATTTATGATTGTAGTACAATTGGGGATAGTGCTTATGGAATATGTTTTTGTTTATACTTGGTATGGGTACTTAGTAACAAAGCTGCAATCTCTGTTTTTTCTTTGGTAAAAAACAGTATAATTTGTTAAGCAGGATAATTTAAAAACTTTAATCACACACTATTTGACATATACATTGACTTTTTTGACCTTCATAAACAGTATATCATATGTACTATGTCTGGTACAACATTAGTGTGTGCTACACTGCTGTTGTATTGACATTAAATAATCATTGGGTCATTGGGAAAAAAAATGCATCTCTCATAGATGACAGGGGAGAGAGTTCCACAATACTGTGGCCAGGACTGAAAAAGATCACCCTCCAGACTGTGCCTTACAAAATCTTGGAACTCTCAAAAGTTTTTGGGAAACTGAGCTCAAAATTCCCAAAGGAGCATAGCAAAAGAGTTTCAATCGATGAAAGCAAAGGCCAGATAGAAGGATAGCCTGATGTACAATATAAAAGACCTTTACATTTAATGCAACTTCTCACAGGAAGTCAATGAAGCTCAGGCAATAATACAGATGAGTGAAATAACCTAGGTACATTGATAACCAAACGTGTTGTGGACTTTTGTAGAATCTGAAGCCGTTGGACAACGAAATCTGTCTGTCCCAAATAAATACCATTACAATAATCCAAAGAGACCATAAAAGAATCAGTGACTACTGTGGAAGAAAGTTGTAGTGGAATAAAACAGAGAATCTTTTTTACAAGTTTAAGTTTAAGGAAGCGTGAGTTTTAAACTGATGCAAACTGTGCTTCTCTAGATCGAGCAGAAAGAAGCTTAATCCCTAGATTTTTAAAAAATGTACTAGCAGATGGACAGGGTCCAAAATAAATCTGGCTATAAATCTGAGTGCATAGAAGAGTGATAATTTGAAGAACCAACCACCAAAAACGATGTTTTCTCCCCATTCAATCTCAAGCAGTTATTGGACATCCATTCACCAGTCGCCGATAAACAGTCTTTTAGTTTAGAGGGAATATCAGAGACCAGAGAATCAAGCCGAAAAGTCAGTTATGTATCATCGCCATATATATAAAAAATGTATGCCATGAGAAGAAATTAGGTCCACCAACAGAAGTAAATAAAGATTAAAAACGAATTGGGCACAAGGAAGATCCCTATGGAACACAATAGGAAATTGGAGAGGATGATGAACGAAATGGAAATAAAGATACAGTCTCTTTGTGATCTGACAAAAAATAAGAAAATCAAGCCAATGCTGGGCCAGACATACCAGCCTTTTCCAAACGTCAAAGGATAATAATCGTGTGATCTATTGTGTCAAAGGCCACAGAGAGATCACGGAGAAGCAAAACTCGGACCGCTCTGCAGACCTGAAATAGTAGTGCCAAATCATCAAGGATTGATATCATTACAGACTCTGTGCCCATCGAAGGCCTAAACCCTGCTTGTTAGGGGTGCAGAAGACCATTTTCTTCAAGAAACCTTGAAAGTTGGGGATTTACAATCATTTCCATAAGCTTCATGATTACAGGGAGAATAGATATGGGACGGTAACTGGCAGGAGATGCTGGATTCAGCTGTGTTTTTTTCAGAAGTAGAGAGACCAAAGCGTGTTTCAAAGGGGCAGAAATCACTCCTTTCAAAAAGGAGTAATGAAGAGCTGCCGTAAACAGCACAATAGTATCTATAGGTAAAGATTGAATAAGATGCATTGGAATGGTCTCCGATGGAAATCCGATTTTAATTTACAGATTGCAAGATAAACAATCTCATCTGTAAAAGGCTCAAAATTAAAGGAAGCAAAGGAATCACTAGCAGTACATGCTTTAGAAGAAGAAATCATTATTTTCGACCTAGTTGATGCAATCAAGCGCCTAATGTTCCTGATCTTTTCTACAAAGGTTTCTTAAGCACGAGAGGGATCAATCAAAGGAGGGGGTGACACAGAGAGTCCCTTAATAACTTTAAACAGCTGTCAGCAAATGATCCACATAATACTGTTATATGGCTAGTCGAATAGTTTTTTGATAGCATAGCGGAGCATTCTTATGCCGGACTTTAGCTTCCAAATCAAAACAAATACGCTATTTGTGTTCTGCCCATCGTTACGCCTGCTTGAGTACTCCAGGGTCAGAAGAGAACCATGGAGCCGATGGTTTAGAGCACAGATGTCCATCTTAACAGGAGCCAGATCTTCACAGCTGTAGAAGTCATAGCTTTTATCAAAGCTGCACAGGGATCGGAATGTTTTTTTTTTATCACAAGCATTAAGCATGTTGAATTGAAGGGACTCTGCAACTTTGCAGGAGATAACTTCGTCGAAAAACGTCAACCGGTACAGACTCTACATTTAGAATCAAAATGGGCTGTGAGGAGGATAAGAAAAGAAGAAGAAAATGTTCTGACCATATCACCAGTAGAGTATTTAAAGTAACCAATAGACCATTGTCAAATAAAATGAGGTAGAGTGAATTTCCTCTATTGTGAGTAGGAAGGCGATTGCGCACATAAAGATGAAAATCAGAGAGTCTTGCAATTATTTAGCTGCCTGGACATCAGTGTCATAGTTAAGCCAAATATTAAATTCGCCAACCAGAATCAAATTAGTACATGATAAAGCCAGGTACACTATAAATTATGTGAAACTATTAATACGATCATTTGTGGGATAGGTTGGTGGGCGATAGAAAAGCAGAACATGTATTGTCAAATTGCAGGGAAGTTGAAAGCGTGTTAGTAGCTGTTTCCTTTTAACTGGAGAACATATGGAATTTAGTAATCCATGATGAGTCTTATTATACCTTGTTTGTAATTTTGTAATACATTTTGTTTTTCTTTGCATGCTTTATTTAATGTATTTTTTTATTTGAAATGATCAATGTGCTCCTGAAATTTTATTGAGGTATGCTGTGAGACTCTGATAGTGCACTGACTTAATACAAGTCGTTGTTTGAGAATAGGGGTAACAGTCTTCTATTTTCTTGATTCTTATATTTCCCTGCCTACAGAAGACAGTCCCTTGGTAACAAAAACAAGGCGCCATCCATTCTTTTCTACTACACCAGGAAACAAGCCAACCCTCCCAAACACCCTCCGAACATCACCTCACTGACTCTACCCTCTGGATAAATGCACACCACCTATACGATCCTTTCCAACCAACCACCCCCTTAGCACCCTCACACTGCCGTCGGAGAACACTCCCCATCACACCCCTCATCTCCAACTGCTTCACCCCTCTCTAAACCCTCACACTGCCCTCTCTCACACTTATGCCCTCCAGAACACCCTCCACCTCAGCCTTCCCTTCCATGTTGACAGAGCAACCCTTGCCAACACTCCCTCCTCGGCTGACCCGCCAATCCTCACACACACACACACACACACACACACAGTGACTCAAGCATACTTTCAAGCACAGAATCTGTGACACCTACCATCTCATCTCTGCAGACCTCTCCTTACTTACGCCCTTCATACTTACCCACACACTTTAACCACACTACTCTTTTGCCCCCCCTCTCCCAATCCAGCAAAGCCCCGCTTTAACAAATATCCTAACACTTATACCCCGAACAACCTCTGCATTCTCTGGGAATTTGGCAACACAATGTCACCCCAAACCTAAGTCTTTCCCTCTCTTTCAAACTCCACTCTCCAACTATCTCTCTCAATGACATGCTTTCCACAAACACTCCTCCCACCTACACACTCCACACACACACACAAATACGATGTATCCACTAGGGTACCCCCTACAAAATGGACTAAATCCAACACCCCCAGTCTCCTCACACTAGCATCCCGAAGGGCCAACCACTTCCCTATCTCCCCAACTCTCCTGCATTATCATCAATGTCAGATCTGTCAGCAGAAATAAACACAGAATATTTTACTTGATCACCTCTCAAAACCCAGACCGCCTCCTCTTCACAGAAACATGATTCTCTGATGACTTACGACCCATCGCACTTAAGGCTTGCCTCCATAAATACATACTCATCACTCACAACAGAGCTAGCAGAGCAGGCAGTATCACCATCTGCTACAAACCTCACTTATCTCTCACTCTGAGACACAGGCATGCAGTGCAGACTGTGAATCACTTCTAATTAAATTCATCACTATTCCCTCAATCACTGATAGCTTCCTGATCATCTACAGGCCACCCAGTTATAACAGACATTTCGCTTACACCCTAAGTGACTCACTAGCATCCATCCTGGTCGCCCACCCTGGTCTCCCTACCCTCTGTCACCCTATTAGGAGACCTCAACATATGGTTTGATGCCCCTGAAAATCCAATGACACGACCAATGTTGACCAACTTGGAAGCCTTTAACTTGACCAAGCTGGTAACAGATGCACACATACAGCAGGGCATACTCTTGACATGAACTTCAGATCCACCAACCCCATCTCCACGCTTCCCCCAAGACCGCTCATATGAACAGATCACACAGCCATCTTCTTCTCTCTCCCGTCACCCACCCTTCCTCCACGAATGACTAACACTGGACCATCAACGCATGTCCCCCTTTGGAACAAGGTCATTATAACCCCAGACCCGGCCGAATACCTGCTCTCCTCTCTCCCCTCCCTACCAGTGGAAAGAGAAACACTTTGACTCTTGGCTCTCCAACACTCTCCTACCTCTGATCCCTTCAGGATTTAAGCCCTCCAGACAAAGCCCCTGGCCCAAGTGATGGTTCAACATCTCCTCAAATCTCTCAAAACATGCAACCAGTCTATTGAACATTGATTGCAGGCTGACCCTAACCCCCAAAATTAAACAGCCTACGCCCATCAATATCATATCTGCAAAGCCGCAATCCGTAAGGCCAAAAACCCTTTTACATGAATAGAATCTTTACGCCCGTAACAATAGCAAGGGGCTCCCCAAGATTGTCGAAGAATTCATGATCCCCCTGCTCTTCTCTCCCACACACAGCTCCCAATCTCTCTGCGATGGCCTTTCTGATGATTTCTACAACACAGCACTAGAAAGAAGCTGCACCATCGCACAGAAATTGGCAGCACTCCCAGCCACTCCTCTGGATTGTCCAAATGTACCTGACAACTGGCTTTCCCCCCTCCTATCTTCTCTTCTTTCTCTTTCCATCTGTAGACTGAAATTCCTTATATTACTGACTGACAAACATCCTTCCGGATCTCTGAATGATGCTTGCCCCCTCTTCAAAGAAATCTTCACCTCAACCTGCACAGGCAGCATTTCACAGTCCATACTTAACCCTTTCCTCACCACAGACATCTTCCCAGCAGCCTTCAAGTCATCTCACGTCAAACCCCTCCTGAAAAAACCCTCACTTGACCCCCTCCTGCCTGCAAACTGCATACTGATTTCCAACACTCGTTTCCTAGCCTAACTCACCGAACTCACAGCCTACTCCCAGCTCAGTGCTTTTACAGAAACCAGCCACCTCCTCGACCCCGCCTAGTCCAGCTTCAGACCCCTTCATGGAATTGAATAAGCTCTAGTCTCAATCTGGGATGAGGAAAAAAACACTGCAGACACAGAAGGCGGTGCTGCACTTATATTCCTTGACTCTTGGCGGACTTCGACACCATCAACCGCAGCATTATCTTTAACAGACTCCACTCCCCTGCCATTAGGAACACAGCACTAAGGTGGATCTTCTTGTTCCTTACCAATAGACACCAAATCACCCACCTCCCTACTTTCACTTCTTCTGCCCACCCTGTCATTAAGAGAGTCCTCCAAGGTGCCTGCACATCCTGTCTAATCTTCAACCTCTATATGAGCCCTTTACCCACACTTATCCACTCACACAACCTCACCTGCTACAACTATGCCGACGACACACAAATTATGTTTAAAATCCCCAAGTTAGTCTCCATCCCTCACCCTGACCATGGATCTTGCCTCAAGAAGAGCAGATAACACTAAGGCACACCTATATTAAAGGTTATTTTGGTTAAATACCTGCAAGGGCATTGTTGAAGACATTCTACAATGTTTATATGGAGTTTTGAGGTGTGGGGGGCAAAGGCTCAACCTTGGCATCTAGGTTGGATATGTAAGAACAAAAAAGTGGTTGTTCCTAAAGAGTCCTTTAGGAACTCCCGTCCCCTGCACACTTTCTAATGTCTGAAGATCAGACCAAACATTCAAGTAAGTAATCAATAGTTCATATTAACCATTTGGTATAATTGACAATTTGATATATGAAACTCTCTTTTTCAATATTTCTGTAAAACACAATATTTTATTATACAAATAAAGAAGCCCAACGCGTTTCGAGTCACAAACTCTTCTTCAGGGGCAATATCACAATTCATCAGATTTCTAAAAAGTAGAAAAGAAACATCTTAGTGTAATATTTCACACTGTAGTTGAACAATAAAGTAAGTATTCTTTAACAAAGTAACTACTTTTTAACAATTTTTAACAAATCACGTATTAATACATACTTAGATCAATCAGGGTCCTCTATATCCTAGAGGGGGTCAACCCTACTGCAGTAAGTCAACAAGAAATTAAGGTAAATCAGCTAGTGTAGCTATTATTAGAAATGTGGAGAAAAAGAGCTTAGCTCGGCTCAAAATAACCAGAATTCTATCGAATCAATTCGCATATGCAGTCAAGAGAGAGAGATTGCTGTCAAAAGGTCTTTACTCAGTATGGTCGGTAGAAAAGCGGACAACACTTACCCCAGCAAGTGGGTGTCTAGATAGGGAAACAATCCTAGAGGTGTATATATTCATGAAGTAAATGATTGATAGGACCCCGCGTCCAACAGTAGATCAATATTTAGTCTGCAATACAAGTAATAACTCTAATTAGGAAAAGAAGTAGTGCCTCGGCGGAATGTAGTAAAATAAAATAGATAAACACTTACATCAATAATAATGTCCTACTCAACGGTACCCAGAAGAAATCCTAACCGCAAGAAGCTGAAAGTAAGAAGAAAAGGATAAGTGCTAGTTCGAATAACGAGTCAGTCAATGGTACAGGGAAAAGTACCTAAGCTACTTACAGAATTCGCCAAAGATCAACGAATGTGGGAGCCGGGGAGCGACACATCTCACCAAAGTAGGATGCGTTGTTCCAATGGGTGCCTTTTATTTATACTCAAAGGAGTGTAAAGGAGTGCATGCGCAGTAGATTGCGCGTGCGCCTAAGGAAAAGGTCAAGAGCGTCATAAGGCTTGCGTCATATGCGAACATGCGCAATAACCTAAGGAAGGAGAGTAAACACAGCGCCGTGACGTATCAAGAAGGCGTATGCGTGTGCGTTTGATGGAAAGATGTAGGGCGTCATGAGAATGATGTCATTTATCGAGCATGCGCGAACGCTTACAAAGTAAAAGTATTGACGTAAGGAAGGAGAGTAGCGTTAGGAAGTAAGCAAAGTGTGGAATACTCATAGCGCCGTCACCATAGTGACACGATCTGCGTCAGAACGTGATGGTGGCTGTAAATTCAGAAACTACGGAAAAGGAAGTAACGTAAGACCGTGAAATACTCATTACGTAAAAGGATAAGAAACGGAGATGATAAAATAAGTGAAGATCAGTGAAATTGTCAGTCTTCCTACAGGGACTATGTCATAGATGTCCAAAACTGAAGAGTCTTTAGAAAATACATGTACTGCCTGCCCACCTAGGGGCGTACAATCTTACACAGTCACATGAAAAATAGACCTACTACAAAAGAATAGAAATAAAATAAAGTTACATTTTTTGTGAAAGGCAGTAAATTTGGATACATGATTTATAAAATTTATAAACAAATTTATAAAAAAAGGGCCCAGATAATAGTTTTCATTCATCCCCAAAGGGGAGAGGGAGTCGAGGCAATGAATCCAAAAAAGTTCTCTCTGGGCTAGTAACTTCTGTAAGTCCTCGAGGAAGTGGATGTATAGTTTCTAATATTGCAAAGCGCATTTGTGCTACTGTATGCTGATGGTCTCCGAAGTGTCTGTATACTGGCGATTTAATGTTTTTTGTGTGAATATTAGACTTGTGTTCTGTCCATCTCTCCTTTGCTTTCCTGGTGGATTTGCCAACATAATATTTCCCGCATGGACAGCGTAAGTCATAAATAACATTTTTAGATTCACATGTAGCATATTGTTTCAGAGGTATCTTTTTGCCAGTATTACCATGTCGGATTTGATCGCCTTTAATCATATTTGAACAGTGTTGGCAATTAAGGCATGGAAAAGTCCCATTTTTGGTTTTACACAGCACAGTTTGATTACCAGGTTTCTGTTTTTCAGCCTTAATCAATTTATCGCTAAATGTCTGCCCCTCTTGTATGCCAGCATTTGTGGTTCCGGAAAAAGGTTGTTGAGTTGTGGATCTGTTTTTATGATCTCCTAGTTTTTGTGAATGATTCTCTTGATTTGAAAACTCTGACTGGAATATTTCAAAGAGTGAATTAAGTTAGTTTTCTTCATTTTGGCTTTTGGGTCCAGGAGGTCCTCTCGGCTATGCAGTTCAGTTCTGAGTATGGCTTTATCGATCAGGTCTCCAGGGAAACATCTGTCTCTGAATCTTGCTTTCATGTTGATGTATTCTTCCTCTAGTTTATCTGCTTCCGAAGTAATTCTTTTCACTCTGAGAAGTTGACTGTAAGGTACATTTTCTTTTAGATGTTTTGGATGAAAACTTTGGAAATGTAGACTACTATTCACATCTGTCGGTTTCCTGTAGATCTGTGTTTTAAGACCCTCATTCCTAATTTCAATGGTGACATCCAGAAAATGTACAGATGGTTTACCTATGTCCATTGTCAACCTAATCCTGTCATTACATTTGTTGAGGTATTCCCCGAATTTCAAAAGTTCTTCTTCGGTTCCTTTCCATATGCCGAAGATATCATCAATGTATCTAAACCAGCTCTTAATTTTGTCTTTCCAAGCAACATTATCTAGAACATGTGCATGTTCGAAGAAATACATAAAAATATTGGCATATGAGGGTTCCACCGATGATCCCATCGATGTACCTGATGTTTGAAGAAAGAATTGTCCATTAAACCTGAAGTAATTGTTGAAGAGAATGATGTTAATGAGTTCAATTGCAAATACTTTGTGAATAGTAACTTCTTCATGTTTTAGTAAGAACCATTCGAGGGCATTAATGCCCTGGTTATGTGGAATAGAGGTGTAGAGACTAGTAACATCCATTGTAAATAATATAAGGTTAGGTTCCTCCAAGTTCAAATCTCTGATATTCTGTAGAAACTGAGTTGTGACCTTTAGATAAGTTTCTGTTTTTTGAATTAGAGGTTGCAGTGCCGTATCCAGGTATACTGCCAAGGGATGAAAATTGCTCTCTGTACCCGCGACAATTGGCCTAAAAGGTGGTTCCGTTCTGTTCTTATGAATTTTCGGGAGTCCATAGAACACCGGTGTTACCGGATTGTTGTTAATCAGAAATTTACTTGTGTTCTCTGATATCCATTCTGCATTTTTGGCTTTTTCTATGGTTGTTTTGATAGTAGCCTTAATCTTGCTAACAGGGTCGCTATCCAATTTAAGGTAGGTATTTTGATCAGATAACAGTTTCAAACAGCCTTCATTATAAAATGAGGTGTCCATAATAACGAGAGCCCCTCCTTTGTCTGCTCTCTTAATAGTTATACTATTATCCTCAGCTAGATCTTTAATGATTCTCAACTGGTGTTTTTTGATGTTTTGTTTGCTAAAGGTCGTGTATTTCAAGCTTCTAAGTGCTCTCGTGGTTTTTAATTTAAACAAATTTATCAGGGGATGATTAATTTGTGGTTGAAAATGACTTTTGTCTTTTATTTCCATATATGGACATTTATCTTTTGTGCTTGTATCTGTAGTGAGATTATCAAAAAAGACGTTCAGTTCCATTTTTCAAATTAATTTTAACAGATTGACCTCCTCTTCAAACAGACTTGTATTGGTAGTTGGTATAAATGAGATACCTAAATTGAGAGTATCTATTTGTGACTGACAAAGAGGTTTGGAAGAGATATTGACTATTATTGGTTCCTTCAATGTTTGTTCTTCTGACGGGGTTTTCTTTTTCCCTCGTCTGATTTTTCTCCTCCTCCTAAAAAAATCTCGGGTGGTGGTATTGGTGCTGGTCCGGTCCCAATTGTGGGAATAGAAATATCACTTGGAGTAATTCCCACTGTTGGTAATGTTGTCCCGCTAGTCGAAGGACGTTCTTCAAGCTCACCGCTGGTGACTTCGCTACTATCCGTATTATTGTTAGTGGGTCGTGGTTTTGGTTGCGTTGGTGTAAAGTTGGCTTGTTTGCTGTTATAGAACTCCTGCCAAGAGTAGACAATATCCTGGGCGTAATCAAGAGTATCTCGCCTGAATTTCCTTATTTTCCGCTGTTCTATTTCCTTTTTGTAGTTGTCTAGTTTGCTATTGATATCTTCTAAGATAGATCCCTGTTCTGCCGTTGTTTTAAATTTGGACAGTTGTGAAGAAATCTCTTCGATCTCCTGGTTGATTTGTGATAATGATTTTGATAGTTCCTCAATTGTTAATAGAATAAGATCCAGCAAGCATTTATTCAAAATTTGTTCCCACCGTTTAACAAATTCCAAGTTGTCTTTGCAGAGTGTAGGGCGTAGATAAATCCTTAATCCTCTGGGAATTCTTTTGGATTTAAAATACTGTGCCAATGTGGTGGCATGAAGTTTTTGCGAGATTTCTCTATGGATTAATCTCTCCAATTTTTTAATTAGATTTTGGGGGTTATCTGTCACCAACGGTTCTTTGCTGGTGTCTTTAATAAGTCCAAGGATCCGTATGGCCTCTTCATCAGAAAACGCCAATGTGGTAGCTGATTTGTCCGTGAGTTCATTCATTTTTGAAAAAGGCATAACTTAGTAAAGGCAGGGTGCCAGTGTTAGGGTATCCGATGCCAACCCAAAAATGGGACTTTTCCATGCCTTAATTGCCAACACTGTTCAAATGTGATTAAAGGCGATCACATCCGACATGGTAATACTGGCAAAAAGATACCTCTGAAACAATATGCTACATGTGACTCTAAAAATGTTATTTATGCCTTACGCTGTCCATGCGGGAAATATTATGTTGGCAAATCCACCAGGAAAGCAAAGGAGAGATGGACAGAACACAAGTCTAATATTCGCACGAAAAACATTAAATCACCAGTATACAGACACTTCGGAGACCATCAGCATACAGTAGCACAAATGCGCTTTGTAATACTAGAAACTATACATCCACTTCCTCGAGGAGGTAACTTACAGAAGTTACTAGCCCAGAGAGAACTTTTTTGGATTCATTGCCTCGACTCCCTCTCCCCTTTGGGGATGAATGAAGACTATTATCTGGGCCCTTTTTTATAAATGTGTTTATAAATTTTATAAATCATGTATCCAAATTTACTGACTTGCACAAAAAATGTAACTTTATTTTATTTCTATTCTTTTGTAGTAGGTCTATTTTTCATGTGACTGTGTAAGATTGTACGCCCCTAGGTGGGCAGGCAGTACATGTATTTTCTAAAGACTCTTCAGTTTTGGACATCTATGACATAGTCCCTGTAGGAAGACTGACAATTTCACTGATCTTCACTTATTTTATCATCTCCGTTTCTTATTCTTTTACGTAATGAGTATTTCACGGTCTTACGTTACTTCCTTTTCCGTAGTTTCTGAATTTACAGCCACCATCACGTTCTGACGCAGATCGTGTCACTATGGTGACGGCGCTATGAGTATTCCACACTTTGCTTACTTCCTAACGCTACTCTCCTTCCTTACGTCAATACTTTTACTTTTTAAGCGTTCGCGCATGCTCGATAAATGACATCATTCTCATGACGCCCTACATCTTTCCATCAAACGCACACGCATACGCCTTCTTGATACGTCACAGCGCTGTGTTTACTCTCCTTCCTTAGGTTATTGCGCATGTTCGCATATGACGCAAGCCTTATGACGCTCTTGACCTTTTCCTTAGGCGCACGCGCAATCTACTGCGCATGCACTCCTTTACACTCCTTTGAGTATAAATAAAAGGCACCCATTGGAACAACGCATCCTACTTTGGTGAGATGTGTCGCTCCCCGGCTCCCACGTTCGTTGATCTTTGGCGAATTCTGTAAGTAGCTTAGGTACTTTTCGCTGTACCATTGACTTACTTGTTATTCGAACTAGCACTTATCCTTTTCTTCTTACTTTCAGCTTCTTGCGGTTAGGATTTCTTCTGGGTACCATTGAGTAGGACATTATTATTGATGTAAGTGTTTATCAATTTTCTTTTTCTACATTCCGCCGAGGCTCTACTTCTTTTCCTAATTAGAGTTATTTCTTGTATTGCAGACTAAATATTGATCTACTGTTGGACGCGGGGTCCTATCAATCATTTACTTCATGAATATATGCACCTCTAGGATTGTTTCCCTATCTAGACACCCACTTGCTGGGGTAAGTGTTGTCCGCTTTTCTACCGACCATACTGAGTAAAGACCTTTTGACAGAAATCTCTCTCTCTTGACTGCATGTGCGGATTGATTCGATAGAATTCTGGTTATTTTGAGCCGAGCTAAGCTCTTTTTCTCCACATTTCTAATAATAGCTACACTAGCTGATTTACCTTAATTTCTTGTTGACTTAATGCAGTAGGGGTGACCCCTCTAGGATATAGAGGACCCTCATTGATCTAAGTATGTATTAATACGTGATTTGTTAAAAATTGTTAAAAAGTAGTTACTTTGTTAAAGAATACTTACTTTATTGTTGAATTACAGTGTGAAATATTACACTAAGATGTTTCTTTTCCACTTTTTAGAAATCTGATGAATTGTGATATTGCCCCTTAAGAGGAGTTTGTGACTCGAAACGCGTTGGGCTTCTTTATTTGTATAATAAAATATTGTGTTTTACTGAAATATTGAAAAAGAGAGATTCATATATCAAATTGTCAATTATACCAAATGGTTAATATGAACTATTGATTACTTACTTGAATGTTTGGTCCGATCTTCAGACATTAGAAAGTGTGCAGCAGACGGAAGTTCCTAAAGGACTCTTTAGGAACAACCACTTTTTTGTTCTTACATGGATCTTGCCTCACCAACATTGACCATTGGATGACGATCAACCACGTCCTGCTCAATCCTCGAAAAACAGAGATCATGATCTGTGGAAATACAGCCCTTTTCCTGCAACCCATTCCCTGGCCTCCCTCCCTAGGCTGAACCGCTCACCCATGCTGCATCCACCACAGTCAAGAACCTGGACTGCACAATGGACACTGACCTGACGTTATCACACCACATTAACACTGTCAAATTCATGCTACCCATACCTCTGCATTTTCAGAAGCATCTTCCCTTACCTATTCTTCCCCAAGAGAGTGGCTGCAATAATGTCCATAGTCCCCTCCTGACTAGATTACGGCAAATCTCTTTACCTGTCCCCCCTGCCTACCAACTCATAAAACTCCAAACAGTTCAGAACTAGGTGCCTCCTTGCCCTTGGCCCCAGAGAACACCTCACCCCCATCCTCTGTATCCTCCACTGGCTCCCAGTTTGACAACAAATCACTTCAAAGCAATGTGCATCACTCACCAAACCCTACACAAGATAGGCCCAAAATACCTACAACAGAAAATAAAATCACCCACTACCGCCCCAATCGAAACCTATGTTCAAGCACTGCCCTCTTACTGGTGATTCCCTCCTTCAAACCAACCAGAATCGAAGGCACCACCTTCTGAATCCAAACTCCACCTTTCTGAAATTCTATGCCGCTTAGCATCTGACACATAGAGGACCACCTAGCCTTCCGGAATGCCCTCAAGACACGGCTATTCCCCTCAGCACCCTGACAAACATTGTCCTCCCTGTGAGGTAGCAATTCAACCCATACAATCGCCAAAGGACATTAAGAGGTTTTTCCTAACTAACCTGACTAAGAACACTCAATAAACAACAGGAGAGAATCCAGGCCACAGATACAAAACCAAGAAGCTAAGAATAGCAGACAGGTACATATCGTACCCCTTACTTATGGGAGATAACCAAAGCAAGCCTAGCCAATGTATTGCACTTAGAGTAACTCTTAGGGTAGCCAAAGTATTGCATTAGATGGATTTTTTTGGCTAGTCAATGTACTGCAATGAGATCAACTTTTCAGCCTAGCTAATGTACAGCATTTAGTTTCATTGTTATAGGGTAACCAGTATTGTAGGTCACTTGAATGAATCTGCGGTAACAAGTGTATTGCACTTGGATGAATGTTTAGGTTGATCAATGTACAACATTTAGTTTAATTTTAGAGTAGCCAGTGTGTTGCACTTGGATGGAGTTTGAGGGTGACCAATGTGTTGCATCAGGACGTTTCTTTGAGGGTTGCCAGTTTGTTGCATCAAGTCAAATGTTTGAGGGTGGCCAATGTGTTGCATGTGGATGGATCTTTGAGGGAAGCCAATGTATTGCCTTTCGGCTGAGTTTTTGAGGGTAGCAAATTTTTGTTGGATCATTTTTTGAGGTTAACCAATGTCTTAAAATCTAGGTACATTCCTGAGTGTAGCCAAGATTGATTTCGAATCTGGGTGAATTTTAGACTGCTAGGTGCATTTATACAACAAATGTGTACAACCTAGCCATGCCCTGAATTCACCACCTTCTAAATGCATCTGCATTGACACAACCAAGAAACCAGCCAGGACACGTGGGTACATATCAAAATCCATGCTTATTGAAACTAGCTGAAGGCACTGTCATCCACCTGCACTCTTCTACTCTCAAACACCACTCTGAGACACATTGCACAACACCTCTGCCATAGGAATGTAGCCACCCCCTGATAAAATTTGGTCTAGCTGCAGACATAATGAGATGAGTCTCCTGCTCTTGCATACTCTCAGCACCCATTGACTACATGAACCACTCTATGACACATTGCACAATCACCTCTGTCATAAGAATGCAACTATGCCCCACATTAAAAATCTAGCTACACATATAATGTTTTTCTCCTGATGTCACATATGTTATTTATTTATTTGTTTATAGAGTGCCAAAGCCCATAAGCATCAGGGCCCTTTCAAAAACACAAGCACCAATGAAAAACAAAATAAAAACATTAACTAACAGATGGATCATTTACCTGGGGGCAGAGGATGGTGAGGCAGAGAGCATAGCAGGGGGGACTTTTTCTGAAATAGAAGAGTTTTTAAATGTTTCCAAAACCCCTGATAACGTGCTTCCAAGAGTAGGTCCGTGGGCAGCCTGTTCCAAGCTTGCGCTGCAAGGATGGGAAAGGACCGCTCGAGCCTCTAGTTCTTTTGCATCTTGTGGCAATCAGATATCCACAGTTACTTGAGCTGAGTGATCTTGAGGGGCCGTAAAGGATTGCTTGTTCCTTAAGATAGATAGGTGCACCTCCATTGACACATTTGTGGAACAGAGAAAGAGCCTTAAAACCTATTCTTGCTGATACATTCAGGTTCCTTCTAGCATGGGAGATTTGTTCTCTCCTTGGGATGTCATAGATGATTCAGACAGCTTCATGTTGAAGAATTTGGAGCCTGTTTATGGAGTTTTTGCTAGCAAGCAGGGCTAGACGATGGCTCTGACCAGAGTATGATGATGTTTAAAGGACAAGAGTGGTTTGGCCCTGCCTCTTCCTTGC